>NC_090932.1:1343665427-1343972094 GCF_040938575.1 Ambystoma mexicanum
CTTGCTGACAGAGGAAATCACTATTTGAAAATATTATACAAGTGTGTCAAAATATAAAGTTATTTATTTATTATTGTATTTTTCTTTAATTCATAATGACTAAACAAATCAATCTGTAAACATGAATTCAGTGAGTTAGGAATTTGGAACATCAGATGCACTATGGGTGTGATCATTTTAGTCATTGTTAACTTGGCATGAGTCTACTACAGTTTCAGTCAATGCGGTCGTGGGCATACCTGTGTGAAGAATGCTTTTGAGGGGCAAGGGAATGTGAGGCAGGCTGTGCAACAAGAGGAGTGTATTTATTTATTTTTGTTGCTTATATAGCACGCCAAGCCCACAGGCATCTGGGCGCTTTCTTATAGACAGGATACAGTGGTTACTCTGGTTACAGGAACACAATGGTCAAAAGGCATGTTACATACAATGTTCATAGGTGTAGTGAATACAGTTCAAATGTCTATTTATATATATACAACATTTACATAGTTGCATATGAAACAATCAGGAATCACCTCTGTGTGATCGTCCAGAGTGGGAGAAGGCATTAGTTGCCCTCGCCTTGTAAGCGATATTCAATCAACACTACAGCTAAGTCAATGCCTAGTCTGGGACGCTGAGGAAAACCCTTATTGATTTATTTTTATGTCCAGTTCAGTACTCTGGATGACAACCCTTGTATAACACCCCCCTCTTAGAATCCCCCTGACCCCACTGAGCCAAGAAGTAGGTTTGTTTTGCAAATTTAAAGGTTTATTTGAAAAATTAACAAGATATATATCACACTTTTATAATAAATTAATAATTGATATCACACTTATGGATATAATGTTGATCAACAATGGGTAATCTGGCACTAGCACACTTCTTTACAATCAATGAGGAGTTAGTATAGGATGGATAAGGTAGCAAAAATACTTTTATGGTTTCAAGGGAAAAGCAATGAGGAATAAAATGCAGTACAGAAATACTTGATATGATTTTAGCAAAAGATAAGATAATCACTTTTTCTCTGGCAATTCACCCCCCCCCCCCTATGCAATGTAAGAAATGGAAGGAGATGGAAAGAGGAGCACACAGTTGTCAGGAATGCAATCAAATACAATACGAAATTCAGTTCCCCCCCCAGCAAGCTTAGAGGAAACAGGTAGAAGTTTGAAACACAGGCCCAAAATGCTTTGAATGTGATGACAATGAAGTGAGAAATGTGCTAAAAATGCTTTTAATTCCCTCTAGAGGTTCAGGGTGGGTGATATCTAGTTTATATTAGTTCAGGCTCACTTTGGCAATGCTCTATGTGTAAGCAGCAGGTTAAAACAAATTTTAGCAAAGGAAAGCAAGAAGCTGCTGATTTTTACACGTGGCTGAAATTGTGCAAAATGTAAAATCGCGGCAAATTTAATCTCGTGCGTCGAGCGTGATTGCGGAGTCACGTTGGAAAACCTAGAATCTTAGCCTTAAGATGAAAGTTAAATCTCGTTCCTAGCACAAACGGTTCCGGAGATACAGACGATTTTGTGAAAGTAGTTTTTCTGATTTGGAATTTTAAAGCTCAGAATGACAGATGACAGTTCTCAGTTTTAAAGATGACAGAATGACACGATTCTAGGAGGCAGTTCTAATAGGCTAAAATAGTTTGGATTAGATTATTTTAAACTAAGAGATTGGTTTTGGCACAGTGAGTACTCACACTATATTTTTGAAATAATCCGTAAAGGTCTGGTCAGGTTGGACGGGACTTCCGGCGGGTGGTTCTGAAGTCCCGGCTATCTGGGTTAGCTCTGCTCTCTGGGTCTGTCAAGCACTGGTTCAGCTCAGAGCACTGCACAGTTCTGGTCTCTCTGGATCTCTGGTCTCTCTGGATCTCTGGTCTCTCTGGATCTCTGGTCTCTGGAGGTTGATGGATTTGAAGTCTGGCGTCTCCCGGCAAAGCGTCCCGCAAGAAAGTGGAAAGTGAATTCCCTACCTGGGTTTCAGTGGCCCTTTTTATGTGTTTTGAAATGGGTGTGTGCCTGGGCCTAGCTAAGCCTGCCCCTGTCACTTATCATTGGCCAAGCTTTCCTCTCTCCCTTGAGTGAGGGGAAGAAATGGAGTGTCAGAGTGATGCTGTAGGTTTTATGGTCAGAGGAACCTCCCCTTGTCAAATTGCACACAAATCTATTTCTGACCCAAATACATATTTATCTATGTACCATTTTTCTCATATTATAGGTCCAGTTAACATATTTTCTGTAGCACCAAACCATCCGATCTCTGTCTTTGTACGATGTTGTGTCCACTGATGACAGAATTCTCCCCTTTTCATCCAGATAACGACCTCTAAACCTTTCCAGATTTTACACAAATGTGCACCAGGGATATGGGTTACAGATGATAAAGTGTCAGATTTTTAACATGCATACATTTGGAGTAACAACCCTTTTTCCGCTACTATCCCCAAGAACATCCCACAGGGTCCTAACACCTTTTAAAATGTGCACGGAAAAATCTCAAGAATAATGATATTATTTATATAATTGTGACCAGTCCGCACTATGAGTTATCTATATTTTTAAAATTATGCTGTGGTCAAAAAGGGGTGTGGCTTCCCACATCACATGGTGGAATAACTGGTTTATCCACTTCCCCCAAGCTCAGCTGCTAGCAGAGGCACTGCACCTCCCAGTTTCCCCCAAGAGGAAGCCACCTTACGGCCCCCCCCAATATAACATTTGCCTGAGTCCAGGACAAGGCTTTGTTCAACCTCCCTTAATTAAATCAGAGAGGTGTGATCTCCTTTTGGTGAGGGCAACAGGATGCAGCCAGGCCTGGGAAGAGGGGCTGAGCAGGTTTCTCCTGTCGGGGGTAGTTGTCAAGCAGAATTCAGCTAAATGTCACTTTAGTTCCCAGTTTTCTACATTCAAATCCAACTTACATGCAGCTATTTTTTATATGTACATTAAATAATTACTTCCTTCAAGTCATTTCAGAATATAGTTTTACATTGTATCCACCTCTTAGCAAGTGTTTCCTTGGCCTGGTTTCGGTTCATTTGTTCAGTTTTACACAAATGTCTGGTGGTTTTAAAATGCCGGCTTTCTGATAGTTGTGAGCACCGGTACTGCATCCATTTTTGACATTAAGAAAATGAATTACCCACAGTTCTGGGCTGCTTTTGGCAATCAGCATTGCCATTCCCAATGGTTTCAGGCTACTGTGTGTGTAGCCCAATGGTGGTTTTAGACAGTGCCCTCCTGAGCTCACAGCAAAAATGGGTGGCAGCCTATTCTTCATGTTTTCCCTGTGCACTCTCTGGGGAGTTCTGGCCATCATGATGTTTTCAATGCCACTAACGCACAGTTTTTTGGTAGGGCTTGGATGCATGGATAAAAACATCCCACAGCCTGCGGTAAAAAGGTGTGTTTGATGTGTCTCCTGAATATCCAAAAGGATTCTAGAGCTCTTAAATGGACCGGGAGAGAGTTCCATTGCTTGCTGGAAATTATGGGGAAGCCGCTACCACCCAATTTTGGGAGCTTGAATCTTGGGGTAGTGAATTTGTCTGACAAGAACGTTGGAGCCACTTGGTGAGACATTTGTGTGTCAATGATAGTATTTTGAAGGTGATGTGTTCTTGTATCGGAAACCAATGGAATTTGTGTCTGAATGCAGATATATGCTGATCTGGGCATGCTGAGTGAGGCTCTGATGGCATTGTTCTGCAGGACTTATAGTTGTTGTATGTTTTGGGTTACCAGCATATAGGGTGTTGCAGTAGTCAAGTCGGGACAGGGCAAGGGCTCTAGCCAGTGTAATGCAGCTGTCCTGCGATAGGAATTGTCTGCAAGTGTTGATGAGTTTGAATGTGTAGGTTATGGCTGATGTGGTGACATGTATTTGTTTGTTGAGTGTTAGTGAGGAATACAGGTAAAATCCAAGTGTTTTTACCTCATTGGAGACTCTGATGTTGTTGCCGCCAATGTTAAAGGATTTGAATGTGTCATTTAGTTTGTTGAGTCTGAGTGGGTAACCTATGAGGAGCAGCACGGTCTTGTTGTCGTTCAAGCAAAGCCTTTGGTGAGCCATCCAGGCTTGGATGGTTAGGTAGACAGCATTGATGGTGGCAGAGTATGAGGTGTGATCTCCCGTGATCGGTATGAGGATCTATGTGTCATCTGCGTAATTAATGTATGTGTCACCCATATCATCCAGGCAGTAGGAAAGGGGCTTTGTAAAGATATTATACAAAGTTGGGGAGACACATGATCCTTGGGAACTCCACACAAGACAAAGGTGGGAGAAAATGTGTTCTATCTGATAGGAATGATTTCATCCAGTATGTAGCGTTGGGGGAGAATTGGGCTGCTGAAACCAAGTGTTTACTCTGAATGCTGTGGTCTACAAGATCGAATGCAGCCGAGAGGTCTAGGAGGAGAAGAAGGGCTAACTTCCCTTTATTTTTCAAGTCATCCATTTGGATTTTTAAGTAGAGGAGTGTGGTTCCCGTGCCGTATTTTGGATGGAATCCTGACTGGGCCAGCCCTGGAATGTTGTTAGCTTCAAGGTATTCCTGTATTTGAAGGTATTTAACTCTGTCTAGGATTTTAAGTATAAATTGTACTGTCGTTAATGGGTAGTAATTTGTGGTAATGTTTGGGTCGAGGGTGTTTTTTTTTAGTAATGGTAATATCCAGGCGTTCTTCAGGTCCTTTGGGATGCAGTTGTTCTTGAAAGAGGCATTGATAAGATTGGTGATGATTGGGGTAAGTTGTGGTGCCTAGTCTTTATTGACAGTTGGGGAACAGGGGTCCCCTTGGCACCTCAACGGTTTTAGGCCTGATATAATTTGGAGGACTTCTTCATTTGTGACCTCTGTGAATTCAAATTGGGGTATTTCCTTGTTGTTAGGGGCAACTATCCATATATTAGAAGGTTTTGAAAGTTGCTGTAGACTTTTCCTTTTTTCTTCGATTTTAGACTTCAGTTGAGTGATTATATTTTGAAGAGCATTCTGGAGGTTCAGACACCAGTTCGCATACTTGGTCCAATTTTCCGATGGGAGAATCAGGGTTTCTAGTTCCCTGATTGAGAACAGTTCCTTAGTGTTAGAGTTGGCCCTCGAAATTCTGTCATTGTACAGTGCACTTTTGGTAAGGAGCACCTGTTTTTTTGTATTCCCGTGTAACACTATCAAAGTTGTTTCTCTTGAGGTTGGTGATTTCTTCCAAATGGATTCAGCCTTCCTTTTAGCTTCTCTTGGTGCTTTTAGGAGGGGGTGAACCAACCATTAAGGTGGGTCGGTTGTTTAGCTTATTGTATGGCTAGTGGAGATATTTTATTAATGGCTGAGAGTATGGTGTCGCTGTATTGGGATATCATTTTAGTTGGATCAGGGTTGCCTGAGCATTGAGCTGTCATGATAGGTTGCAGTAGCGGGAGTAATTGTTGGGTGTGATATTCCGTTTGTTCCTGGAAGGAGCGGCTGGGAACAGTGTTGGGAGCTTGGTTGGGCTGGTCTTGGTATCAATCTTAAATGTATTAAGATGGTGATCTGACCATGGACAAGGTGAATTTGATTATTGCATTGCAGTTGATATAGGCAAGCTAGTCAAGAGTACAAACTTTCACGTGCATGGGATTTAGGGTCCTATGCGAGAAGCCAAGTGCTGAGTTGGCCACAGACAGCGCGTTCTTGTCGGATGGGTTGTTAAGGCCAAGGTTGAAATCACCTAGAATGATCATTTTTTGTTTGGGTTTTTCATTGGAGGAGAGGATTTAAGTAATCGCAGTCTCAAAGTCAAGAACAGGTCCTGTTGGTATGTAGATGAGGTGGATATTTAGGGAGGCAGTGGTGGATACCGTCATTTTTACTGAGAGGAATTCACCTGCAGTGGGAGGGAGGACTGGTGCCTCTCATGTTCAGGGATGTTTTAGCAATAATGGCTACCCCTGTGCCTTTGGAGGTGGGTCCGTCCATACGACAGATCAAGCAGCTATGTGGGACTGCGAGAGATCAAGTGGGGCCAGCTGCAGCATGAAGTCAGGATTCTGTGATGAAATGATGTCTGCAATGTCTGTTTAGGGCATGGGCTGGTAGGGATATGGCGTTGATAAGGGATCCTAGGACATTGTTGTTGGGTGTGCTGTGGTTAGTGTGGTGGATGACAAGGCGGAATGTGTTGGTATGAGTAGTTCTAAGTGTTAGTAAAGAGTTCTGTGAAGAAAACGGGAGGCACTTGAAGTAAGTATTGTGAGTTTATTACAACAGGGCCCGCCTTGCCCATCCACACAACATCGTTCCCAACGGCTCTCTCATAGTCAAGCAAACCAAACTCCAAAGGAATACAAAGAGAATGGTTTGCGTGCCTAACATTCCAAATATGTCACAGGATGCAGCTCTACATATCTTCCTCCTTAAATAAAACAAGCATATTTTTCTCCAACCACACATTTGAAATTTGAAATAACATTACTAAAATATCTATACATTAAGTGTAGCATACAATTAAAGAGCGATAGAATTGAACACTAATAACTATAGCATTCATTGAATAAAACAAAACATGCATGCCTGAGATAATATAGGAAAACAACATCTCCTACACTAAATGGCATGCTGAGGTAAATATGTGAAAATTAAAACAAGAATCTTAACACTTATGACACATAGTCCTTCATCCAGACCGGCATGGACCTGAATCTCCGAACACTGCAAGAACTATTATGAGCATTTTGAACACTTCCATCCTCTTGAGGATTTCGAACACTCGCATTTTGAACTTTTCCATCCCCTTGAGGATTTTGAACACATCCATTCTCTCCTCTCCTCCTCCCCCCATTTTCATCATGCACACCTGTGGACACTCTATTATCCATACTATATGCTTTAGCAATCTTGCCTTTAGACCAGACTTCCCCTCCTTCTAATATGACCACACTGTTCTTAACCGCAGCAATTCTCCTCGGACCCATGAATTTGCTGTCCAAACACTTATTCACCATTCTAGGATTTGTCACATACACCATCTCACCCACCTTCCATTGCAGATCCTTCACTTTTTCACGAACATCAAATCCTACTTTATTCTTCTCTTGGCTCTCTTTGATAGATTTCATTATTTGTTCTCTATCAACTTGAACCACTCCGGAAATTCCTAACCACCCTGGACACAATTTCATCCCTGGTTCTCTTCCCTTGAGAGATACAAAGGGTGATATTTTTGTCACAGAATGTGGTGTAGTGAGAACATTCCACGTCATAATCCTCAACATCTCCCTCCATGGCTGCTTTATCTCAAAGCTAACTGCAGACCTTCCTTCAAAAAACGATTCACTCTCTCCACTAGGCCATTTGCCCTAGGGTGATACAACACTGTCCTGACATGCTTAATGCCATAACCACTGAGAAATATTTTCATTGCCATTGATACAAATTGAACCCCATTATCCGATACAAGCTCAGTGGGTACTCCTTCTTTAAAGAAAACTTTCTCTAGAAATTTAATGAGTTCTCTAGCTGTGACTTCTCTTACCGCCTTCCATTCAATCAATTTCGTATGAAAGTCAACCACCACAAACAAAAACCTCAAACCATTTCCCAGACCCATAATGGGTCCCATAATGTCTACAGTGACTTTGGTCCATGGTTGCTCCAGTACCTCATTTGGAACTAAAGGAACTTCCCTTACCACTTTAGTTGTGTCACTCCTTTGACACTCCACACACTCCTTCATCCACCTTTCAGCCATTTTATCAATGCGCGGCCACCAATAATTGTGACAAAGTTGTCTCTTCATTGCCCCTTCCTCTGGATGCCCCTCATGAGCCAACTCCAAAAGACTCTCTCTGATAGCTTCTGGAGGAACCACACATCACCCTCTCCTTAGTCTGTCTCCCCGCAAATTCAGCTCTTCTTTGACTTCCCACCATATATCGAATCTTTTATCCAAACTCTTTTTATTTGGCCATCCCTTTACAGTCCATTGTTTGATCAGCTTATAATCTTCATCAGAACTTTCAGCCTGCAACTACTTCTCCTGAGCTACTGCCTCACCGACTTCAGCCACCACTGACTCCTCCATTGCCTCATCCTCACGGTTTTCTGTGACAAGTAAAGGCATCCTAGAAAGACAATCTGCCACTACGTTTTTCTTTCCTGGTAAAAAAACTTTGGTCAAAATTAAACCCCTGAAGGCCCAAACCCCACCTGCTTATCCTGGGTGACCCTAACACCCATCTTCCACTCTCAAATAACTGGACTAATGGCTTATGATCAGAGCGAATCACAAAATGTCCACCCCACAAAAAATACTTGAAATGCAAAACAGCCCAGAACATCTCCAAAGTCTCTCTCTCAATAACTGAATATCTGGTTTCCTCCCCTCTCAGAGCTCTTGATGCAAAGGCAATGACTCTTTCTTTATTGTCCTTGTTGAATTGTACTAACGTTGCCCCCAAACCCAATAGACTGGCATCAACTACTAAAACTGTCTTGTCCATGGGATCAAATCTGCCAATTGAAGGTGCCTTACTGATACATCCTTTTATGTTCTCAAAAGCCGCATTACACTCTGCAGACCATTCAAACTTTGCTCCCTTCATAAGTATCATCCGTATGAGGGCCGCATAGCAAAATCTTTAATAAACCTGTGGTAATATTCGGCAAGACCTAAAAAAGACCTCACCTGGTCTTTGTCTGTAGGTACGGGAGCCTCCTTTACTGCCTCCACAAGACACTTTTTTGGTCTCACACCCGACTCATCAATCTCATGTCCCAGGTACTCTACCTTCCCAACCGCTATCTTGCATTTATCTCTTTTCACAGTCAAACCAGCCTCTGATAACCTGTTCAACACTTGTCTCAGAACCACATCATGCTGAGACTTCGAACTCGCAAATACAAGCATATCACCTTGAAACACCACAATGTTCTTCATTCCTTCCATGTTTGTGTCCATTACTCTTTGAAATACGGCCGCTGCCGAAGCGAGGCCAAATGGCATCCTGCAATATCTAAAAGTACCAAAAGGAGTGATGAATGCTGTCAAATGCTGGCACTCTTCTTTCAACGGAATGTGATGGTAAGCCTGAGAAAGATCAATCACGGTGAACACTCTTGCGTCCTTGAGAGTTGACAGTTTGTCACTTATTATCGGCAAGGGATGTCTGTCCACTAGAATGTTTCTGTTAATGTCCCTCATATCTACGCAGAGCCTTATATCTCCATTTGGTTTTGCCGCCACCACCACTGGCGACAGCCATTCGGAACTCTCACTTTCTTCAATTATTCCTCTCTGTAATAGCGTCTCAATTTCAGTTTTGAGTTTCTCCCTCAGTTCATGTGGTATTGGTCTCACTTTATGTATTTTAGGAATTGCACCCGTCTTCAAGCGAATCTCGTGCTCAAAGCCTTTTAACATCCCCAAGTCACCTTGAAAAACCAGCGGAAATTCTTCTTCCCACTTGTCCCGGACTTCAGCGACTGAAACCTGTTCCTCCGCACTTGCCTGAATTCTGATGCCCAGTTTGCATTGTTCTTCCCAGCCTAACAACGATGAACCTTCTTGTGTCACATATACTTCTGAGTCACAACTTCTACCTTTATATTTAATAACAGCCCGGAATTTTCCCAATACCTGGATTTTGACATTGCCATAAGCATATGGCTCTATCGTATGCTCCTTCAACTCACTCACTCTCCTTTGCAGACAAACTTCATATGTCTTCTTAGAAACCAGAGTCCATGGAGAGCAACTGTCGACTTTCAAAGTCACTACTCTCCCATTCATTAAAAAAACATCTGTTGGGGCAGTGCGCCTTCCAGACACTTCCGAGACTTCCAAAATATGTTTGTTTTGAACTGCTTCCATCGTTTCCACATCTTCCTCTTGTTCCAAAACTCTTATAGATGACCCTATGTATTGCACTTGTCCTGCATCTCTACAAACCCTGGCGAAGTGTCCCTTTTTCTTGCACTTCAAGCAGAAGGCGTTCCTAGCAGGGCAAAATGTGCTGGTGGAAATATGGCGATTGCTGCCACATTTATAACACTTGACATCCTTACTCAAACTCGCTTTCTTGAATGCCTTCACAATCGCCACCTCTCCCTCTTGTTTATCATTTTTCATGGTGGACATATATTTATGGGCTTGCTCCATACCACTGGCTGTCTCTATCGCCACTTCAAAAGACACATCCTTAGTCAACAACCTCTCTTGTATCTTCGTGTTATTAGTACAGCGTACCAATTGATCCCGAATGAGTGAATCAGTCAACACTCCAAATTCACATGTGTGACTCAACGATCTTAGAGCCGCTATAAAGTTCTCCACCGGTTCTTGGGAGTCTTGCACTCTCTGAAAAAATGTATGTCTCTCAAAAGTTATGTTTTTCTTTGCTTCAAAATGAATCTCCAACTTTCTCACAGCCAGACTATATTCATCTATCTCTCCTTGCCCTTCCATAGGGGGCTGGGGCAGTCCATCATATATACTCCGACCCTCAGTGCCTAGATTATGTAATAGATTTGCTTCTTTCCTTCCTGCTGCAAATTTATCTCCTCCTATTGCCACCAAGTAAGTGTCACATTGTTTTTCTCCATCTGTCCCACCTTATTGGAGGCACACCTGGCTCGGATAGGAAGGGTGAGGGTGGAGCCATGCTGGCTGCTGCCATGATGAAAACAGTTGTGCCACAGTAAATAGATCCTTCTTGTCAGTACTTATGTGCCTGACTGTTTTTTTTTTTTAATTGCCCCTTTTTAAGTGTCCTTTAATTGCCTCCTTTATGGAATTACTTGTGTGCCCTCTCTGTAGAGCATGCTTTTCCTTGATGTATAACTTGTTTTCATGTGCCTGCTTAAAGTTTCTTGGCGTTCAATTCTTTCTATCTCTTTGGGCTGGTGGGGCTTGCTTTACTGCTTTGCCGTGGGCAGTTCACAGTTTGTTTTGATCCGCCCCCTTGAGTCCGCCCGTGCCTCCCCTGTGCCTCCTCACCTCTCTTTGGGCCTTCTTCTCGTCTTGTCAGGGGAGTGCGGCTGACTCTGCAGCCCTGTGTGGCGCGGCCCCACACAGCGTTTCAAACCGCGCCCCCGCTCCCCACCGCTCCGACCATCAGCCTTCCGCGCTGGTGAGGCCTATGAGGGAGGGACTGGGAGTCGGATTAATCTTTACCGCGAACCGCGGCTTGTGAGAGTACCGTGGCGGGCCCCGTATCCTCGTCGCCAATGTGAAGAAAACGGGAGGCACTTGAAGTAAGTATTGTGAGTTTATTACAACAGGTCCCGCCTTGCACATCCACACAACATCGCTCCCAACGGCTCTCTCATAGTCACGGGAACCAAACTCCAAAGGAATACAAAGAGAATGGTTTGCATGCCTAACATTCCGAATATGTCACAGGATGCAGCTCTACAAGTTCCTTCTTAGAGTGGTGGGGGGATTAGAATGGGAAGCATCCCTGGTAGGCTCTGTTCTGGTTGCTAGGTTGTCATGGCTCTGTGCCAATGGGCGGAGCAGTGATGTGTGTTTGTGCAGTCTGCGGCTAGTTAGTGTCAGAGCGTAGCTTTCCTGGGTAAGGTATTTGAGTGTTGAGGTGGACATGTTGGTTGGGTTGTTAGCAGACTAATGGATGGAGTGTGATGCTATGGATTACTTAGCTGGCTGAGGTCTCGGAGTCACATGGGAGCAATGTGATGGCCACGAGTTGCTGTTAGATTGGGCCTGAGCATGTGAATGACAAGGGATGGCAGTAGAACACGATTCAAGTAACTGCAGAATGTTGCGCATGGGGTTGCTAGATACAAAGAGTTAACAAGTGGTGAGTACAATATCATACATTTTAGCAGGGTTAGTGCTTAGGCTGGTGGTGGGTGCACAGATGACAACAAGGAGTGGCAGTAAACACAGTTCAAATACTTTTCGGAATTATACGCATGGGGTTGCTAGGCACACAGAGTTAACAGGTGGCGGGTACGTTATCATATATTTTAGCAGGATTAGTGCTTTAGGCTGGTGGTGGGCGCACAGATGGCAAGGAATGGCAGTAAACACAGTTTAAATACTTTTGCGGAATTATACACATGGAGTTGCTAGGCACAGAGTTCATAGGTGGTGGGTACAATATCATACATTTTAGCAAGGTAGTGCTCTGGGCTGATGGTGAGCGCACAGAAGACAGTGAACTTAGTTCATGCGCATGCAGGCTGGTGGGCACACAGTAACACAGTGTTGCAAACAAGGTGGGCCTCGCTGAGGATTGTGAGGCTGTTAAGGCGACTTACGGAGCAGCGGGAGGCATGTATGTTGGAGCATTTAAACATTTAACCGGTATTAGGCATTGCAGATGGGGGTAACTCGCGATTGGCAGGGCATGCTGCCGACTCACAGTTCAGTAAACAGGTTGAGGAGAGAGAACAATTGCATAATTGGTAGACAAATGAGACAAGAATTGAGGTGGAAGGCGGGGATAAGTGGGCCTGCTGCAGCACTTGCTAGGAAGATAGTCAGCTTTGCATGGCAGTGTCAGGCGAGCGGCGCTGTAATGCACTGGCTTACTGTGAGACGTCTGAAGTCAGTGTTGGGGGCGACTCGACTCAGGTCGTTGGTGGGTCTAGTCGCGGTCGGTTTCACAACTGGCTGAAACAGGTTTATCACCGCAACCCACCATAGCTTCATAGCATACTAAGACAATATCACATTGTTGCATACATCATAGCATCTCCCCATTTGCATGTGAAATTTGAAAATGAGGACAAGAATGTTAATCAGTGCTACTGGATGGAACAGTTGTTGTTTTCAAGTTGTTGTCAAGCCCTCTATGATTGGGTTCTGATTCAAATCTGACCTGGTGGAAGAAGTACCTATTAGAAAAGAATACATTTCTACAACTGCACTTACTCCCAATTTTCTAAAGTGAAGTGTACCCTGCCCACTGCTTTTACTCTCTCTGGGGCACATAACATCTACAAACATGTGTTGGTTCTCTCACTTTCGCATAGGCTCTGGCCACTATTTCAATCCACTTCTTTGTACTCATCTGGTCACTGCATCAGGTCTTCAGCTTTTCTAGGTTTAATCTCACCAATTCCAAAAGGGGCTGCATTTCACCATACATGCCACCATCTTTTACTTGTAAGAGAGGGTTGAGACAGTGTGAGTCTATAAGAACAAAAAGCTTTGTTTTAAATGTAATTTATCTTGCGTGTTTGAATGTTGCCCCATTACTCATCTCTCATTTCACCTGGGTCACCCCAATGCAGGTTAAAAATAATGTTTCCTCATGTTCCTCTATGAAATCCTGTGCCCAGCCACAGCTCTGAAATATAAGGGAAATCTATCTAATCACAATTCAATGTTTAAAGGCGAGGTTGAAGTTAGGAAGGGTGGAGCTGTCACCAGGTTCTGAATGTTAGGTTTATCATGCCTCATATGGTTTGCGTAATACTGTTGCCTCTGTTTGAACACATTGAGGTGTGCCTGTACTCGTAGGAAACTCCTGCTGTGAGCAATGCCTCATTGGGGATTCAATCAGTTCCTGCTGGTACTATATTTTAACTGTTCTCATGACATAGCTCTGTGATTTGTGTCCCCTGGGTTCCTTTCCTTTTCATTCAGTTTGCTGATGTCACTCTTTATGTATGTACAATATATTCCATAGGTACAGCCTGGTGTTTGCACTATTTCGCTGTCCTCTAAGGTTCTACACCAGACTGTAGAGGGTACTTAGACGGGTTAGTGGTGATGCCATGAGAGTCCAAAGTGGAATGTTATGGCTTGCATGTGGGTCTGCATTCCAGGGAGTCAGTTACAAGCAGAGAGTGACTGACAGAAGATAGCCTGGGTGGTGGTGCCGGTTGCCTGACGTAACAGCTGCCTATTTGAGTTGTAACCTGTGCATAAAAAGCAGACTTACCTCGACCTCCTGGTGACCTCGTAACTATCATTCACCCGCAACAACTGAGTGGAGAGGGACCTGATTTCCTTCTGCTGCGGGGGGTGCAGAGGCTTGTAACCCCCCCCCCCCTCCCAAGAATACCACAAAGGGATCCAATCCTTGCCCAAGTAATCCAGGGCTGGGCATCTACTGCAGTCCACTCTGCATGTCAGAGAAGGAAGCAGGAGTGGACAAAGGAGCAGGGGAGGGAGACACCCTGAACAAGTGTTTGGCCCACTGACAGCCCTTTTATCCGGATGGGCTGCAGGGGCGCATGGTGCTGAGCACATCATCCACTTGCCAAGTGAAGAGTGCCGGGAGTGCCTTCAGTCAACTTGAAGCGCCTCACTTTGCAGTCAATCAAAGGCACTCTGGGGAGATAGGCAGGTGAGATGGTGATGCAGCGAGAAAGCAAAGCTGCAAGTGCTGTCTTGGGAGCTCTGGCCTCCAGGGATTCTGCAGAGCAAATGATGATGCCAGTGGACCCCCAACGGGCATGCGTACTCGTTGTAATCCCTTTCCGTGGGGCAATGTAGCTGGCAGTCACGTGTGCCGCGAGACGACGTCCAGAGTTGCAGAGATTGTCCACACAAAATGCGGCCAAATTTCGACAGTGAGTGGGGAGGAAATGAGCCAGTGCTGAAGAGTTGTCAGAGCAGGCCAAAACTAAAGTGTTTCCTGTCAGCAATCTGTTTCAACAGCAGGCCTCTCTGCCGGTGGGCCGTAGACCGAAAGGTACATGTCCTGTAGTGAACATTCAAAGTCGGCAAAATTAGTACAATTGCACAGGGTTTTGCAGTGGTGATGGTGCAGTTGTCTTTGCCTAATAATTGTCCCGAAAAGATGTAATGTTTTTTAAAACATCTGATCTGTTTAACATTATGAGAAGTCATGTCGGTCAAGTGGCACAGCGAGTAGAGCGCCCGCTTTGACACCTGTGCAGAGCCTGTTAACGCAGGTTCGAATCCCGGCAGGGCCAAACTCAGCCTTTCATCCTTCCGAGGTCGATAAATGAGCACCACACACCGTGGGTAATAATAAGCAGCGCTCAGATACCTGAGGGTTTGTAGCGCTATATAAAAGCCTTATTATTATGATGTTTCTTTTGTTTATTAAAGGTGTAATCTATGGAGAATGCAAATTGCCAATTCACCTGTGGACATCTTTTGAAGTATTGAGGATTATTTTGGCCAGTGTGTTTGCACAAAGTACAGTCACCATGGTGCGCATTCGTGGGTGCAGCAGTGTTGCGATATGTGGAACACCGGGGGCACAAGGAAAGTGGTTGTTATGATATGATATAGGTTATTTATAACGCACTTAATACCAAGAGGTTTCTAAGCGCGGACCGGGGATTGAACCTGTGTTGCTCTGTGTCGTCTTGCTTCCAAGGCGTGCACGTTTCCCCTGAGATATCATCGCGAGACTTGTGCACAGCAAACTGAGATAGTGCACTTCGCATCTGTTAATGCTGTTAAATTAAATACGGGTCTAGCTTCTAATTTGTTTGCAGGCATTTCATCATTAGAGCTGCTACAGCAGCAAGGACTGTACACGTTACTGTGGTGGCCCGCCACGGGTCACCCAGGCAATCCACACTATGTGTCGTGGTCACCCGAATCTGCATGGATACTGCGGACACGCAGCTGACAAAAGGCAGGGAACACCCTGCTTTGTCCGGATCACCGGACAGGATACCTTTTGGCTGGTGGTCACCCCAGATGTGGCAGCCTCGGCTCTGGGGGCACCCAGGCCCGGGCTGCAGGACCAGGCCGTGATCACATGACAGACAGCATACAATAAAACACAGACATGAGTTGCTGCTTCCTGGGGGCTCTGCTGTACTGATTCTCACGTGCCAGCAGAGCCCCTTTTATTAAGGAACGTCATGACACAGTGATGACACTCTATCTTAAAGGGGCAACAGACCCGCAGTTAAATGGGCCACACACCACATCCCTCCTTTATTATAAACAAAAAACACAGCACACATCAGACTACATCCCTATATATGGGCCTGCAAATATGGTTTAATCAAGTCAGCACACCACTCTGATAAACTATTCAATCACTGCAAACAACAGTGCATTCCAGTCCGCAAACCACAGGAGCCCGATGGCGAGCGCTGGGGATCAGAAAATGCCTGGATCAAACTGGCCGCTTGCGCTGCTACATGACAAGAAGAACACATTTTCCTCATCTTCTTCCTCAGCATAGTCATACTGTCCTCTCCTTTGCTCTTTGGCCACCTAGACCACTGCCACTTTGAGGGGCTTCCTCCTGTGCCCTCCTTTGACATACCTCCTACCGATGGCCCCACCATGCTGGCCGGCATTGGGGCTGGGCAAAGACATACAAAGTGTTCCACCTGTTCGCACCTCCCACAGATGTTTCCTTTGACTGGGCACTCCTGCGTGCGTGAGGTCCAATCCACACTGATGGCATATGGTGGCACCTAGGTCTCTCCATGGCCAATCCCCTCTTCTTCTTGGCCTACCTCCTTGCCACTTGCCAACGGCTGACACCTCCTCCAACTTGACCTGTTGCATGGGGGCCTCCAGCTTGAGCTGCTACCTTGACAGGTCCATAGCCGAGGCACGCACCTCTGCCAACTCCTGGGCATGGACTAGTTCCAGGATCCAGTCCAGACCCAGACTTGGCTCCCTGAGGACATGTTTTCGCAACTTCACCGAGCTACAGCCTTGGATTATCTGAGCCCTGATCTCATCAACATCGAATTTGCCCAGGGCGAAGGACAACGCAATTCCGTTAAGCTTGCCATGAAATGCGTTGAGGCTCTCCCCTTCCTTTTGCCTTGCGCATCTCATCCTGAACTATTCATAGTCCCGGTTGACCATGGGCATGAAATACTTGTTCAGTGCTGCAATGGCTGTGCCATATGATTGATCCCTGGGCCGCAAGGTTTTGAACAGTCTCTGGACAGCCGGGCCAGCTGAATACAGAAGTGTTGGGTGTTTAGCTCTGTCCTTGATCTCAACAGCCTCAAAATAGAGTTCTAGATCTTCCACCCATGCTGCCCAATGGGGTCCTTGACTGGCCAGAGCCCCCACCACATCAAATGGATACACCGAAGCCAGCTGCACATTCTGGCGGTATGCCCCTTCATTATCGTCATCCCCCATGATGGTTGCTTGGCAGACGGCAGCTTGCACTCCCTGGCGATGGGGCCCTGGCTTACTTGACCACTCTGAAGATGACTGAGGGCACACAAGCTCTCCTTGAGGAGCTGCTACCCGTCCAGGTTCCTCGGTGACAGACGGGGAGCCGCTGCGAAGGGTGATGGCCCCAAGAGCCACTTCCTACTTCACGGTCCTTCGTGGCTCATGGAGTCCCCAGGCAGGGATCTGGCAGTGCTGTCCCTTCCTCTATGGGGGAAGACAGCTGAGCAGCTGTAATGCCCTATTTCAGACCCCCATGCCACCTTAAGGCTTCCCAGGTTTGCCTTGATCTTCACACTAGTCTCCACCGCAGGTCTAGGTGATAGTAGGCCACGCCCCTTTTCGGAGGCTGCCACAGTCCTCGAGTACCTTGTTTAAACACCCAAATGAATTGACACACGGTCACTGTTTCGGGCCGCTGCAGGCCCAGTGTTCCTTTTTTGCAGCCTAGTCATCTGTTGTTTCACTGCTGCAGCCCCATCTTCATGGGCCAAGCCCCCTTTCCTTGGTCTCCTCACCACTGCAGGCCCAGGCATTAGGAAGCCACGCCCCCTCCGTTTGCGGCCGCTGCAGGCCTCCGCAATGTCCCGTTCTTCTTCTTTTTTTTCCTACATCATCACTACCATGGGCCAGGCATTAGGAGGCTAGGCCCTCTCCTTTCGGGGCCACTGCAGGCTTCCGCAATGTCCTGCAGCACCTCTTCATCGTTGCGGCTGATGTTGCTTGTGATCAGGGCCGCCTTAGCTGTTTGGTGGCCCCCCGGCACCTCAGCTTCGCTCCGGGCACCAGGCGGCCAGTGCCTGCACACAGCATGGGGCTCTAAGCCACCAGCAGCGCTGCCGACATTGCAACCTCACTTCACACGTCCTCCTTTGAAAAAAGGCTTCTGGCGGCCCACACATGGATGTGCACAGAGGCACAGACCACCTTGTTGCCAATGTGGTGGCCCGCCACGGGTCACCCGGGCGGGCCACACCACCTGTTGGGGTCACCTAAATCTGCACGGATGCTGCAGACACGCAGCGGTCAACGGGCAGGGAACACTCTGCTTTGTCCAGATATCCGGACAGGATACCTTGTGGCTGGAGGTCACCCCAGATATGGCAGTCTTGGCTCTGGGTGCACCCAGGCTGGTGCTGCAGGACCAGGCTTTGATCACATGGCAGACAGCATACAACAAAACACAGACACGAGTTGCAGCCTCGTGGGGCTCTGACGTGCCAGCAGAGCCCCTTTTATTAAGGAGCATCATAACAGAGGCATGATGCTCTTTCTTAAAGGGGCAACATACCCACATTTAAATGGGCCACACACCACAGTTACCAATGAGTACAATGGAGTTAAAATGTTCATTGTTTTTTTTCCCTTTTTGATTTGCTCCATAAAAGGGGGGGATATTGTTACACAACACTCATTGTGTCTATGAGAAATGTGTGAATCAACATTCGTCCATCAAGGAGGAGTTGTTCAATGTGGGAGGAATTTTTCCAAGGGTGCGTTGTTTAGTGTGCCAAGAGATTTGCCAAATGGGCATCTCGATTTCCAAATTGAAGCATCAAATGCTCTGTGTATCAGCAGATTGACGTTGTGGCGTCTCTATCTCCAGGGTCAGAGAAACCCATTTCTAGTGTTCACCAACGAGGCATTGTCGATTGCGTGTGGGAATTTCGCCAAGGGTGCATCTCAATTCCTGAATGTTAGTATCATCTTATACATCTTGTTTTGTTTTGGTGGCGATGTCAGTGAATACCATTTTACTGAGTTTTGGAGAGGAACACAGGTGGTTCTGGAGGTTCCTAGAAGTGCTCAGTCATGGAGGGACTGGGGTCACAGTGTGGCAGTCTGTGGCAGAAGTTGGTCTGTTGTATCTACGTTGTGCTCCATTTTGGAGTGGGTCGTGGTCAACTGTGGCAGGATCGAGACTTGGGGGTTGCAGCCCCAAGGGTAAGGTGTGTAGTTCTGAAAGGTTGGACTATAAGTGTGGGCTGGTAGTGCATCCTAGACGGCTGTTGAGGGGGTATGAAAGTATTCACCTCACTCATCCTACCTCTCAGTATGGGTGTCCAGTACCCATATCACTGTGTTATTGTGGTGAGGGAAAGCTTCTGTGAAAAGATGAGGTGTTAACTTAGTGTTCTATCGGTATAGGGTGTAATTTAGATGGGTGTTGGTTAGTAGTGCATCCTAGATGGCTGTTGAGGGGAGAAGAACGTATTGTCCTCATGCATCCCACCCTTCAGTATGGGTGTCCAGTAACCATACCACCATAATATTTTGTGAATTCTTACTGAGGAAATTGTTAAGGGTTTCATCTTGTCAGTGAGTTGAGGAGGTCTTAGGGATTTTGTTGGTAAATCCACCTTTGTGTTCCCTGGAGTGTGCCATGCCACCCTGTCCTCCATTTTGGCACTTGTTGCTTCCCTTGACACTTTGGTTGTATTGTTTTAGGCAGTCATAAAGTGTAGAGCCCACAGTTGTGACATGAATGTTGAATGTTGTATCGGTGTGTGTATCATGCAAATTAACAAGGGGGGGTCCTGGGAGTCCCTCTGCCAGACATTAGTCCTGGTTATGAGAGACTTACCCACAGTCTTTAGCTCACTATCTTTCACTGTCTGGCAAAGTCTCCCAGGGCCCCCCTTGATATTTGCATATTTCAAGTAAATTTGGGTCTCGCCCTAAGTTACTAGGGGAATCCAGACGTGGACCCCTTGCTCACTATTCTTAGAGAGACACGCTACACCCTACTGACATGGTTCAACCAGAGCGGAACACGTGTCTGGGGTTGCTGTTGGTACTCTTGTTCAGAGGAGAATTGCTTAGCATTTCGGTGCTGGACTGCCCCAGGGCAGGGCAAAGACTGATATGTTTGGGATATTTCTCCTCTGTGAAAGATAGTGAGCTAAAGACTCTGTGCAAGGCTCTTGTAACCACGACTAATGTCTGGCACAGAGTCTCACAGGAACCCCTTGTTATTTGCATATTTCAAGTAACTTTGGGTCTCACCCTAAGTTACTAGAGGAATCCAGATGTGGATACCTTGCTCACTATTCTTAGAGAGGCACAGAAACACCCTACTGATGAGGTTCAATCAGACCGAAACATGTGTCTGGGGTTGCTGTTGGTACAGGGCAGGACAAAGACTGATATGTTTGGGATATTTCTCCTCTGTGAAAGATAGTGAGCTAAAGACTCTGGACAATGCTCTTGTAACCAGGACTAATGTCTGGCAGAGAGTCTCACAGGACCTCCCTTGTTATTTGGAACCTCAGATGTACAGTTAAAATACATAGACTCTATATGTGAAGGTTTCCAGAGGATGATATTTTTTTCACTTGTTTCATTTTCTTCTGCATGTATCTCTGCTCAGTTGAGCACATTATTGAGATGTATGAGGTATTGATTTGTAAGCTTCCTAGCCATGTAATGTGGGGCAGTGTGTAGGATTCCTAGCCATGTAATGTTGTGCAGCATGTGGGCTTACTAGCCGTGTAATGTGGGGCAGTCATTTGCAATGCAGCAACTTCCATCTTCCTCCTCATTTTTGTGTTATTAAGGGGGAAAGTGTGCAGAGGGCACTAGCTGGGTGGGTGGTGATGTCATGAAAGTCTGAAGTTGAATGTTATGGGTTGCATGCCTGCATTCCATGGAGTCAGTAACTTTTATGTTCGAATGTAAAAGATACTCTGGTAGGCTGCAGGTATTGTTCACTGTACTTTAATCAGCTTGCAAGTAGAATCAGATCACATCAGGTACATCAAGGAGAAGGGGAAGTACAGAGAGGAGCCCACTGTCTCCCACCACCCAGGCTAGATCTTCCAACTGCCCTGGGTGGAATCACATTTTCACTCAACATTCCGGTCACTCTCCTAGCATTCCATTCATGACATCACATCTTGCATTCACACCCCATGCATTCAGGAAACAGGGACCAGGCAGGAAAGTCTGTCACAACATAAATAAACAGAGAATGACTGAGAGAAGATAACCTAGGTGGTGGTGCAAGTTACCTGATGTAACAACTGCCTACTTGAGTTCTAACCAATGTCTAATAAAGCAGACTTACCTTAACCTCCTGGTGTCCTTGTATCTGTCATTCAGCTGCAATACAGCCCATCACCCTGATATTGACAGCTGCAGTCAAGAACAACAACTCCCTGTTTTCTTGGTGTATTGTGATGGCACCGCATAAGGGTATTTGAGTTTCATTTGTAGTCTCAAATCTCCTTCATTCTCAATTCGATTTTGATGTCACCATGATTAATACTTCCCATTCATTGTGTTGATGGGAATGTCTATGAGTCATCAGGCAAGCCTGGTGGTGCAGGTAAAATCAGATTGGGTCCTATGTTTATTTTCAAATAATGTGTGGGTCACGACAGGAACTCTTGGAGTTTCTGAAGTACGGAGAGTGGGAGGAGCTACGCTTCTTGTGCCCCCCACTGTCCCCTCTCTTGTCCATTTGCTGCCATTTCTTATGCCTCTTTTCAGTCTACTCTTGTGCCCATGTGACACTCTCCTTGCCATGTGGTCAGTTCATTCACAATTTGGTGGTATTGCACATACTGTCCTTCATGCTGTAAATGGCAGCCCTTATTTTTAGTCCACAAGCACCCCCTCAACCTGTCAGATTCTTAGGCAGGTGTTGCAATAACTGTACAACTTAAGTAGTTGTATTCCTTCCTGTTATGGTGTGTGACACCAGCGCCTGTGAACCTTCTAAGACAGGATCACATCAATGTGCACATCATAAGATGTTCTAGCCCTTCTATCCCCAAAAGCCTGGAAAGCCCTCCCACGCAGCTTAAGAAATGAAGAATCCCTCACAGTGTTCAGAAAACTGCTAAAGACTGAACTTTTCAACTAGAATGCTGAACATTTTGTCTCAAACTCTGTTCCTTGGAATGCCCTTCAACAATATCATTGATTTTGTACTACGCCTCCCTAATGTTTGCCCTAAACCTGTTAAGTGAACATTTCTTCTAAGTGAACTTTTTGTAACAAGCGCCACAATGCCGCTGGGCCACTGGGCACTTTATAAATTCAAATAAATAAGATATGTATGTGCAAGACAGAGTTGTATTATCTGCTTGCACCTCCCCGGGCACAGGGTAGCCTCATTGTAATTCGAGCACATAATTTGGAAATATCAATGTTTATTTAACCCATATGACCACTATTTTGGACCAAAACATCCCTCAGATTTGGCTGTTTGAAGTCATCAGGATGTCCTCCTTATAAACTCGAGGAGGTCAGATGGCTTGCTTTCAGTAAGAAAGAACTATCCACTGGATTGAAAGTAGTGAAGACCCCTTACCACCTGGATCTACTGCTCGTGGGGTGGTGACAAGCTGATGTGGCATAAACCTTTAATTATTTGAAGCTTGTTTCTAGTTTATTCAGTTGATGAAAAACAAGAGAGGAGGGAATGTTAGTCTACAGAATGGGCAAACCATTTGATTTCTGATATACTTTCAGTAGAGTTCCCACAATCCTATAGAATCCCTTTTAGACCTTCTCCCCTTGATGTCTAATCCTATGATATAGCCTATCATTTCATATCATAGATAGCAAACATATTAAGGAAATTCAGAAAGGAAAGTGAAATGGTGGGCGAACATGTTCAGGCATGGCATATTGGCTAATTTAGACCAATATGCTATGAAAAGGGCATGTGTGGTTCAATTTCCAAATCTGACTTATGAGGCAGAGGAAGGAGGCTGCAGAGCAGATGGCATACTCGACTTCAGTGGAGGTAGAAAATGGATAGCATTTCGTAGAGAGTGAGGTAACAATTGAAATAGGATTTATTTGAGTGAGAGGTAGAACCCTGAAATTGTGTCTGTATTTTTGAGACTACTTACCTTCCATAACTTAGATCCATGTTCAAGTTCTTGAGAAGAAGAAAATCCCAGAATTGTTGGAAAGCATTCAGTGTATGCAGTTGAGTGTGCCATATGTTTGTGTCAGGACACAATATGTCCTTGTAATCAGTGGCAGCTACTCACTGCACCATCTCATTGTGGTGTGATAAAAAACATGTTGCTTTTGTAGTTTAAAATACAAGATCATGGAATTTTTTAAGCAACAATTGTTTTAAGCAGCTGCAATTGAGTGAATCCTTTGGTGGTAGGAGAGAGAAGCACCGGTAGAGATAAGCAGTAGGAGAGAGAATCAGGATTGTGCGATGTTAGGGAGATTTATCATTGTTATGCTTGATCCTGTCTCCTAGTGAGACCCCCAGCCCTTTTTGCTGGACTTCTGGACCTTTTTCCTTCACTCCTGAATGAGTGGAGACTTTTTCTACTCATTCATTCTTGTGGGCTCTGTCTTTTTGGAACTGTATTCTGTGTATTCTACCTGTGCTATGGGGTCTGTTTGCGCCATATCTCTTAAATACATCTGTAATTTACTACTGCAGCTCACAGCTTCTTATGGGCAGTGTTGCTGGGGACCCCTCGGGTACTCCTTTAAGATACCTTTTTCTGCATCGTCAAGTAACCACAGTTCTTAAGGATAGACAAATACTTAGTATCTCTCCCAAAACTCTATAGCCTGAGAGATTGGCACACACCACCTTCAGGGGAGTGCCAAAGGGATAACTAGTAGCCCCCTTCTCTTGCTCATTTGACTTTTTAGTACTAAACAGTATCACAAACTGAAATTCCTCCATGATTGTACTAGGGGATTTCAACCTATGGGCCGACGATTCATCAGATGCCCAATTTAAATCACTGTGGTCCTCCTGAAACTGTTGTTACCCAAATGATACAAAACCCCACCCGTTGAGGTGGTCACACCCTGGACTGGATTCATCCAGAGCACAGCCATAAACATTCAGCCCTGCCCTTGGTCTGATCATTCTTTGGTCAATATGACTATTTTGTTAACTACTGCCCCACTTAGACTTAATGCAAACACAAGGATTGCTATAAAGTGTAGAAATGTCAAACAGGCCACTAAACTTCTCCACACTACTTCCACCCAAACTGGAGGCAGCAGAAATATTTGAAGATACATCCAATTTGGTGTCTCACCTTTCTTCTGCCAATAAGACAACAATAGATATTTTATCCCCCTAAAAAACTAGGAAGATAATAACAGAAGCTATAAATAAATCATGGTTTAATGACAGTATTGTAGAAGAAAAGAATATAAAAAGAGCTCATGACTAGCGTACAAATCCTTGCCCAAACACACTAGGCAAATACAACGAATCTGTACATACCTTTAAAAAAACATCATTAAGGCAAAAACTGAAAAATACAATTTACAAATAGACAATGCCAAATCCAGCTCCAACAAATTATTTAAAACTCTTAAAGAATTTGAGAGTCACTCCTCTTCGTTTCCACCAACCACAAAAGACTCTGCCTGGTGTCAAGCTATACAAGATGAATTTCTGACAAAGACAACAGGTTACCAATTGGGTATTGCTAAGCAGCAGGCCGGTTTATCTGTACAAAAAAGCCAAGGTTCTATAAATAGCACCAGCAGAGAGAACATTGATAAATCAATTCCCAACATTTGAGTTTTATAGCTGTTCAGAAACAGATTTGTTTTTACATAGTTGCTAAACTCAAATGCACATCATGTCTGGGAGACTCTTGACCGACTGACATCCTGAAGGAATCACTGGACGTTCTCGTTCCTTGGATCACTAAAATGATCAACTTGTCATTCAGGGATTGCACTGTGTCGGCTTCTCTTAAGGATGTGTGGATTACCCCCCAACTGAAGAAAACCTCGCTGGACCCAGCTCTAGTGAAAAACTATCACCCAATAACAAATGTTACATACCTGTTGAAAATCATGGATAGAGTGGCGTATGTACGGCTTCAGAGATTGATAGAAGAAAACAGAATCCTAAATGTCCATCAGTCTAACTTCAGAGCCCAACATGGAACAGAGACCGGACTCCTAGATATCAGGTCAAACATCACAGGGATCATAGAACAGGGTAAACCAGTGCTGCTCATGTTGTTGGACCACTCTTCAGCATTTGATCTCATTGATCATCATTTTCTGCAAGAGAGGTTGAAAAACTTGCAAACTTCCCAGCAAGGACCTCCGTCTGGATTACATATTGTTTGGGCCCCCGAACATCCAGAGTAGCAGTTGAAAATGCTCAAGCATCTCCAATTTCATCCACCTGCAGAGTACCTCAGGGATCCTGCCTCTGTCTAATCCTTTTTAATATCAAATACCAGGCCTCTTCTCGACCTCCTTGACAGACTGGGTGTTAAATACGCTAATTACACAGATGACACACAGGTACTTACTGAACTTACAGGGACAGACTTGATAGACACGAATGTCCTGAATACAGTTTACCCAGAAATCAATTTATGGATGGCGGTTAAGTCATTGGCTCTGAATAAAGAAAAAACAGAACTCCTAATTATTGCATCTGGCTCCCTGTAGAAAAAACTTGACATGAAATACTCCCACTTCTCTATAGTCTGTATGCAGATTCCAGTGAGTAAATCTATGAAAACCCTGGGTGTTATCTTTGACCACAAGCTATCCATGAAACAACATGTCTCTCAAATCCGTTAGTCATGTGGCTACGTGACTAAATCACTCAATCAAATCCAACCATTTATTTCCATAAAAAAACAGATCACTTCTAGCTACAGCACTAATCAATTCCTGGTTAGACTACTGCAATAGCCTGCTCACTGGTACATCACAGGCAAACTTGCAGCAATTGCAAACCACCCAGAATGGAGCAGTTAGGGACATCTACATACTTTCCAAACCCGATCATGTTTCATTGTTCAGAAAAGCCCTACACTGGCCACCCATCAAGCAAAGAATTATTCATATGATTCTAGCCCTCACTTATAAATACCAGAATCAGGTTGCTCCCCATTACCTAATTGACAGACTTTGCTTGAGACCATCGACATGCACACTGCGCTCTAGCGAGAACTGTGCCCTGCATCAACTATGCTATCATCTAGAAAACTTTGGTGGGATGAGTTTTGAAACTTATGTACCATGAGAATGGAATGCTCACCCACTCACTATATGATCGTTTTCCTCTCTGGCTGCCTTTAAAGAACAATTAAGACCCTCCTCTTTAACTCAGCAGATTAAAACTCTCTCCTCCGTTTCTGACCTCCTCCTTTGAAATGTCTGCTCTCTTCATGCTCTGAGGCCCACATTCATGTAGCGTGTAACATTAATACAAAAATAAAAATACTGTATGAACTGTTATCATTCTGCAGGTGCGTGTAATAACCGATAATATAATATAATTGTGATTTCCCTTTCAAACGTTGCTACAAATGAAACTGTGAAAAAAACACAAAAGTGAAAGTGTCCTTTAAAGTGTATTCTAAAGTATTCCGAAGTGTTATAGTGTAAACATCTAAAGTATTTAAAGTGATTCTGGTGTAAATATAATAAATATATAATTATATATATATATATTATAAGTGTAAGAGTGTCTTTGATGTGCATGTATAACTAGGTTCAGTGTGCTTACCTACAGCTCACATCTTCCTCTTAAGATAAGCCTGTATGCTCTGCCGCTCTACCAAGTTCCTGAGTTAGTACAGACTGATACTTAGAGTTGGAGATCTACAAACCGCTGGGACAGCTTACTAAAGTCTTACTACCCGTAGGACATTAGCAAAACTCCCCTAAAACTGGTGCTACAGCTGGTGGGATTTGTGTAGGTTGCATTATATTATATTGATTCCTGGTTGTATTGCCCTCAAAGAACCCATCCTCACGGTAACTATACTGTGATGTATGTATACTATGTCCACTCTGCAAAGCTATATTTCTTGTTGAAAAATGGGTACATGTCTTAGTACAAAAGGAAAAAATATGAGTTAATCCAAAGTATGTTGGATTACCAAACTGCAAGTAGGTCTCTAACTCCTACTTCCAGAATGTATCTAGAAGGTAATGATTGTCAAAGTGTACCTTTTAGCCCTCAACTTCCAGAAAATGAGGTAGATGATGATATGGAAGAGAAATGGTAATCCACCTCCCAATCCTCTAACCTCACCCCTACCTGTAGCTAACATGTCAGCTGAACTGGTTCTAGAGATAGAGAATATGCAAATGTAGCTTGAATCCAGAAAACTGGAAATTCAGGCTAAAATGAGAGACAGAGAAATGAGGAAGAAACTGCAACTCATGGAAAATGTGATGCAGCATTAACTAGAGATGAAAAATATGTCCCTTGATTCCACCTCTGTTTCAGAGTCCTCTTTGCCAGACCACCTGAGAAGCAGGAAGCCTTGTCTCCTCAAAGATTTTTGGTGTGTTTGTAGGATGTGAAAAGTAATATTCTTGATTGGCTGAATACATATGAATGTACATGTTAAGTAGAAGGTATCTGTGAAAGTGAGTTTGTTCCATGGGTAATCTCTAGGCTCCCCCAGAATGGCTGTGATGCTGTTATGGAGTTGAATGATGCTGATATACAAGATGACCAGTTGGTAAAAACTGTTCTCATAGCCAGGTTTGGGAAGACCCCTTCCAATACCTAAAACCGTTTGGGGACCATAAGAAGAGAGATGGTAACTTGCGGGCCACTTGGGTGTGTGAAAGTCAAAAAAACCTAGATGGGTGGGTTAAGGGTTACAAATTGAGCTCTTATGAAAGCATGAGGTGTCTCTTCATGCTGTAAAGTATTTTTGATGCCTGTTCCCCGGAGCTGAGACAGCACCTTGCTGACTCTAAGAAACTGGACCCCAAGAAGCTAGCAGTCGCTGCTGACTTGTGGGTGGCCAACAGAGCTACTCACAAGGATTCTGGAGCTCCTCACAAGAATGATGAGAAGGATCGTTCCAAAAATCCCCCATCAAAAGAGAGCCACAAACATAACATGGATACAAATCCCCCTAAGCAACCTTATAGGGCTAGACGAACATCTGGACCCAAACCGGAGGGAGTTATCAGACACCATCATTCCAAATGTGTGGTTTGTGGGTATGGTGACCTTGTGAAAGGAGATCCCAGATGTAAGGGTAAACCTTTGGTGATCCTCTCTCTCTCAGCTTAGCATTCACACATGATGTGGATATACCAATGACAGAGGCTAGCTTTCACCCTCAAGCTGAAGAACCCATTGGTGTTCAGGCTAGAATGTCTTTAGTATCTCTGGGACTGTGGGAACAACAGAACATTGAGGTTTATAATTCTATTCCTGATAATACTAAAGACTATTATAAAAGACAGCGTACTTGTAAATGGTCAGGACAACCCTACCATCAGAGACACTTGGCCAGTATAACTGTGGTATATGAACATTTCTTTCAACCTGAGGAAGTTGCTAAGGCTCTGAAAAGTCTTACCAAGTTAGCAGGAGGCCCAGTCCAGATGTGCCTAATACTGCCGACTATCATGAATTGTAATGAGATGAGTGTAAAGATACCTGTTAGTGTTCAGTCAGAAGTACCAGGAAGGGTACTGTTGGGCAATGATTTGAAGGCCTTAGGTGCAATGCCCAGCACAACCAAACCCCTTCTAAGAAGAGAACGCAGTTGACAAGGAAAGACATAGAGGCAACCTTAAGAGATCTTCCAATTGAGACCAAGGGGAAACCTAGAGTCTCTAAAGGAAAGAAGGACACCAAGCCCAAAACGTCCACATGGAAAAAGGTTCCTGTTGAAAACCAAGAGGTCACCCCTGTGGCCACACCACCAGCTGAGACTGAGATGGTGCTCAATGGAGCCCCTGAAGAACCTTCTTCTTATGAGCCAGAAGAGGAGGAGATTCAACTCTGTCTGGGAGATATGGATCCAAGAGACTATCCTGAGCTGCAGACTTTGCTTGTGGAAGGTGGAGCCTTAATGACAGACTTCAATAGGGGACAGAGGGAGGATCTCTCTCTAGAAGGTCTGCATCAGCAGGCAGCTTCCCAGAGTGAAGGGCAAGACCGTGGGAAGCATAGGCTATACTGGTCGGATGGACCTCTTTACAGTGAGCCTATGTAATCTATTCCAGGGAGCCGCAGGAGACTGGTGCAACCCTGAGAATTGAGACCCAAATTCCTACAGGTGGCACATGAAGTCCCCTTGGCTGGTCACTTAAGCTTTAAGAGGACCAAGGAGAGGATCTCATTGTACTTTTACTGGCCCATGATGGGTGCAGAGATTGTAAAACACTGTAGGATTTGTCACAATTGCCAATTAGCTGGTAAGAGTGGATCCAAGGATGTTGCAACCTTAGTGCCTCTCCCAGTTGTGGGAGTTCCTTTTGAGAGAGTGGGGATTGACATTGTTGGTCCCCTAGACCCTTCAACATCTTTGGGCAACTGATTTATATTGGTTGTGGTGGATCATGCCACCCAGTACCCTAAAGCTGTTCCAATGAGAACTTTTACTGCTCAGGCCCTACTTGGTATTTTTAACAGAGTAGGATTTCCAATGGAGGCTGTATCCGGCAGGAAGTCAAATATTGTGTCCCACTACTTGCAGGCCATGCAGAAAACCTGTGGTGTCACCTACAAGTTCTCAACTGGCTCTCACCCTCAGACAAATGTGTTGGTAGAGAGGTTTAATAGAACAATGAAGAGCATGATTGGAAGAAAAAGTGGGACCTTCTTCTGCCATGCCTTCTATTTGCCTACAGAGAAGTTCCTCAAGCTAGAGTGGGCTTTAGCCCCTTTCCGTTAGTTTATGGTCATCCTGTCAGAGGTCCAAACACCACAACAGTCTATAAGCAGCACATTCTGCCTGATGCTTAATAATTTATCACACAAGACAAGCAGAAATTATTTGAGTTAATGTTTCATATCTTCTACATCTAAAGTGGCTTACAACTCACTAAATATCCCTATTTGTAGAAAACTAGCTACCCCTAGATGTTATGCAATATCCCTAGTCAGCGCTGTTATGCCGCCTGTTTAGGATAGGGGATAGAAAAGAGACTGATTCTTAACTCACTCACTTCTTTCCTCAAAGCTAAAAACCGCACACATAAGGAAATACATATTATTTGTAATCCTTCCTTCTTGTGTCTTATATCAAAAGGATTTCTTCTTTTAAAACACGGGTTTCTTGTATGTTATATTCTGTAGAAGCCTATGCAGATCTAATCTGCTAAATTAAAACAATGTATTTCAACCAAACTTTTCAATCCATCTAGACGTCTTGGGGGTTCTGGTCATCACCCTGAACCTCCATCAGGTTGACCGGTTTTAGCGGTATAAGTATTAATATACCTGCTTTCTTCAGGACTAAAAGCCCAACACGTTTGTCAGGGTCGCAAGTTACAGAGGCAGTCTCATTCTTTATGTTAAGGGATCAATCTTGTTTTGCAGGAGTTTTCTCTCTTCTTCAATCTTCTTTCTATCTTGATTTTTATTTAAACACCCTAAAAGGGGAGAAAATAAAATTGGGAACCATCACAATATTTTCTATTTTCATATATCATGTGTGAAATGGCATTACCATTCCCACACTTCTATTTTCTTACCCTCTTCTTTCTTTCTTTGGTCTCGCTGTTGTCACCCAGCTTACATGTTTTGCCTAGAGTCAAATTAGAAAATGCATATGTCTAGTGTCCTCCTCTATGATATTATACACGTGAACAGGTGTTTACACAACACCAATCAGGTAAGTGTGCTCTGCTCTCCACTATGTCTTCTTTAAATTCATAAGGTGCATTCCCAACTTGTCATTCTGTGTTTCTCAAAAGGATGTTTTTCCTCAACATTCTTCCTTTCCTCTTGGCTCCAGACCTATTAAATAACACAGTCTGAATGTAAAAAGTAATCACGTCGTATTGCTCACCCCTTTAAAAAAAAATCCATCATTGCTGTGTGTATGGAGCTTATTTTCTCAGCTAATGTACATTGTGCATTGCGGTACAGTCCGCTATTTTCTAGTGTGCAATCTGTCTCAACAGACACTCATTTTCTAAGCTGGTGGTTGCGTAACTATTTATTCCCCTGACATGCTTTTCTCACTCACCGTGTGTGATGCAAAGACCTTAATCTTGCTGCTCGTGTCCTGGAGTACTTCCGTATACAGCCAGCTGTTACACTGGCTCGAGTCGGCTTGCGAGTCATATGCTCGCTCTGCATCTACATGATACAAACATGTGATGCTGGTTCTATTCCTCATAGATGGTGAGGCACTTGTCCAATTTCTTTTTCCATACTCATTCTCGTGTTGCTATATAAACTGGTAGACCTGTCATACAGCTTTGGGCAGTTGCGCGCCTGGTCATATTGACTTTTCAAAAATGTACACACGCATCCAGCGTCATTATTATATAAACAATGATTGCTTTTATCCAATGTGTATTACAAAAGAATGTGCTGTGTGCTGCTAAGCCCTCAGAATCTTTTTTTATTGCATATGTGTATCAAGTTCTTGAGAAAGCAAAGAAGGAGGCGGAAGAGTATAAGAAGAAGGTAATAATGGGTGCTGTTAATTATCCCAAACAAGGTATATAAGTCTCCTCACCACATATCGAGGTGTCATGCACAGATCATGTCTTATCCTGTAAAATGGATGTTAGCTCTCAAATATTGAGATCATTTTCAGGTCTTTATGTTAGGTGTGTCGATTTTGTTCATTAATTTCATCCTCCCTGTATGTCATGTAGGGAGATTCAATGTGATAGCTCCTTCCTCATTGTTAAGGTGGCATCAGTAATGTAGAGCACTCAGAGGGTGGCCAGAGTTTGCCAGCACATTTCTTCAGTTAGACCTTCCTTGTAGCTATTAACCCTGAAAATGCATAGTTGTTCTCTTTTCAGGAGAATTTCTCCTATATTTCCTCCTCTTATTGGTATCTACATTTTTTTCAAAATTGTCCACAAAATATCATTTTCTGTGTGCTGTGCATAAACATAATGTTCCACCAGTGGTGCCGTGATCCACTTGGTCCTGATGTTAGACTGATGTTCACATATTATCACTTTAATGTCCCTTGTGGTTATGCCCATATTTCACTTCTTGCATGGGCATATGATCAAATAGATGACATTTGTTGTATTGCAGTTGCTTAAAGATCTTTGTTCCCATGGTAGTGTCTATCCTAAATCTATCCCTGTGGTCCGATTGGTAAAGGGGCACATTGAGCATTAGCAACATGGGGTATGTCCTACCGCTTTTGGCAGGCCCCATAGTATGGTCTGGTTTTCAACCTCCTCATGGTTTTCTCTATATATGTTAACCAATGAGTTTCTCAAGTTTTTGCTTCTCTTAATTGCAAAAAGCGGGACCGCCAGGGTACCCTGCCTGACATTCAACATCGGCCACATTTTCTTTACCTCATTCTTCAATTTGTCCTTTCTCTGAGACTTACAGGCCGATTCATGGAAATAATGTGCGCGGAAAAACCGGCGCACGCGTGGGAAAACGTGCGATTCGCAGTCGCACAGAAAAAATCGCAGAAAATCGCACAGAAAACAGCGCACATCCATTCATGGAAGCACAGGCACACGCGAAATGTGGGATGTGCGCTGCGAAAGTGCGCGGCGCACGCTGGCGCACAGGTCTTCGAACACCGTGCGATAAGGCCACAGTGAATTCGCACATAGCGCGGCGCACAGAACAAAAGTAGGCGTAACACGGGGCGTCACACGCAGAATGGGGAACAACTCGTGAAAATGTGGGCGTCACGGGGGAAGTACAGGAGGCAAGTGCGCAGAACGCCCACATGCTCACCTACAACACGTATTCATGGAATCGAATCGGGAAAAACAGCGCACGGCCAAAGACGCGCACAGGCCCATACCCGTACGCCACAGAAAGCAGGCGGTAGCGTCCCAATACATGTGCGCCAAAATGTGCGCTTAAAAAATACCGTATACACAGCTCAGCGATTGTGCCTGGGGGAGCGTGTGCGTGCATTCCAGGGGTGCGTGCGAAGTCATACACACGTTTTGGCTGGGTGCGTGTATATCAGGGGTGCGCGAGAAGTTTCACACGCGGTTTTGGCTGGGTGCGTGTATAACAGGGGTGCGCGAGAAGTTACACACGCGTTTTGGCTGGGTGCGTGTATAACAGGGGTGCGCAAGAAGTTACACACGCGTTTTGGCTGGGTGCGTGTATATCAGGGGTGCGCGAGAAGTTTCACATGCGTTTTGGCTGGGTGCGTGTATAACAGGGGTGCGTGAGAAGTTACACACGCGTTTTGGCTGGGTGCGTGTACATCAGTGGTGCGCGAGAAGTTTGACACGCGTTTTGGCTGGGTGCGTGTATAACAGGGATGCACGAGAAGTTTCACACGCGATGGGGCCTGGGGGAGCGGGGTGCGTGTATTCCAGGGGCCTGCGGGTGGTTTCACACGCGATGGGGCCTGGGGGAGCGGGGTGCGTGTATTCCAGGGGCCTGCGGGTGGTTTCACACGCGATGGGGCCTGGGGGAGCGGGTGCGTGTATTCCAGGGGCCTGCGGGTGGTTTCACACGCGATGGGGTCTGGGGGAGAGGGGTGCGTGTATTCCAGGGGCCTGCGGGTGGTTTCACACGCGATGGGGCCTGGGGGAGCGGGTTGCGTGTATTCCAGGGGCCTGCGGGTGGTTTCACATGCGATGGGGCCTGGGGGAGCGGGGTGCGTGTATTCCAGGGGCTCGCGGGTGTTCTCACACGCGATTGCCCTGGGCGCATGTATTTCAGGGGTGCGCGAGAAGATTCACACGCGATCGGGCCTGGGGGAGCGTGTGCGTGTATTCCAGGGGCTCGCGGGTGTTTTCACACGCGATTGTCCTGTGCGCGTGTATTTCAGGGGTGCGCGCGAAGTTCTACACGCGTTTTGCCTGGGTGCGTGTATTCCAGTGGTCCGCGAGAAGTACCACACGCGTATTGGCTGGGTGCGCGAATCCATTGGACCAAAGGCCCTTACAGCGCAGGCGCGTCTGTGACGTGAACTGCACGTCCTAGTATCAGCACTTGTAATAGGTCCTTAGCACGTATACGCGGAAGTGACGTTGGACGTGTGGTCCGGTTTAAAAGGTACGTGTAGGACGTCATTTCCTTGTACGTGCTTTTCGTGGAGAGCGAGTGGGTGAAATCTGTACTTCTTGTCGGTTCACACGCGAATTACTTCACAGCGTTTCGAGTTCATACTCCCTGTTACCTCTGTCAGATTTTATCTTTTCTCTTTTTCTCTGGACCTATTCCCTCAGACAGCGTTCACTTCTCCTGTAGTCCTGTCTCCTCAGACAGCGTACAATTCTTCTTTTGGCGGGGGTGTTGCCAACGCGTGCGCGCGCACGCGCGTGTACTTCACGCACTTTTTCCCGGCAGACGGTGTGTTGCGCACCTATTTTCCAACAGTGCTTGCCCTGTGTGTCGCGTACCCCTTCAGAGGTCATTGTAGGCTGCGTGTGACACGCATACGTTCATTATTGTGTTTCTGGGTGCCACAGCGTAGTGCGTGTTTTTGTTTACACGCATGTGGTCTACGAGGGGTCGCTTGCACGTCATTTTCTGTAATCGGGGTGCCTGTGCATTGCGTGACCCGTCATCTTACCCCAGGGGTTCCATTCAGCCTTGCAAGTGCACTAGGGTACGAATACCATCTAGTACCCTACCCCTTTGACCCCCAATTGCCCAGGACAATACTTCCCTGCTACTCCCATACGCACAGCTACATCAGTGCCATGTCTGGGAGGCAAGCAAGAAGTAAGGGTGGCAAAGGTGGCCGACCCTCAAAAGGTGGGCGTGGTGGGCGCGGTAGGGGACGTGGCCGGGATTTGCAGGCTACCCCTAGCACCCACGTGTGGAGGACCAGTCAGGGAGACCCATGCCCCCCCCCCCATGGTTGAGGAAAACGTGGCTGACACCATCGATGCTCAGCCCTTGTTGGACCCGTCCATTGTGGCACCTGGCCTGGCACAGGCTGACTCCGAGACTGATTTCCAGGTCCACAAGTCTAGGCCACGGGTGGCCGTGCCAGTCAGTGTCACCAGGCCACGTGTATCAGGGGCAGCCATGTCATCTGCTGCCCCAAGTAGGCGGGGTGGGAAGGCTGCAGGGGCAGCTGCAGCTCCGTCCACCCCAGCTCTGACTCTCCCAGCCAGGACAGTGTTGGTCCCAGTCCGTCAGTCTGAGGTTCCCCCTGCCACTATCACACTCGAGCTAATGCCTGCAGGAAGTCAGATGGTCAGTGTGCCATTGCACACTACGACACAGTCCACTGGTGCTCCTGCCCCGAGTGGCCAGAGCGGCATATGCCACTCACAGTCCCCACCACCTTACAAGAGGAAGAGGAAGAGTGCACGTGCACTACAGGCTGATGCCCCAGACACGGTTACACAGTCCGGCACGCCGAGGAAGCCTAGCTTCAATGATGCCGAACTGAATCAACTTGTGCAGTATGTGTCCGATCATGACGCCGAAATGTTGAGCACTCCAGGGTCTAGGATCACACCTGCTCGCCGTCAGGCACACTGGCAGGCCGTCGCGGACAGCATAAGTTCCCTTGGGTTTATGAGGCGCACAGCTACCGAGTGCTACAAGCGATGGAATGACCTGAAGCGCAGGGCAAAGAGTAAGCTGGCCTCAAGTCATGCTGCAACTCTGGTGACTGGAGGTGGGTCTCCAGTAGAGGACATTGAGCTCACTCCACATGAGAATGTTGCTGGGACCTACGTCACAGAGGAGCAGATCCAAGGTGTGGGAGAACTTCCAGATTACGAGGCATTGTCCGGTGAGTGCACATGCATGTGTGTGTGATCCATGTGTACGTTGCATGTGGGAGGGGTCCAGGGTGGGTGCCAGGTCAGGGTGTGTGTGCCTGAGTGGTTTTGGTCACCCATGTGCTTCATCCAATGCATTTTGCCCCCCGGGATTTGGGTATTGCAGTGTCCCTTCTGGCCACACCAGGCATTTGCCACTATATTGCGCCAGTTGACCTTGAAGTGGCAACATGCAACAACATTGTTCCGTATTTCGCTGTGCACGTTCTGGCTGATTGTAGGAATACCCCCAGTTCTATTGCACATCACTCTGCCCTATTCTCACAAATATGACATGCCTATGGTACATGCCAACTGTGGGATGGCACTGCTAGCCAGCATGCATCTGATATGTTGCCCTTCCATCTTGGTGTCATCAGTGTCTGACATTTACCTCCCCTTCCAACTCAGTGACAGTGCATGCATGTGAGGGACATAGTCATGTGGGACATGTGTCTATCAAGTACATTTCCTGTAGCTTGTCTGGCCTATTTGTGTGCCATGGTGCTAATGCCTGTTTCCATTTTCTGTCTTTCATGTTTTTTCAGAGGATGACGCACTTGATGCTGTTGAGGGTGAGGAGATGGTGCTCACCCAGGAGGGATCTCTGACACGTCCGAGCACGAGTGGGGGACGTGGTGTGTTGGTGGGTGAGAACCCACTCTTGCTGCAGGGCATTCTCTCCAGGGCTGTATATGGGTGCACCTCCCCAGAACTCTTTTCAAGTGTTGATTCGGATGAGACCCATGTGGATTCGCAGGTATGTGTACATGGAAGGGATACTGTTCTGTCTGACCCACCTGCACCAGGGGTAAAGCCCACAATGGGGATGTCAGTGTTGGTAGGTGCGCCTGTGGTGGTTACGGATGCAGGGCCACACTCCGCAACATCTGATCCTGTTCCTGGGCCAGCAGATCAGAGGGGAAATGCAGTCCTGCAGTCTCAGGCAGTGCCGACACAGCGAGGCGCAGCTCGCCTTGCCCCAGACAGGTGTGGTGCCCGCCAACGCAGTGGCCGTCCGCCACCTGGCAATACCGTATGGGAGCAATCCATATATGGTATGGCCAACCAACAGGCAGCATCATCAGAAATGATTGCTCAAGCCATGGACAGGGTGGCCACTTCCATTGTCCCCCCAGAAAGGCAGAGGGAGCTACTAGAGCAGGCAACAGCCTCCATTTGCCAATCAGTAAGGGAGGACATGTTGGCGTCCAACAGGGACAGACAGGCGGCCCTGGACAATCTGAGGGAATCAATTTCTCTAGATGCCCAGGGACAGAGGGAAGCCCTGAGGGGGGAGGTCCAGCACCTCAGGCAGACTCTACTGGACCTTGAGGCTTCCACTCTCACCAGGACAGAACAGCTGCTGGAGCGCGTCACCCGTACGCTCTCGGCAGAGATGCAGGCAACTCGTGCGGAGGTCCGGGCAACACGTCGGGTGTTGCATGGGGATCTCTGCACCATATCCCTCCAGAACAAGGCCTTCAACACCCGCATGCTTGCTGCAATGGAGGACCACACCAGGGCTTTGCGTGGGCTGCCTCCCATAGCACCACCACCTCCTGTGGCAGCAGCAGAGGTCGAGGAGAGCGAATCCAGCAGTGATTCCCCCACAAATTAGTAGCCGTGCAGGCCATGAGCCCATGGAGGTGTTTTATTTTCGCAACATTCACCCAGGTGGCTGTTGGTGAGCATCCTGTCCTCGGACCTCCTGGGTGGCCTCTCCCACCCCCCCTGGCCCCCACATGGCCATTTTTGATTTTTGCTTTTTGAGGTGCAGTGTGTTGCCTTGTGTGGCTCCCGTGGGCTTCCACTGTGTTCCGTTGGGCACATGCAGGCTTGTCCTGAGTTTGGGTTAGATGCTTGGGTTTGTGAGACACACACCCCTCCTGCTTCCCGTTTCCATGGGCTTGCAAAGGGTGTGCCCAAGTGACAGTGAATTACACAGTGACGTTGGACTCCCATGAGCTATGTGGCCAGTCTGTAGTCAATACTGTGTATACATTCCTAGTGCATATTGCAGTAGTATTGTACACTGCATGGTGTATTGATGTGTGCTTGTGCTTCCATGTCTCCCTCCTAATTTGCAGGGTCAGTCCTCATGTCTTCACAAGCCCGTCTACTTTGGAGATGGAGTTCATGTTGTTAGCAGTGCACTCGCAGATGTGGCTGGCACCGGCACTGTACAGTAAGAGGTGGTCGATGTGCTGGCATCATCAGGTTGTAGGTCAACGTATCCTTTAGTATTTGGTCATGTTTGTTGTTATTTATACATGTATGTGGGCATACTGTGTGTGGGCAGTTTCCATTTGGGACACTGTACTCTGTGGCACTTGTGTAATGTTTGGGGTATGAATTTGTTTGCTCTCACATTGCATGGCATGCCATGGTGGAGATGAGTGTGGGCCTGTTGGCAGGTGCCCCTCACTGCTGGGGGGGTGGGGGTGCAGGGGGACATGGATGGGGGTCTGGGGGGGAGGTGTTGGGTGACATGGCACTGTTGTCATGTACTATCTTTGATGGTGGTAGTGATATTGGCATCATTGAAGTGTGTCTTTTGATGACACAGCATTGGTGGTGTTTGTGTAGGTAGGGTGGCACACAATGGTACACTTCCAGCTGTACAGTCTCAGGCTGGTATGGTTGTGACAGGTGACTCTCCATTGAGGCATCATCTTTGTCAGAATGAGTCATCATTGATTGTCAGCTGGTATGTGCCAGGGCTGTGCCCACTCCACAGGGGTGTGATTTTATGTGAAGTAATCACCCACCAGCTGCGTGCGGGCTGCCCCCCCGTGCCCTTTCCCCTCCCATGCGCAGCAGGCGTGCATGTGGTTGGGGATGTGGGGGCACCACCATGTCCACGGCCAGGCCCCGGCGTGTTGCAACGTTGTGCAGGACACATGCTGCCACTATGATCCTGCACACTACTGGGGGAGCGTATAACAGCTGCCCGCCAGAACGGTCAAGGGAGCGAAAGCGTGACTTGAGCACTCCGAATGTGCGCTCCACTATGCCCCGGGTTGCAATGTGGGCTGTGTTGTATCTTACCTGGGGTGGCGTGGTGGGGTTCCGAATTGGCGTCATCATTTGGGTGCTGAGAGGGTAGGCACTGTCCCCTGGGGAGGTGGTGATGGGTATCATTAGTGGGGTTGTGACATTACTCAGTATCTGACATGCATGCACGCGCAGTAGCATTTATACTCACCGAGCAGCCATGTATCGCCATGCCGCCCAGCCTCTATGTCCCGGTTTAGGGTAGACATTCTGTAGATGAAGCTGTCGTGGGTTGAGCCTGGATAGTTTGCATATACTGAGGTGATGATTCCCTTGGCATCACATACTACCTGGACGTTGATGGAATGCCAGTGCTTGCGGTTTCTGTAGATGTGCTCAGTTGCCCTGGGGGGACGTAGAGCCACATGGGTGCAATCAATGGCGCCTAGCACTTTGGGGAATTGTGCCACCCTGTAGTATTCCTGTGCGACAGCCTGCCTTTCTGCAGGTGTTCTGGGCAGGTATATGTGCCTGCGGACTGATGGGCGTGCAGTGATGATGGCCAAGACCTGGTGTAGGCAGCGTGACTGGGTGGCCTGTGACACCCCCCCCACTATGGCACTTGTCCGCTGAAATGATCCAGTGGCCAAGAAGTGCAGTACATTGAGGACCTTCTCCAGGGGGCTGAGGGCTTGGGAGCAAAGGGTGGGTGATGTGAGGTCATCCTCCCACTCACTGACCAGGTCGAGTATGATGTGAGGTGGAAACCTGTACCTCCCATACACCTGGTCATCAGGCATCCCAAAAAGGCTGGTTCTGGGTGTGAATATTCTGGCCCGGACTATCCTCCTCCTCCTGCGATATCCCACGGCCACTGCTGCTAGGAACGGTATATTCATCCTGGCGTCTGAGCTTGTTTGTTGTTTGCACGCACTTTTATGCTGTGCGGGTCAACGTACGCCTGCTTCCTGCTGGCGTACGTGCTTCCGGATTGGCCACGTTCGATTCCATGAATACGTGTTGTAGGCGAGCGTGTAGGACTTCCCGCGCACCCCTGAAATACACGCACGCAGCCCAATCGCGTGTGAAACCACCCGCGAGCCCCTGGAATACACGCGCCCAGGCCAATCACGTGAGAAACCACCCGCGAGCCCCTGGAATACACGCGCCCAGGCCAATCGCGTGAGAAACCACCCGCGGGCCCCTGGAATACACGCGCCCAGGCCAATCGCGTGTGGATCTTTCCGCGCACCCCTGAATTACACGCACGCAGCCCAATCGCGTGTGAAACCACCCGCGCACCCCTGTAATACACGCACGCAGCCCAATCACGTGTGAAACCACCCGCGAGCCCCTGGAATACACGCACCCAGGCCAATCGCGTGTGGAACATCCCGCGCACCCCTGAATTACACGCATGCAGCCCAATCGCGTGTGAAACCACCCGCGAGCCCCTGGAATACACGCGCCCAGGCCAATCGCATGTGGAACTTCCCGCGCACCCCTGGAATACACGCACGCAGCCCAATCGCGTGTGAAAACACCCGCGAGCCCCTGGAATACACGCGCCCAGGCCAATCACGTGAGAAACCACCCGCGAGCCCCTGGAATACACGCGCCCAGGCCAATCGCGTGAGAAACCACCCGCGGGCCCCTGAAATACACGCGCCCAGCCCAATCGCGTGTGGATCTTCCCGCGCACCCCTGAATTACATGCACGCAGCCCAATCGCGTGTGAGACCACCCGCGAGCCCCTGGAATACACGCGCCCAGGCCAATCGCGTGTGGATCTTCCCGCGCACCCCTGAATTACACGCACACAGCCCAATCGCGTGTGAAACCACCCGCGCACCCCTGTAATACACGCACGCAGCCAATCGCGTGTGAAACCACCCGCGAGCCCCTGGAATGCACGCGCCCAGGCCAATCGCGTGTGGAACTTCCCGCGCACCCCTGAATTACACGCACGCAGCCCAATCGCGTGTGAAACCACCCGTGAGCCCCTGGAATACACGCGCCCAGGCCAATCGCGTGTGGATCTTCCCGCGCACCCCTGAATTACACGCACGCAGCCCAATCGCGTGTGAAACCACCCGCGCACCCCTGTAATACACGCACGCAGCCCAATCGCGTGTGAAACCACCCGCGAGCCCCTGGAATACACGCGCCCAGGCCAATCGCGTGTGTAACTTCCCGCGCACCCCTGAATTACACGCACGCAGCCCAAGCGTGTGTGAAACCACCCGCGTGCCCCTGGAATACACGCGCCCAGGCCAATCGCGTGTGGAACTTCCCGCCCACCCCTGAAATACACGCACACGCTCCCCTACGTCGCGTGTGTTACTTCTCGCACTGGTACAGGGTTGGCGCAGCCCTTTGCGATGGTTTTGCGATCTTGATGGCTTTTCCTTGCGCGAGGGCGTTCTTGGGGGCGTAACTGGCGCTGCTGCAGGGTCGCTGCGATACTCTGCGCCACGGCTTGTTTTGGAGGATTATTCCATGAATATGATGTGCGCTGAAATGGATTTTATCGCATGCGGCTGGCGCAGACATTCGCACGGGAACACTCTGCGCCAGCCGCGTGCAATACTTTTGACTGTATTTCCATGAATCGGCCTGTATGTGTCAGTTTATTAGCCTGGTTATCATGTTCGTTCTTGAAGTACAATTCCTTCTGAACCTAAGAAATTGGCTGAATCGTACATTTTCTTTCAAGATCCTGGGATGAAAGCTGTTAAATTCTGATTTTTGGTATACTGTTGTTTCCAGACGTTCCCATTCCTCATGATTTTAAGATCTAGGAATGTATCCGCTTTTTGGCTTTTTGGCTATACTCGTATGTAAATTTCAAATAGGGATTTTGTTTGTTCAGCCAACTCATGAATTCTTTCAGTTTGCTTTCATTACCATCAAAAAACATTAGCACACCATCTATGTAACATCTCCATCCATTTATGCGGTTCAAATAGGGATTGGATTGGTGATAGATTTTATTTTTTTCCGAAGTCCGCTACATATAGATTTGTCAGGCTGGTTGCAAATGATGCACCCATCGCCGTCCCAGACATTTGTTCATAATATTCATCCTCCATTATGAAATAATTCTTCGGAAGGGCTATTTCAGCCAATTGTATTATCAGTGCAACGGGAATATCCACTCTAGGTACCCGCTCCCATAGTACAGTACTCTCTTTATAACCCTTAGTGTCTCCTCTTGTGGTATTTTGGAATATAGAGACTCTGTTTAAAGTGATTATAAAGATTTCATTAAAAGGTAGTCATTTCATCGAGGAGTCTAAGTACTGCTGTGGTGTCTTTTGTATATGATTTCATTTTTGGTGATTTCATCTTTTAGAAAGAAATCTACAAATTGGGACAGAGGTTCCAGGATTGATACAATTCCCGAGACAATTGGGTGTCCCGGTGGTGGTATAGTGCCCTTATGAATCTTGTGGAGGGCATACAAAGTCGGACATCTTGGATAACTAGGACATAGAAAGTCAGCTTCTCTTTTGCTGATGTGGCCTTCAGCTAGTGCTTCTTCAATTATTGGATTGATGAGGCTTCTTAGGTTGTTGGTTGGGTCACTCCCAAGTCTCCTGTATGTCATCCTGTCCTCAATCAATGTGTATAACATTTTGTGGTACCCTTCTGTGTCCATTATAACTGTCGCTTCTCCCTTATCTTCTTATTTTATTACAATATTCAGATTCTTGTGAAGGGCACTCAATGCTTCATTATCTGCCTTTGTCAGGTTTATTTCTTTAAGATTGCTCTTTCAAATGTTAATGACTCAGGGCATATAGTCCCTGGAGGTGGGCCAAATGTGGACTTATTATGTAAGTTGGTAACATAATTCTGGCCTACAAAAGTGTTATTAGCAAAGAATTGCTTCAAGCATATTGTTCTCATTAGTTGTGTGATTTCAATTCTAGTTTGAAAAGGGTCATGTGGAGTAGTAGGGAATAAAGACAGCCCCTTCTGAAGGACCTGATCAAAAGGGTCTGGAGAGTGCACCTTCCCTCAAACCAGTAAGGATGACTAACTATGTGCTAGGCCTCAGAAAGAGTATGGCACAAAATGATGACAGAGGCTACTTAGAATCTAAAAGCTGGTCAAGCTCTGGTTAAGCAAAATGGCATGACCAGAAGGCAAACATGGCAGAATACACTCCAGATGAACAAGTTCTCATCATGGTCCATAAGTCAGAGGGTCTTACAGGACAAATGGACAGGACCCTTCAAAGTTGTAGGAAAATGTGGAGAGGTCAACTATTTGGTAGACTTGGGCAACCCCAAGCAGGCCCCCAGGGTTTTTCATGCCAACCATTTGAAAGCTTATGTTTCCAGACCAGTGATAGGAGCTTTGCTCTTAGCTTCTAATCAAGAAGAAGAGGAGAGTGAGCCTCTCCCAGATCTTCTTAGGGACACCCTTCAGATGGGGCAGGAGAAGAGGTAAAATCCTCTACTAATCTCACAGTGCAGCTACAAGAGAAGTGCAAGGGTGTGTAAACTCACTTTGCCCCTCTGTTCTCACTCACACCAGGCTTGAACCCTTGGGACTAACATGACATAGACACTGGTGATAGTGTTCCTGTTAAAAGCAGGGGCTACAGGATGTCAGATAATGTGAGGAATCACCTAAAAGAAGAGTTCAATAAACTGCTTGACCTTTGAGTGATTGAACATTCCACATGTCCATGTGCTAGCCAAGATGTGTTAGTACCAAAGGCAGGAACTAAGGAATTTAGATTATGCATGGTCTATATGGCATTGCATGCAGTTTCCAAGACTGATGCCCCTCCCTTGCCAAGGACAGATGATCTGGTGGATAAACTGGGCTGAGCAAAATTCCTCAGTACTTTTGATCTGATAAGTGGTTATTGGCCGATTGCCATGACTGACCAGTCTAAGGAGAAGACAGCATGCCCAGCCCCCCAAGGTTTGTACCAGTTTAAGGTCATGCCCTTTGGTTTAAAGAATGCGTCTGCCACATTCCAGAGAATGGTTAACCATGTTCTGAATGGGTTAGAGTACTTCTGCCTGGCATACTTGGATGACATAGCAGTGTTCAGCCCTACATCGGAAGAACATATTGACCACCTGGGATGTGTGGTGCAGGCCCCTCAGCAGGCGAATCTGACCATCAAAGCAGGCAAATGCCAAGTAAAGAGGTCTACCTTGGTCATGAGGTAGGAGGTGGAGAGATCAAGCCCTTACCCAGCAATGTACAGGCTGTACAAGACTGGGCCACTATGTCGAACACGAAATCATATTATACCCTCTAGATCGTATGTATATATATTGGCCTAGGCCAAGTCGCTCTGCGAAGAAATCCGCGTTGCAAATTGGGCCTGACCTTAGATCTGTGTTAGCCGCTATTTTAGGTTCATCCGCCATTTTAGATTCTCACTCTAAAGTCACCCTGTGTTCTAAGATGGTGGACAGTGTCGTTTTGAATGTAACATGGCCGTCTTGACCTCTGTGTACAAGTTAATGTGTAAACCGCCCGCAGGCCAAATTTTAGGGTCATATACTGAGACCTTGTCCTTCATTGACCTGTGTATAGAGGATTACCTGTACCAACGATACTAATCCATGAACATATATTGAGCACAATACTGTTCGAGCATCTAATGTGAACACAAGCATCTAATATGAACACTTGTTTGACTATATTGTACAAGATCTGGGCGAAGGCTCAATATGAAATCCAAAGACGCACTCCTATTGTAACTTGTTGGAGAATGCATTAGGGATAATCTGTAAATGTATAGATGCATAAATTAGAAGTGAACTCGGCACGAACCCTAGATCCGAGATTCATTAACTTACAAGTCGGTTGGACATCATGGGCCTCATTACACGGATGGCGGTGAACCATGGCGCCATGGTTCATGCCGGTAAAATACTGGCGCCGCCTTGGTGGAAAGGGGAATTACCGCCCTATTCCAAGGTTGGCGGGGTGGTAATTCCCCCTTCCACCATTGCCCTTCCCCATTCCCATTTTTGCCCCATAGGGCTCTATGGGAATGGGGAAGGCGCTAATTACGGTACCGCAAATTGCGGTACCGTAATTAGCTCCATGGTCCCTTTGCGGGTTGGTTTTTAACGCCTGCAAAAAGCAGGCGTTAAATTCCCCAACCCGCAAAGGGACCTCGTAGTAAGGCGGTAAGGATTTAATGGTACCGGTAAAATACCGGTACCGGTAAACCCTTACCGCCATCCGTGTAATGAGGCCCCATGTTTTGAATTGTATAAAAGGTGCCACTATTCTGATGTACAGTCCCACTCACTGAACACACCGAACAGGGCTGGAAAGTACTGAGGGCCTGATAGCTATCTGTTGCTTTGTCCTTTGAAACTGTTCATTTGTAGAATAAAGATCTGTGTATCTTTTGAACCCGCGTTTGGTGTATTTCCTTTTGGGGTACTCAGCCTCAATATATTCTTTTTGCTTTCACAACTCCAACTACTCACATTCAAGTAAGAGCCTACTTAGGTCTCACTGGTTATTACAGCAACTTCATTGAGAACTATGAGACCATAGCTTCTTCTCTGAATACCATATCCTCTCACAAGTACCCTAAAAAGGTAAAGTGAAATGAGTACTGTGAAAACACCCTCTAGGGGCTGAAAAATGCCCTCTGTAAAGCTCCAGCGCTGAGAGCTCTAGATTACACTGAGGCCTTCCTAGTCCAAACTGATGCTTTCAGCACAGCGATAGGGACAGTCTTGGACCATTTTGATTGCTAAGGCAGGGAATACCCCATCTGCTTTATGAGTAGAAAATTAAAAGATAGGGAAACAAGGTGGGCAACCATTGAACATTAATGTTTTTCTATTGTGTGGACCGTGAAGAAATTCGCCCCATACCTCTGTGGAACTACTTTCAAGAATTAAAACTGGCCACCAACCCTTAAGGTGGCTGAGGCAGATGAAAGGAGAAACCCCAACATTGCTCAGGTGGTCCACAAGCCTACAAAGCTTTGACTTCACTATTGAGCACAGGTCTGGTACCCAAAATAAGGATGCTGATGGTCTCTCCTGAAAGTATGACCGTCTGGATCAAGAGAGCCATCCCGGAGTAGATTAGATCCTCCTGACCCTAGTCTGGGGGGGACGAGTGTTAGGGAGATTTATCATTTGTATGCATCATCCCCTCTCCTAGTGACACCCCCAGCACTCTTTGCTGGATTTCTGGACCTTTTTGTTTCAATTCTGAATGAGCAGAGCCTTTTCCACTCATTCATTCTTGAAGGGTCTGTCTTTTTGGAACTCTATCCTTTGTATTCTACCTGTACTATAGGGCTGTCTGCTCCATAGCTCTTAAAGGCATCTGTATTTTACTAATGCAGCACACAAATTCTTATGGGCAGTGTTGCTGTGGACCATTAGGGTTCTCCTTTAGGATTTTTTTTTCTGTATCCTCAAGTAACTACAGTTCTTAGGGATAGAGAGATACTTACTATCAATCCCAAAACGCTATAGTCTGAGAGATTGGCACACACCAAATTCCGGGGAGCGTCAAAGGGATAACTAGTACCCCCTTCTCCCTGCTCCTGTGACTTTTTAGTCACATAGACAATATCCTAGGTATGGCTGGTGGCAGTGGACAGGTTCTACCAAATATTGTGTAGTTTTGGTAGTGCACAATAGGGGCAACCAAGTACCAACTTGGGGCCTCCCTTCTTTTTTCACTATTATTTATTAATTAGATATACATCTAGCCAATAGGCTTTGTATAACACATAAACAGACAACATATATACACAAAATCTAAAAACATATTACATTTCCAATATATCCTATACAATACATTTTAAAATTGCCACAATCTTCAGATAAAAAACAACAATAAAATATATCAGATTAATACCATTTCCTCTCATAAAAAGCATCCATTGATCGGATATATCAGTCAACACAATGCCATTATTATAGGATTTAAAACACATGGTTCGTAGTTCATTTAAGCTTTCACAACACATAATAAGATGGTGAAGGGACTCAACAACATTTACTCCACATAGACGACAATACTTTGACGTAAGTGGAGACCCCATTTTGACACAATTTGTCTCTAATGCAACAGTCGAGTTGAATTTCATCATAAGGTAAGTGCGAAAAGTACCTGTGTTGGGATAGGCTATAATGTATTGAGGAGACGAAACTCTACTCAAATACTCATCTAAAAACCAGACACTGAACCTTTTAGATGCTAAATTTACCGTATTAAGTTCATGGCAGTAATCATGGACTTTTTTCTTAAGTCTCATTTTGAAGGCTAGTAGAGACATAGTTCCTGGGACAGACCCATTAGACCATATGCGATGGAGCCTTTGTATAATACCAATTGTACCAATCAGCACATTACCTTCAAGACTAAGGTAGGCTTTAACATATGGGACAAAAATTGTATCAGTGGAAAGTGTCACAGCTTTCTCATACGACAAAACGCATTGACAAATATATGCATACAAATAACTTCTGATGTTAAATTCCAAGTATAGGTATTCAACATTCACATTTCGGGGTAGACACAAGAGTTTTCTTAAAAGTTTGGATTCAAAAACCATGACACGTTTGACAAACTTGTGACCCCATATTTCAACAGCATAGAGGAGCATTGATCTGATTTTTGACAAGTAGATATTAAGAACTGCAATGGCAGAAAAACAACAATTTCTACCAATGAATACACTCAGAGCATTTGCGGCCACGGTGCAACAGCTTTTGATTGTAGACCACTGTTCATCCCAATTCAACCTTTCATCAATAATAACACCCAAATATTTGTAGGATTTTACCTGTTCAACTTTTTTAAGGGCTAGGTTCCACGAGTGTTTCTTAGTTCTACGTTTATTTGAAAAGACCATTATCTTACTCTTGCCAATATTAATGGTCAATCCATTTTCAGAGGAATAAGTGACCAGGGAGTCGAGCATATGATGAAGACCCGCCGGAGTATAATCCAGTAACAGCAGGTCGTCAGCATAGGCAAGCCAACCAATAGTCACACCATTAACTCTCACGGGATTAGCCTCTGGGATAAGAAATGCTTTCATCATATCTGACAGATAAAGGTTTAACAGGATGGCAGCGATCATACAGCCTTGCTTCACACCACAACTAGTGGCCATGGGTTTAGAAAGTTAACCAGCCGCGTTAAGTCTTATGCGTACAGAGGTCTCTGAATGTAGTAACATAAGCATCTTTAGGAGACCTTGTGGGATCCCCATGAGCTGAGTTTTTTCCAAAGTTTATTTCTAAGAATAGTATCAAATGCCGCAGAGAAGTCGATGTATGCGCAATAGACATTAAGATTGCGTGTACTCCAGGCATGCTCAATCGATGATGTGAGTAGTAGCAGATTGTGTGTGGTGCTTGATTTGGCACGGAAGCCAATTTGGTTGGAGGGAAGAATATTGTGTTCACTAATCCATACATTAAGTTCCTGGAGCAATACCTTAGTAAAGATCTTAGAAGAAACATCTAACATAGCCAACATTCTAAAGTTTGCCGGGTTGTCCCATGACCCTTTTTTGTGCACTGTTAGAATGTGGCTTGTCTTCCATGATGGAGGTATTGCACCAAGCTTCCCTATTTGTTTGAATAATAGCATAAGTGCAGCACCCCACAACTCAGGCTGCTTTTTCAGAACTAAATTACAGACCCCATCAGGTCCAGCTGCCCGGGAATTCTTAAGATTTTCAATAATCTTGACTATGTCGAGTTCGGAAGATTGACAATCCCATATAACTTCAGGTGGTAGAGAAATATTAGCATCTAATTCGACTTTACCCAGTGTAACATTTATATAATGGGCCCATACTTCTTCAGTAATACAGGTGCCAGATACCTTGTTTGTTGTTAGACAGCGCGACCAATGCAATTTTTTTCCACAAGTTGGTTTCACATTCGCATTTGTGCATTTTAAGCCAATCTTTATAGTTCTTTTTAAAAACTTTAATATGGCATGCAACTGCGAACTCTGTCAACAGAGAATCATTGTTTCTTACTACATCGCAAATTTCCTTACGTAGGTTCTTTTTTGCTTCATTAATCTTTTTGTCATTCCCAGGCCTACGCGGAATAACCATATTAGAGCGTTCACCAGATTATTTGTATTTTCTACGGTCACCCACTTGTTTCTGTATATTATGCATAAGCTCAGTAAAGTTTTGCAAGATTAAATTACCAGCATTCATGCCAGACACCCCCTCCTTAATAAACTCCGGTAGTAAAGTAGATACAAGTTGGGATACATGCTCAATATTACGACTGTGCCAGACAATTCTATTATTACCTTCATTGATTCTAAGCATCCAATTTTCATCATAGTCATGGCTCTCTACTTCCTTTCCTGGAGTAGCAAATAATAAACACAGGGGTAGGTGGTCGCTCTCATCTCTCTCAACAACACCCATATCAATAACGAAGTGAAAACCATACTGATTGGTAAAAATATAATCAAGTGTGGCTGCAGATCTACCCTCCACCCTAGTGTAGTTCATAGGCACATCACTGGGAGTTAGGCCATTACGTTTCACAAGATTATGAGTCTGTATTACATTTAACCATTTTTTGCCTTGTCTATTGGACACCGGGTGAATTTTAGATTTAGACGAGACGCTCAACAGCTCGTCCGATTGGCAGTAATCTCCAATTTTAGCATTCAAATCACCCAGAAGCCATAAAGGGTAGCGATGGTTGTATAGTTTCAACACAGTATCAACCGTCATAATGTTCTTTGCCGTATTAGCCATATTAGGAGGATCATATATGTTGATGACAATTAGAGCGACCGACATGCAACTTATTTTAGCTACTAATACATGCTCGTTTCATAGTGTGAGTTTCGTTATAATCCATGGTGATTGCACAAATATCAACAACCCACCTTTCAGACGACCAAGGGGGCCCTTAGAGGCGAGTTGATGAACAGTGTTCCTATCATCTATCTGTATTTCCACAGTCAACCATGTTTCCTGAAGTGCGATGATCTTGAAGAGTGCCATACATTCGATCGAGCCCTCGTCCTGGAACAAATGCGTGTGCCCACGGGTATTCCAGGAGTAGAGCAACTGCAATGAATCTGGTCATTTGCGAGATTCAGCAAAGTGGGGCTTGAAACTCAGAGGCAACCATTGCCAATAACCTTCAGGGATGGCATCAGTATTGTTTGTCACAGTATTAGTGCCTTGAATAGGCGGACGTTTCTCATACACCGCACTGGCTTGTGAGTTGGCAATAGGAACAAATGGGATAGTAATGTTAGGCCTCTGATCTACAGTGCGATTACGCGTTTTTACAGTAGGTATAAATACTTTATGGATAGCATAGCCAAGACGCAATAGCTCAACTTCAAAACCCATGATATAGTTCAGCGTAGCTTCAGTTTCAAAACACACATTTGTAATGTATTGATTCGGAAGTTCAAGTTGATCAACCAGACGGATCTCACTGGAGGTGATTACCCTTAATGGAACAATGGTTTTGAATAAGCTCAGTACCGCAGCACGGTTCAGAGGGGAAGGGCACTTTTCCATATGAACTAACGTAATTTGAAGAGCTGATAGCCTTCCAGTACCATCCCCACCACTGCCAATGTTTGCATTGGATAAAGAGGCATCTACAGTGTTTTTTAAAACCCAGGCATCGGGTAATGTGGATTGATTAGATATCACAGGCATATTGGTAGGTCCTGTTGCCTTTGACGGCCTTGTTAATGGCTCAATTGCCATTACAGAAGACTGCAAGGATTCTACCAGCACACAATTAGATTTTGGAACAATCTGGATATTATTTGAGGGCAACTCATTGACCCGAGTGATATCAATTACTTGGTCACCGATATTCACTGCTTTTTCTACAATGGGAACTTCTGACCCAATCACAGGGATGGCATTTGGTAATCCATCAGCTAATCCGATGGCTTGGTGTTTGTGCTTTTTAACAATACGCTTACTGTACATAATGGCCTGGTGGACGGTACTAGGTTTCCTTTTGACCAGGGTAGTCTTTTTCACTACAGTCGCACATTGACCTTTAACGTTTCTCTTAACTTGTACTTCAGGCAGGGTTTTTGTGGGAGAAGTACTACGCTTACTTGCACACACTTCACAACAATGCTCTTTCAATGAGGAGTGAATTAGTAGGGATTGGACATCGATTTTAGTTTCTAAGTGTGCACATTTTTCAAGTAACATCGTGAGCAAATTTTCAAGGGCATTGAACATTTCATCTGAATTCATACTTGAATCCACATCATCATTTACACGTGAACCTTCACCATAGTCAGTAATAACATTGTGAGAAGAGCAGTGTTTTTCCTTAGGTGATGACATAGTGTTAAAACAAAATATAGATGGGATCTCAACGTCAAAGCCGCCATCATTCTTCGATACGGGATTGCCATTGGAGCAATAGGATTATCAGGTCCCAATGATAATGCCATCTTAGTTGGCGGAGTATAGAACATTGGGTTGGAGCGACCTAAGCTAAAGAAATTTCAGGATCAATGCCCATGTACTCAATATCTAGTTCCTCAAGCTCGGAGATGGATATATCAATAGTGCTCGTACCATTATTAATATGCCTCCTATGAACAATAGCGTTAGTACTACCATTGGCAGGTAAGCCATTAATACTTGTGGCCCCAAGCGTTGCGATAGTAGGGTTAATGGTGCTAGAGCTGGCGATATCAGGCACAAAATCATCAGCATTAGGGTCAAGATGACTAGGGATGACACTAGGATTGGCATTATTGTTACAACCCTTAGCCTCAGATAGATCCTCACAATTGGTATTCGGGTGGGCACCAAAGACATCGCAAAGGAGCTTGGCACTCACACATCCAAGGTCACTTGTCAGGTCAGACACTAAATCAACAGATGCCATATTTCGAAGTTCCTTATCACTGGGCACATGCTGTCTCTTTATGGTAGGGATAGTGGTTGGAGTTATTGCAAAATAATCAGTAACAGGGTTACCCTGAACAACACCTTTTTTAGGGCGTGTGATCATTTTCGGAACACATACGCGCCTATTGCGCAAATTTTTGTGCATAGCAATTTCATTATCATAATCATCCATTCCTATGTATCGGTAAGGCGCACAACAATAGCTAGCAGGAACAAATGCACTCCTATATCAATCTAATTACAGGACAAGAAAAAGAGAGAGAGAAACAATGCAGATGCAAGGTTAAACGACTTAAACAGAGCGTTAAAATGTGTCACTGGCTAAAACCACACCTATCTCAGGACACACTGAATACACAGAGCACACTGAGCTCAGGGCACAGAGCCCAAAGATCAAATCGCAATCACAAATCACAGTATTCAAAAAGACCAAAATGCTTAAAGTACATTAAAATTGAGTCCCTTCAGCAAGACACAGTAATCAAAGAAAAAAAGCTAAAAAAGCAGGCTTTCATGATTACCGCGACGATTAAAACAGGCAGTGATGCAAACAATAGGACATATGAAATGTATTCTGTTAACATTAGATTTCCAGCCACAATCGACTCACCCCAAAGCTGCTACGAACATAAAACGATGTTCAATCATAGCCGTAACAACACGGGGGGGAGAGATAACAGAGCCTTAGGGCAAGCGCTGTGGCGCTTGCACGCTTGCAAAGCAGCCAAACAGCACAACATCCACTTCCGAGCCACTTCTCGGAGCGCGCGCGCAGGAGCACGCGAGTGGCGAATTTTGAAGACTCGTGGAGAAAAGGGGCGTGGCCAAATCTAAAAATAAAAAAAGTGAAATAAAAGTGATATTTAGCTACTATAATTCGGTGTAAGCACAGAAAATATATTAGATAGTCCGTATATGTCCACAGAAGAAGTTTGGTGGATGTTAGAGTGCATACCAGAACGAACACAGCAACTGCAAATAGGAGTCTGGAAGTCACGGAGCGTTCTCCCCAGCACAACAGCCACTTCCGAGCCACTTCTCGGAGCGCGAGCATGGTTGTTCTTTGTTAGCCCTTCTTCTACCATTCTGGGAGGGGGAGGTCAGTGTATGTGTTTTGCCATTGGCGGGAACCCTTGTGTGTCCCTGCCAAGGCTCCAGAGTGCCTGGGCAGGCAGGAAGTAGGGGAGGAATTTTCCACTCCCCTGTCCTCTGTCTGCCAGAGTGCCTGAATAGGAGCAGCTCCCACAGACTGATTGGACAGTCAAACACCACTTTCTGTAAAATGCTGTCACGCTCTGCCGCTCCTAGCGGTTATGGGACAGATCCCGTTCTAGGTGCCATTAATGGGACATCACATTCTTCCATGAATGTAGTTAGCGGTCTAGTTGTTGCTCAATATGGCCGCCACCGGGGAAGTACTTTATTCAGTGCTTTCCGACAGTCGGCGCATTTCAACCCGCTCATTCTGCTGTCCTTTTTGGGTGCAACGCTCCCAGGTTTTCTCTTGGCTCAGGAGAGCCCATCTATTCTATCCTTCCTTTCCTTGGCTCCGGTTTACCCGGCCCTGCTTTTCTTTTTTCTTGTGATTTTCCGCTATTCAGCGTCCTCTTTGTTCTGCTCCCTGACTGACGCTGGGTTTAACTTTCCCTGCTCTGGCATCTCTGTGATTTGCTTGCCTGGCCACCCTCTCTCTCTTGTGGTCTGCGTTCTTGCTCTTCCTCTTTCTGTCTCTTTCAATAGCGTCCGCTTAATTTTCACAGCGGGCATTGTTGTCTTCTTTCATTATCCACTTACCTGTTTCCTTACCTCACTGCTTCTCTTCGTGTTATTCTTTTGTTCCTCTGTTCACGGCTATTACCTCCTTTCGTTGTTTACCTCTGTAAACACCATTGCTCTGGTCCTCCCTCTTGGTTGGAGTCACTGGGGATCAACTTTATTCTGCTCATCACTCTGATTCCACTTCTGGAACCGCAGCACTTCAATCTCGTCCGCACAACAGGATCGTCATATAATATTGTGTCATCAGGAGTCCGAATTCAAGAAGGATTCTGCAAACCTGTGGACTGAGCCTATCTAACATTAGGGTTTTTCTATGCCGATTAGGCTTTTTCCCCTTGCTGGCTGTCCTGGGAGCAGCACCACTGGACTACTTGTCCTATAATTACTCACAGTGGCGCCTTCTCGTGGTAGACCTTAACTCCATCAAAAGAAAGTCTATAGAAGGAAAATAAATCCTGCCATCAGTCCCACCGATACAGGTGATGAGTCGGGGGATGTATTTTCGGATGGTGAAGTTGACAAATGCTGAGAGAGATTGCAGAGGACTGTGTGCTGAAATTGCATGAAAGGTGAGCCATCTGGAGTGTCAGCCATGGGAAGCTAAAGTAACCGAAGAAGAAGATGACCACAGATGCCTGCAGACCATTTGCAACACTGTGACCACTGCTGTTCTGACTGTGTTTTATGCATGACAGAGGAGCTCCGAAGAGGACGACTCCTTCACTTTGGCTGGTGGGAACAACCAGCCCGAGATGAACTTTGAATTGAGTCGTCTCCTGAGGTTCTAAGAGTTTTCAGAGCTGCAGAACCGCAATACGAAGAGACCTATTGACCATTTCGAGTGCATCATTGTGGAAAGGCTGAATCCATCCAATTCTTTGCTGAGCCTGTAAGGAAACTCCAGAGATCCAATCCATCTCACCCAGACCCCGTCATCAGAGCTTGGGATGGCAGGAAGTCAAGACGAAGAACCGGGCAATCTGTGTCTTTTGCTGGTGCTGCAAAAAAGGTGCTAAAACTGCAGAGTGAACCAAGAAGCTGCTGAAAGTTGTGCCCCAAGTACTCCCTCAAGACTGCTGCTGAGAGAACCCATCCATTGTCCTGCATTCAGTCATCTGACCAAGGAATCTGGAGGTTGCATCCAGAGCTGCAACATTGTGGAGCATGCAGCACAAACATTTTCGCTCTAACCTAAGGTCCTGTGGAGAAAAAGATATTGCTTACCTGATTCCAAGAAGTCGCTCCATAGTGTTGGAGTGCATGTAGAGGTGTCCAAGGTAACCCCCTGGTACCTCTGACTCAAGCCGCTGCGTGTGTCCCTTCATTGAGTCCTTTTAAAGATCTACCTTGTTATGTGTTAACTTGCTGCTTCTATAACACTAGAGACTGGAAGAAATCCACAGGAACTCTTCATATTATGCTGCTTGTCAAGACTTTAAGCCCTTTCCACACGGCCTTTAGCTAGGGTTGCGTATCGGGACTTAAAGACTTAATGGGTGCAGAAACCTTCTCTCGAACCATGAACCAGGCTAAGGTTACACTAACTAACCATTTTCCCACCGTTAAGTGACTTTACCATATGTGTTTGCTGAGTAAATGCATTACTGTATGAACTGTTAATATGCAGTTGCGCGTAATAACCGATCATACAATGACATAGGGCCTCATTACGAGTTTGGAGGTAGTCATGGTGCTATTAGCACCATGGCTGCCTCCAAACCGGGCTCCATTACCGGGTTCCTTCAATGAAGAATAACTGGGTCATTCCAACATTCGAGGACCCGGTAATTCCTCCTTGAAGGAACCATTCCCCATACCTATTTTAGCCCTCATAAGGCTCAATGGGGATGGGGAGGGAGGTAATAACGGGCACATTACAAATGGCCCGTTATTACCTCCCTCTTCCCCTCGCGAGACCCAGAAAGGACGTCTGGTTTTACCAGACGTCTGTCCTGAGTCCCGCAAAGGGAACCTCGTAATAAGCGCTCCTGTAATGATGGGTGCCGGTCCCGTACCGGCACCCCTCATTACGGGAGCACAGGGTCGTAATGAGGCCCATTGTCTTTTCCGTTTCTAACGTTGCTACAAATGTAACTGCGAACAAACAGAAAAGTGAAAGTGTCCTTTGACGTGTCTTCTCAAGTATTCCGAAGTTTTATAGTGTAAACGTCTAAAGTATTTAAAGTGATTGTAGTGTATATATAATAAATATATAATTGTATATACATTATAATTGTAAACGTTTCTTTGGTGTGCATGTCTAACTAAGTTCAGTGTACTTACCTACGGTGTCCGGTCAAAGGATCGACACCAAAAGGATCGGATGCAATAGGGTCGAGTCAATAGGACCGAAAACCTTCACATCTACACATCTTCCTCTTAAGATAAGCCTGACTGTTCTGCCACTCTACCAACGTCATGAGATAGTACAGACTGATACTAAGGGCCTCATTACAACTTTGGAGGTAGCCATGGTGCTGTTGGCGCCATGGCTGCCTCCAAAATCGGGTCCTGGTTCCCTGAATGGGGAATTACTCGGCCATTCCGAGTTTGGAGGGCCCGGTAATTCCTTCTTCAGGGAACACGGGCCCGGACCTTCCCCATCCCATTTGAGCCCCCACAGGGCTCAATGGGAATGAGTGCAAGAGGTAACAACGGGCAGAATACGACCGGCCTATTGTTAGCTCCCTGGTCCCCTTGCGGGACCCGCTCTGGATGTCTTGTAAAACTAGACGTCCAGAGCGGGTCTCGCGAGGGGACCTCGTAATAGTGCAGAGTGGGTTTAACGGCGTCAGCACCATTACTGGCGCCATTAAACCCATTCTGCACATCTTGTAATGAGGCCCTAAGAGTTGGAGATCTACAAACCACTACGATAGCTCACTAAAGTCTTTCTAACATTAGGACTTTAGGAAAACTCCCCTAACATGCGAGAAGGAAAAATCCTTGTTGCTTGAAAAGCAAAGTCTAAGAATTCTTTGGTGGAAGGGGAATTTGACATTCAGTGGTTGTAGATCATTTTGCCATGTTTTTGTGATGAGAACACATACTTGCTATGTAGATTATGGGTGATACAAAATAGATAACTTTTTGGGCAAGTGAGTTAATTTAGTGACTGTAAATGAGCATGTCCTCGTTTTGTGATGAGACAAATCATTAGTTTTTTGGAAAATGTCTATCTTTTTGTTGTAGGCATGAAGTGAGTATATTGAGTGGCGGTAACTGAGAACACATACTTGCTACCTCTGTAATTGTTAATTATTTGATGTTAGGAGAAGATACAATTATGTGGCTGTAAATCATGGTGTCATTTATTGTGGTGAGAATAGATACTTGCTACTGTTGCAATTATTAATAAAAAACAAACTGCTTCTGACTTTGCTGAATATTTTTCTTCTAAAATCTTTCCTCATCTTCTCTAGTCCCTTCATTCTCACCTCGATTCATAATGGCTTCCTTTTGTCCTCTTTCTGACTCTGATTTCTTTCTCTTGCTAAGACCCATCCAAATGATGCTCCTGGTGATCCGCTCTCCTCTTCTTTAATCCCTTCTTTTTATCCTACTCTCCTTCCCTATCTCGTAGCTCTGTTTAATTACTCTGTTCGCACCTCTATTTTCCCTTCATCTTTAACGCATATCTACATTTTTCCTATTCTTAAAAAGGCCACACTTGACATTCCTTCCCCTCTAAGCTTCACCCAACCTCACCTTTCCTTTTCTTTCTAAACTACCTGAATATATTATTTACTCTCAGGTCTCTAGCTTTGTCACTCATAAATCACTTCTTCCTCCTTTTCAATTTGGCTTTTGTGCACACCATTCAACTGAAACTGCCCTTCTTCTTGTCTCAGACACTCTTCTATCTTCTTGTTATTTTAAGCTACCCTCTCTTTAAATTTGTCTTAACTTGTCAGCCGTGTTTGCCATGGACGATCATTCAATTCGTGTTTCCTCACTCTTCCACCTTGGCTTTTGTGATTCTATTCTTGAATGGTCCCACTTTTATGTATTTATTTATTTATGTATTGCATTTCCTATACGCCCAAACCCGGGGGTATCATAGCGCAGGTTACAGTAGGTTTGAATCTCTGGTAAAATGAGAGAATGGTTGCTTTTCATACAGATAAGTTAGGGTTACATGAACAAAGCATATCATGGATTACACATTTGAGTCTCTTTTTAAAGTGAAATAGTTACAGATAGGGCCAGATATGTTTATGTTTTATTTATGTGTAGAGTGCAGCCAAGCCCAAAGGCATCTGGGCGCTATTCATACAAGTTACAACAAATTACAGCAGGGGAGGCATACAGACATAAGAGTTTACAAGTTACACAAATTAAAATAGAGGGAGGATTACAGAGCAGTGATGCAATACGAATGAGTCAAAAAGAAAGATGCACGTAATTACAACTATACATTAGTCTGTAATGCAAGCTGGTCAAACTTTACATATATAAAAAAGCTAATGAAAATGTCCTGTATTGCCTAACTAATTATGCAACCATGTTGAGGTCTAACTCGTGAAAATGGGCTTTAACCTTATTGAAAAACGAAGGTTCCTCTCTTAATGATACAGGAAGTGAATTCCATTTCTTAGCCGCAAGGACTGGGAAGCTGACTCCACCTGTGCATTGTTGCTTGAAGTGCTGGATGGTGACACAGTGAGACTGGGCTGTTCTGGTGGGTTGAGTGGATGAGTGATGAATGATGGTGTTGGACAAGTAGGTTGGGGCTTGGTGGGTGAGGCACTTGTGGGTAAGGGAGAGTGTATTTAAGTAAATTCTTTGCTTAATGTTCAAACAATTTATTGAGAGTCTAGTCGTAGAGATATGTTGCTTCCTAGGAATGTTCAATGCTGATCTGATTGTGTTATTTTGCATAACTTGCATTTTGTTGAGGTTTTGTTGTGATGTGCCCAAGTAGAGAGCATTGAAGTAAATGAGCTTCAATAAATCTAGTGCTCTGGCATTAAGATGTAGTTAGTTTTAGTCAAGTAAGGGTGGCAAGCCATGATTAGCTTAAAAGTTTGGCCTGTGGATGATGCTAGGGCACTCACTTGTCTCGTTAGGGTATGTGCAGAGTCAATGTAAATTCCTAGAGTTTTCACAACATTAGGTACTTTGATTACATTGCTGTCAATGGTGAATGATGAGAAAAGCGCACCTAGTTTATTCAGTTTGACCCTAAGAGGAGCAACTCTGTCTTCTCGTCGTTGAGACAGAGCCCAGGCTTCACCATCCAAGTTTGTATGATGCTGTAGATGTCATTAAGGGTCTTGCTGTCTACAATGTGGTCACCAGTTTTAAGCATGAGTATCTGGGTATCATCTGCAAAATGTGTGTAGATGACACCCATGGTGTCAAGGGCTGCAAATAGCAGCTTAGTGTAGGCATTGTAGAGGGTGGGTGAGAGGCATGAGCCTTGTGGTATCCCTGGGGGGACTGGTATGAGGTCAGCGGCTTCCTTTCCTATTGAAACTCTTGAGGTCCAATCTGAAAGGATTTGACCCAGAGGGTGGCTTCCTGTGAGAAATTAATTGAAGTTATCTGACAGAGTATTGCAAAGTTTGTCATGGTCCACCAAATCAAATGCAGGTGACAGGTCTAATAGAAGTAGGATACACAGCTTACCAGCATCTCTTATGGAATCCATCTGGATTATAAGGTCCAGTAAGGCTGTTTCGGTGCTATTGCTGGGCCGAAAGCCAGATTGTCTAGCTCCTAGGAGGTGGTTCTGTTCAAGGTGGTTTTGTATTTGTGAGTAGACAATTGTATTGAATATTTTGGACAGAAATGGAACTGTGGTTATGGGTCTGTAATTTGTGGTTACTGTAGGGTTTATTGACGATTTTTTTGTGGAGTGGCTTAACCCATGCTTCTTTAATACTAGCCGGGACAACATTAGTGCAAAAAGAGGCATTGACACATTTGGTGATGATAGGAGTTAGTGTGGGTGCACAGAGTTTGACTAGCTGAGCAATTGGAGGGTTTTAGCCTGGCTATGGTGTCCATAACCTGGTCTTGGTTGACCTGTGAACATTTTAATTGTGTGACTATGTTTTCCTGGTCTGTGGTCATAAATGGGAGGAATGAGTTTTTGCTGGTTAGTGCTTTTCTTTTGGCTGAGATTGTCTTGGAGCGTATCTATTTTTGAAGCAAGTGCATTCTGTATAGTGTTGCACCAAGCTTTGCTTGTATTAGTAGGAGTGATAGATGGGATGGGGTTTTCCAACTCTCTAAGAATGGTGAAGAGTTCTTTGGAGTTAGAGGATGCATTGTTTATACGGGTGTTTATGGCATTTGCCTTTGTTGCTATTATGTCAGATTTGTAGAGTTTATTTGCTTCTAGGAAAGATTTGGGCAAGTCAGTGGAGAGGGATTTTTTATGGATGTGATACAATGATCTATTGTTGCGCCGAAGCATAACAAGTTTCTTGTTTAACCAAAAATGTGAGTGTTTAGCTGACTGCAGTATTTTGGTAGTGAGAGGGGCTAAGGCATTAATAGTGGTTTTGGGACAGTTATGGTAGATATCGGCCAGGTAGTTGGGGTTGGAGTTTGCAGGGGTCTGTATGGAGAGGGCCTCCAACAGAACCAGGGTGAGGTTGTCAGCTGTCAGATTGCGAGTCTTTCTGATTTCGATGGGACAGAGCGTGGTAGGAGGGAGGGTAGGTTTGTCTTGAGTTATTAATTTAAAGCAAATTAAATGGTGGTCAGACCAGTTAATTGCCATCAGTATATAAACGGACGCTTAATGTCAGTATCCAATCTAGTGTTCTGCCTTTATCATGTGTGGCTGAGGTCACTAATTGGGTGAAATTCATGTCCGTGAGGGAGGCATGAAGTGCGCCTGCTTTATGGTCTTGAGCGTAATTAAAACCTAGGTTTATGTCCCCTAGAGTAATGAATTTGGTATTAGGCTTGAGGTAGGGTGTAATGAGAAGTGGGATGTCAGATTCTGGGTGGCTAACACTGTTAGGTGCTCTGTACATTATACGAATATTAGTTGTAGTTTTAGGGTTTTATGTAAGTTTAAGAAGGATGATTTCATAATATATAATAATGGTAGACAAGATCTGATATTTAGCAGTGATGGCAACACCTACTCCAGTGAGTTTTGGGTGGTCAGCCCAATGAATGCTTAAGTCAGGGGGATGGCTAGAGTTAGTAGTGGGCCTGAGGCTTGGTGCAACCAGGTTTTAGTAACCACTAGGAGGTCGAGTTGTTGGTCTATGATTAGGTTGTGTGTCTCAAGCATGGGCTCCAAGCAAGCGCACATTGAGGAGGGTACTTTTAAGAGTAGAGGCAGGGTCAGACAGAGGAGTTCAGGCCAGGGGCTGTGGGAATCTGAGCTGATTGGGATGTTTTATGTCCTTGTCGTCTTGTGGTGTGGGCACGGTCAAGGTTTGTCTCTTGTGTTGTGGGGCTGAGTTAAGCCGCTGCACATACGTATGGTGTGTTTGCTTGGAGCTGCGGGAGTCATGATAGCTAAGTCGTGACGCTAATCTTTTTAGTCTCGTGTATCCAATGATAGGATATGAGGTGGCTGTGAGGGGTAGAGGAAGTCTAGAGCTGAGGGGGGTAGTGCGCGGTGCTGTGATACAGGAGGTGGTGTTGCAGTGAAGGAATTTAGTGTTTTTAGAGGGAGCAGTCTCCTTCACTTTCGCTGTAGCTGTGGGCATGCCTGTAGGTTTGCTGTGTGAGTCCTTATAGGACTTAATAGGTGGAAAGGGAGACATTTTGGGCAATAAGTGGGTGGTGAAGTTAGCTAGGCTGTTGCTCATATGGGTGAAGGTGACTCCAGTGCAGAGAATTAACTCCTCTGTGTGGAGAGGTGAGTCCATGATGGTGACTAATGAGGTTAGGTATGACTGTATCGGTAGTTATAATAACTTATGTGGCCAATAACTTGATAGGGAGTGGCTCAGGATGGCTTTACAGTTGGCTAGGTCATTCTACATGCACTGCTGTGAGGTGTGGAGGCTAGTGGTGGGCAATACTGGTAGGTTACTTCTTATGGTCTGGGGAGGTGCGGGGAATGGCCTTCAAAGTCTCTCTGGATCATGTAGTATAGTCTTAATATATGTTAAGGACAATTATATATTATACAGACAGTAGAGTTTAAACACAATTTGTCAGCGGTCTGAAGGGGTGGCTAGTTGGATGCGCTCAGGGATGTATAGTAAAGAGTAAGTCATGTGCTTAAATTCACCAATTTCAATATGCCGGTAAATCAGTTAACAAACACACATCTGAGTGGAGTGAGTAAACAATCACAATAAGAGCCGGACAGTGCACAATCATTGAAGAGGGCTTGGTATATACAGTTCAGGTTTATAGGAAGATAACATAGTATACTATCAGGATAGATAAGTGGCATACAATAACAGTATACCGAGTGTGAGGAGCAGTATAATGCGGTCACGTGTGGATGAACCAGTTGATATTCCTCTTGTTAATGCAATTAGCGCTAGCCAATTTGATGAGTACATGCTAAGTTATACCATATTTAACCATAAACCTTTAATATCAGTCAGGGCATCACAAGAGTAAGATATACATTTACAGCAATTTTGTTTATGTGTTTGGTATGGCATTGTGACATAAATCATATCAATATATGCTAAAGCATGCAAACAGAGTGTGATACCAATAATTAGAAGGAGTGGCATAGGTGAGATATGAGCAACAGTCGGTTGCGAAGGAAATAAGTCTTGCGATCTAATTGTAGTAGCGGTTATTGTGAGAATGTTATTAACTGTGGGTTTTGGCATTTCCCGTTCCTCCTGGCTCCAACAGGCTCGGGACAGCAGCCTTAGATCGTGTGCCTTTGTTAGTGGGCCGGCTTACGCCTGCCGGCACTACCGGATTGATTGATGTACAGAGATTCAGCCAATCTGCTTGCAGGCTAGTATGGAAGGTGAAGGGTTTTTCTTTCAAAGGTTTTTTCTTTCAAACCATACTTTTGCCATCTCCTGGAATGCTTTCTACTCTCCTGTTTTCACTCTCTCTCACAGCATGTGTCAAGGTTCTGTCATAGCCTATCTTTCCTATCTCTACACTATTGCTCCGATAATTTCTTCTTTCGACTTTTTATATCTTCTGTACGCTGATGACACCCAGGTGCTTATCTCATTTTCTTCTTTCTCTGATTCTATTCATACTGCTCACTTGGCCTGTCTGCTTTCTATTCAATCCTGGATGTCCTCCCACTACTTAAACTTCAAACCATCTAAGACTGAGGTTCGACTCTTTCCTACTTCTATTATTTCTCCTCTTCACTTTACTCTATTTCATTTCCCTCTGCTGCTCTTCCTATCTCTACTTCTGTTTGTGATCTGGGTGTTATCTTTGACATCTCTCTCTCATTCATCTCTCACATTTCTTCCATCTTTCGGTCTTGCAGCTATCAAGTTTTCAACATTTGCAAGGCCTGTCAGTTTCTTACTTTTGATGCTTATAAGCTTCTTAACTCTTCCTTAGTTTTCCCACACCTGTACTAGTGCTCTAGTATTCTTCTCGGTCTGCCTTGCTATCAGTGTGTCCCTCTTTCTTCAATCTATCATTCCTCAATTTGTTTTCAGTACAATCTCTTCCGCATGGATCTATCGTGTTGGCTTTATATTCATCTTTTATGGCTTGTCTACTTTGTAATTTCCCTTGCATTGTGTTTACATATCTTCACAGTTTAGCACCTCTTTATTTGTATTCTCTAATTTTGTTCTATTCTCCACCTCACACTCTTCAGTCTCTCTTTCTTGTAACTGTCCCTTGAATTATGTGTACTTCTGCTCATTTTCATTCTTTCGTCCCGGGAGGATAGCACAGCGGCAGCGTGCGCGTCTTGGAAGCAAGACGACACAAAGCAACAACAGGTTCGATCCCCGGGTCCGCGCTTAGAAACCTCCGAGTGTTTAAGCGCGTTATAAATACGTAACTAAGACAAAGAAAAAACCTAATCTTAATCTGTGTTTCCTCTGTAACAGCGCCTCGATGCCTCATGGGCTGCAAGTGCGCTTAACAAATGCAAATAAATAAATAAAATAAATAAATTTCTCTGTACTTGCACTTAAACAATGAAATAATCACCCTCCTTCCCATTTTGTTATGATTCCTGGCCCCGCCCCCGTTCTCAGCCCCAACGCACTACCTTATATGCGCCTGTTCCATTGCACAAATGAAACCGGGCTGCCCCATTTTTTGGTGTTGGTGGTTGCCTTGGCGACAGGCTTTGCCCACTCTACACTCTGCAAGGCAGTATTCCATGAAACTGCACTGTTTCGAGCGGGACAGTCATGTGGTGTCATCAGCTGTTTGGCGTGAGAGGAAATTCCCCCAACGTTTGCATAAGAGGTGTTCTAGCCAGGATAACGCTGCTTCCGATTGACTTTGTGCTTTCCGACAGCTTTGTGTATCTTGATGTCCTCGATTCAATTCCTGACGAACATGGCCTGGTTTTCCAGACTCCCTTTTCCTGCTGTTAGAAACTTGTTTGGCTGGCCTGTTACCGACCTGTGCTGATCAGTTCGGAATTCAGACTCACCTTCTCTTGGCTCCCTGTCAATCCTAGTCAGTGAGAAACACATTTCCTCTCTTTTGATCTTTTCTTTTACTTTTACATATTTATTGTACCATTTTGATTTTTTTGTACAGCGCTTAGGCTTTAAGTGCTCTACAAATACAAAATAATGCAAAAAGTAGTTTCCTTTGAAGAAACAATCTTTGAATTATTTGAAGGTAGGACAGTGCATGAATGCATCAAATATTCTTTGGTGTGATAAAATAAATTTCCCTTCTGTATCGAAAGACTTACATTCAATAGCTGTAACTGAGTGCACCACCTTAGTATTCGGGATCATAACTTACAAATGACCATACTTTGTGACATACAAACATGCAACCTTTTGATTGCAAATATTTCTGGGTCATTAAAATATATCTGGGGAATGGGCATTTGGTTAGAGTGTGTTTTACATCATCCACTCCAGATACTGTGGCCCGGAATTCTGCAAAGTGATTTAAATGCATCAAAGTTGCATTCAGCCGCACCAGTTGTGAACAACACCTGCTGTGAAAGAGATTTTGAAAGATTATTACTGTGTTCAGTCCACTGTCTCTGATGTCAAAGATTATGATCCATCCAAGCCCAGAAAATAGCAAAACATGGTTCTAGAAACAAATGATACTGAGGACTAAGGTGGCAGGGCTACCCTTAAAGATACGAGGGAAAGACAAAGATACTACACCACCTGTGTAGAGTGTATTTCAAACATGACCATTACGATTTGGAGGTGTATCATATCAGTGTAAAGAAGCAATACCATCAACTCCTCAACCACATCCACTAACCCAACCACAACCACCGCCTTCACAGTCAAACGAACGAGTTAGGACACATGTCAGACCACTATGAAAATTCAAAACAAATGTTTCCTCCGGGGCAAATATCTAAAATATCTGGCTACCTACACTCTGTGCAAGGTTACTATGTGTTTGGGAATTCTGAACCTACATAGTGTCACGGAATACACAAACAAAATTCTCAATCTCAAGGATGATTCAAGCTGTTTTATTAAAATGTGTGGGGCAAATGGCCATCAATGTCTCTCTGACCTCCCCACAAACCTCCTCCCTAACCTATGCAGTTAGTTCTAGAGATTGCTGACCCCCAATCGTTTTTATATGTCAGGAAATTCTTAACTCTCCCTTCTCTCAACAGATTTTAGTAGTCTAATGGGGAAGTGGGAGTGTGCCTTACAGCTGTTATGTAAGATTCCTCTAGATCACCTCATGTCCACACATACCCCTCCCTTCTGCTCTACCTGCTTCTCCCCTGTCTACTCCCCACCATCTTCTTTTCCTCAGCTGCTTCACTCCTCCTATCTTCTGCCTCAATTCTTTGATGTTAACTCCTTCCTCACACTCGTCCCAATGCTTCTACTTCTCCCCTTCCTCAAACTAATAATACTCCCCTCTGACTACTGCTGCGTCTCCTTTTTTCTGAAATCACTCCTCCTCGCACACCTATAACTCCTCCCACTCTACTACCACTCTTCCTCCACTTCCTCCACTCATCCCACTACTACCAATCCTCCCTCCCGACTATTACTGTCACTCAGTAATGGTCTTCTCACATTCACACCTTACACTGTACCTACAAGCCTCACATACGTTCACACTCACACCACTCCTAAACCAATGTCTCACTCGCCCAAAAACTCCTCCACAATCCGCTGCTCAGTCCTTCCTCCTGCTGGTCTGTTGGTCACAGTCCACCTCCCCCTCTGACCTAACCCAATTCACCCACACATCCTGCTTCCTGTCCCCTAATTAAATATCCCTCCATTGCTGATGGTTGGTCTTCTGGGCCTACACAATTGCATGCTTCCTTCTCGTCTCTTGGTGTGTATTTGCGAGGAATGGTTTAAAAGTGGGTATCCACCCCGTCTGCTTTCTCTGTGTGGGCTTCCAGAATATCTGGGTAGTTTGAAAGATGGGGTTCAAAGTTAGTTTTCAGGATTGTATTCTGCATGAACCTGAGGGCAAGTTCAGATCTTTTCTCATTTTAAAACCCTGATGGCCAAGTGGACTGGGACAACCAGTGAGTTTGACCGGTCCCATGTGGTTTCCTTCCCCTTGTGCCAGAGTGTGGCTGTGCTATGTCTCTGCACATATGGAACTGGTGTCTCTCTCTCTCTCTGCTCTGCCACAGTGACCAGATCTTTGATGCACTGGAGCTGCGTTATTGCAGGAAGCTGCTTCTGATCATCCTCGCTTTTTTCTTTTGTCTCTCGATGTTCGCTGACTGATCTTCTCTTTCTGTGGACCTCTGAAATTGGAAGAGAATATTGCCAAGCATATGTATTCAGAGGCAAGACTGGAGACATTGTTTTGCACAGAAACATGCTATCATAGAGGGGGCAAGGATTGGGATTTGTTTTGCTGCCCTGCCCCTTAGGATCAGGTCTGGTTATGGATGCTCCCCTTCTCCTCTCTTCTCTCAAGGACTAAAAATGGTGTGTAACCCCTGTGGATAAGGTTAAGGATTTGAACTCGTCACTATGGGTATCACAGTGTTGCCATCCCATGTGATTCAGAACCATGCACAGGAGTGGGGTTATCACCCAATACCTTTATTGTAGACCTCCCTGTAGTTAATCACTCTACATACAACCCAAACTGTCATTAAAGCTAGCTGCAGTGTCAAATTTGTTCCTGAAGCCAAGACCCAATGTTGCTTCTCTCAGTGATAAAACCTTCAAGTACTGGGTCAATATGATGGAGACATTTGAAAATGCACGAAAATATCACAGGTTGCATGACATAGTGCAGTTCTTTACTATTGAGCTAACAGCAATGTTGTCAAGAACTTCCTGCTGTGTGCTTGTGTCAAAACCTCTAATTTCTTTCCATTATTGTGTTAAGTAGATCAACAATGGACAATGTACAGTCAACAGTACTTTTTACCCACTCCTAGACTTATGGGCATGTAGACAGAACATTGACACTAGAGAAACATCCCTTCTCCTTCCATCTGAGAATGGTCATAATCCCTAATTCACCTTATAGGGGCGCCACTGCATGCAGTTATATGCTAGTCCCCTTTGTGTATGAAAACATGTGAATGCAAAGACTAGAAAGGAGTTGACATGGTCTTGGTGATGTTGCTAAGAAAGCAAGTATTGCAGCATCTGGCAAGTTAGTGCAGTGGACCTGTTTACCCTTCAAATGATTATGAATGGAGATGTCCACTTATACTTGACATCTATTTGTCTGTGTTTATCTGCCACTTGGCTGAAGGTCTGTCTATTATTAACACTATGGCTACAGTGCCTGAAAAAATAGCCAGAGATTGGCCATGGTGTCAAATTGTGCCTGGCTCGCAGGATGCCCTGAGCAGACCTTCCTTCACAATGTAGAGGTGGATTTTCACTTTGATAATTTAGGTGTGGGAAGACGGCTTTGATAGTAATTTTGCCAGCATTTGTTGATTTTCATTATCCACCATCTTGCCAGCATGTACATTAGGAAAGGATGGTACAATAATACCAAGCCAAAGTTATTGATATATAGTATTTGATTCAAAATACTAGAATATGTGTATTGTTCACAGGATAGTTACGTACATAATTGCTCTTCATTTCACCCCTAAATGGTTGTGAACTGAATTGTTTTATCCCTTGCTGTCACTTCATTTTCACATTACTGGTTGTTGTGTAATAACAAATGTATCAATGCATCAAGAACATTTTTTTTTATTTAGTATAATTACAGATCATAAGTCTTCTTTATCCATATATTCAAAGGGCATACAAATTACCAGGAATGACCAGGAAAAAAAGACAATATAATAAATACATAAAATACAAAGAAATATTTCTGGTCACCTTATCTATGTTCAACAGTCAAGCACTTAGCATCTTGAAAACTCCCTTAATTGCAATCCAACAATTTGACAAATGACAAATTAAGGAAACATCATTGCCCTGAGGTTAGGCTTCCCAAATATCATCCATTTGGTCTATGGAGACTTCCAAATAACCATATGCCAATATGGATGTTCGGCGCAAATAAATCAAGCTCTCCCAATTTGTAATTAGATGTTTAAACAATTCCACATCAAAGCCACCACAAAAGAGACAACTATGCACATTCCTTGGTAGCATTCTCCTAGTCCCAACTACCTTGTGGATATCGAATAAGATTAATTTCATTTTCAAGTATTCTCTTAGTATTCCATTATCCGGATATACATTTAAGTAGCAGGGAAAATGACTTTGTCTATTGAAATTGATTAACTACTCAGTGGTTAAGGAACAGCTGGAAATATCTACAATTGTTTGTTCGCAATGAACACGTTCAATTCCCTTTTTGACAGAGTATTTGAATGACATCTTATTGATGACCGATGGTTCAATGTTATGACCACTTCCTGCCCAAAACGCATCCACTCCTGGGATGTCTTTGAGATCGCTTTATTCAAGCCTTATCATACAACTTTGCACTTGTAGTGCCTGCAATGTTTTTGAAAGCAGCCTTCTCAGTGTTATTCACTTAATTTGAGCTGCACATGCGCTAATGATATAATGAGCATTTCTCACCAGGTTCAATGTTAAGATACTCAGAGCAAACCTGCACCTTAGGGATTGTTTGTATCATAGTTAATGACTTTGATCCAATAAATAAGTAATATGTGCACCTATATACAATGCTCAAACAAATAGTTCATTGATGCTAAGCATACTGTTAGTTGAGGCATCCCAAATTCCAGGTAAATGTTTTCAATATGTAGACACAAGGGCATATTGAGCAGATTGCAGGCAACGATTTGCTATGAAATTAAGGTCCCAAACCTTATTACAGAGGTTTCTGGAGCACCTTCATGTTGTAAACTTTTAAGATAGAATTTAAAGAGTATCTACTAGCATATTATTTAATGCCACCCATTAACTGAGATATTGAGGTTTGCGGATTTATCATATGCGCAGACCATTTAAGTTGATTAGCTAATGTCACCCCCAAAGAGGTATATTGGTTTATGGTTTCTATAGTTTTACCTTAAAGTTTCCATTTAACAGTGAGTTTGTTTATACCAACGCCTGCTTGTAAGATCATAGTATTTATTTTCTGAGTGTTAATTTGAAGGATATTTTTCCTAGCAGAAATCACCAATGAATTTGATGAATGTTGCAGGCCCTTTGCTGTTTGATGAAGACAGACAAGAACAGCAGCATAACCTTACCATTGCAGGAAGAGTGTTCCAAGTTTAGTAAATATAAATATAAATTAAACAAGAGTGGTGCCAATATACAGCTTCTTTTAAGCATGGGATAAGTAGGGATAGCAACAGTTAGCTGTCCATTTTGAGAAATTCTTGCTTTAACTTGTGTGGTGTCCAAGTGGAGGGCAATTATAATTTTCAGCAGCCCAAGCGGAATTTCCCACTTTCGGCCATATGATCGCTCTCCTCAGCGTATCAAATGCTGAGAAAAGTTGATACATTCTGCATATATTAAGTGATTCTTAGCTCGCCACACAACTCAATATAGTAGTACTCCGTTTGCCAAACTTGTTTGGTTTACGGGCATAATATAGTTTTCTTAAAACCATGTATTAAGTTTGTCTAAGAGAACCTGTGCAAAGATCTTTTATGGAGCATTGAGCATAGCTAATATGTGCTAATATGGTAGCTCTGCGGCCCTGGGGCCTTTCTTGTAGATAGGCACTAGAATTTGCTTAGTCTTGCTTATAGGATGTGTGCTGCACTAAGGGCCTAAAAGAGCTATGTTAGAATATCCACATAGATACAGGGGTTCATTTTTGTGAAGGCATTATGCGTCCCATTGTGGTAGGAGCTCTAGAACTTTTTGAGGTTTGACTGATTTTAACAATGTCATTAGTGGCGTGTTTAAACTCTCATTTCCCATGTCTTTATTCTGTCCAGACTGTGTCCACCTGTTTGGCGCCAATTGTATTTTCTATACAAATGTTCCCAGTCTGACCGGGAGGCAGCTTCTATTAGAATCTTTTGAGTTGTGAATTATCTTCGAGAATGTTGTAGAGTCCTTGCCAGCTAGCCCCAATGCGCCGTTTTTCTCATTTTTAAGTGGCCCCTAAACCAGTTTCGAGATTTGTTTTTTCTATTGGCAGCTTCCAGAGAGATTGGACAATTAATAGTACTACTAAGTTTGCAAACATCTCTTCCAAGTTCCCTTTTCACAATATTTTCTTTATAATCAAATGTTCCGGCATGCATATCTCTCTGTCTAATTTCTATTAATAGTGCCTATTCTTGCAATATGGAACAACAGGTGTTCATCATCTTGAATTGTAGAAAATGCACTGTTTTGTGCATCAGCTTCCCTAGTGCTTGATTGTGTCATATATTTCTTGCTGTTAGGGGCCAAAGTGTCAACATTGTTGGCACCCTCGTGGTTGAGGTCTCTTAAAGAATCTAATTCTATGGGCACCATTATAAGGCTGGCGCTCGTGTATGAAGGGGGCCGGTAGGGGACTGGCCCTCTTCATTCCGGGAGCAGCGATGACGAGCTTCCCGTGGCGGGACCCGGATCTCACGCCTGGTAAAAGCAGGCGTGCTTTCAGGGTCCCGCGAGGGGAAGAGGGAGGCAATAACAGGCCAGATGTAATCTGCCCGTTATTTCCTCCCCGCCCATTCCCATTGAGCCCTATAGGGGCTCAATGGGAATGGGGATGGATTCCTGCAAGGAGGAATTACTGGGTCCTCCTATGTCGGAGTAACCCAGTAAATCCCCATTGCAGGAACCCGGTAATGGAGCCCGGGAAGGAGGCATCCATGGGGCTAATAGCTCCATGGCTATCTCCATTCTAGTAATGAGGCCCAGTGTTTCTAACACAGTGATTCCTCTCTGTAAATTCTTGCTATTAACGTTAATGCGATTTTCACCACAGTTAAGGTCTATGTTCCCTGATCTATCAAAAGCAGAGTTAATAAGCAAATAGTTAATTAGAACAACCAGGGACATATCGTTACTCTCTTGTTATGACAGGATCTCCACAATCTAGGATATGAATGTGGTCTTGTGTTAAGTATTTTATAACTGATTGTGACTGTTGTATGTGCTATGCCTGATTATATTCACAATTTAATTACTGTTGTACTGCTATCATTTTTTAACTAATTGATTGAAACCAATGGCAAGCTTTTTGTAGTCATTTACCTAGAATTATTTATGTTTTACTTTCTTTTTTTAAGCTTGAGAGCAGAACGCACTACAGGTTGTGCGTACCCAGCATTTGGGCTGTCATCTTTCCACAGTAGTGCAATTCTGTGAGCTGTGGTCTGTACGTCGTCCACTGGGACTAGTCTTTGGTCAGGTATTGTTTGAAAAGGCATGTTTTGAAATATTTGCAAAATTGTAGAATTGTGGGGCTTCCTGTGTCAATTTGGTGTGCGAGGAGCATGTGCCACCAGATATGTGGAGCTTAGCCACGAAGTACACTGGTGTGCTATTTGTGGCTGATTTCTAGCTGATACATGCGGTCTTGAACAGTATCCTGGCCTGCAAAGGAATCCAATGTAGTTTCGGCAGTGATTCAGTCACATAGCCGTAATAAGATGCACTGCAGCTTGGCAGACTGCTTTTCGGAGAGCAAAGTGAGTGGCTGGGAGACCCGTCTGGGGGGCATTACCTCATCATTCAACAACCTGTATTATGGTGTAGATGTACTGTGGCGGGATGAAGGGTTTTATTTTGCGAAGGTTGGACATTTGGAGTCAGGCAGTTTGGGACTTCTTGGCTATGTGGTTCTGGGAAAAGCAGGCTGCGATCAATGGTGAAATTTAAAGGTATTGCTGAATCTGAGTGTTGCAGATCATATCATTCTAGGTGCATATCATGAAAGCATTGATGAACAAGTCGTTGATTACTGAGGGACCAATAGAGACAAATACTGTCTTGATGGGTCTAAGTTTGAGGTAGGCAGTTGATATCCAGGAATGGATGATGGCTAGTTAATCGCAGAGATGATTGATGTCATGTGGGATTTTAACTCTGATGTACACATCATCCACATATTGGTGTCTGGCCACATCAGGATCTTTGAGGAGTGTGCCCTGAGGTCTGTGGTAAATGTTAAAAAGGATAAGTGAGAGGATGTAGATGTGGGGGATAGTGTTCATCTGGGTTGGCCCATCAATAATTCAACGATGGAGGTCAGGATGTCATCATTATAATAGGAGGTGGGTTTAAGGGAGGCAAGTGTGTTTAGGAGTTCTGGTGGAGAAAGTGGAGAGAATTAGGCCCCAAGTGGCAGTGTCCATGATGGAGGTTAGGCGGGGCTAATGCTCTGGGATGATGATTCGATGACTTGTTAGATCTGTCTGTTTTTCAATAAAACAGTTGTTCATACTGTGACATTTTCCTGAGTTGCTGGCAGCTCAGGGTCAGGTAAGGATTTTGTACAATGCTACTTTCAAGAGAGCTTTGCCCCTGTTTGAGGCAGCCACACTGATATGGAAGTAGTAAGTGTTAGGCGGAAACCTGTGCAGTTCCCTCTGGGACCACTGCAAAAGATTTAGGACTACAGGTGTTTGGCGGTGAACCCACTTGGTAGCAGTCTGTACCACACAGATTCACTTGGTAGCTGTGGCTGATAAGTCAGACTTCCCTCAAGAAGAGTTGAGCAGTATGTGGACTATACAAAATAGGGCAATTCTTCACAGCAAGACAAGCAAACACGCAACGAGGCTTAGTGTAAAGTTATTAAGGTATTTATTTATAACGAAACATCTATCAAAAACACCATGGCACTTTCACGGCAAACAAATCAAACACAATTACTCTACGAAGAAGAAACGATCAATCCCCCTAGCAATATTTCGACAAGTCTAGGCTCTACCGGCACCACTTATTTACAGACAGAGGTGTATACCTCAACCTAGATGGCACTCTAATATTAGTTAGGACGGGAGAGAAAAAGATAGGCAGGTTACGAAATCAACACAGTTCAATACTTCACGGCTAAAATGCAAGGCAGGAAGGCAGGAATCTCAATACAGCGTAAAGTTCAGAGGCCAGGCCCACTCGGAGAGAGGCAAGGCGATATGTCCCAAAAAGTCTCTAGTGGAGAGGCCTTCAAGTCTTTGTAGCAAATTGTTATCGGCAGATTGAACCAGTTCAGAACAAAAAATGAGAAAAGCTTGGAGGCGACCCAACGGAAAGGAGAGGATTAAGACACCTCACTCGAACCGATCGAAAGGGAAGCCAGGCGGACATGGTACCTTGTTGTGGAGGGCAGCTCCGGCGGGGGCAGTTGTTCCTGGTGGTGGATGCACGTCGGGTCTTTGCCAAGAGTAGAGGTGATCTCGTCGTCGAAGAAAAGTGAAGTTCGGTGCAACACCAGGGAAGAAACCAGCCGCGGAGTGCTCCGTCACAAGGCACCACCTTTTGGTTGTGGTACCGGGGTAGTGGCTATCTGGTTGCCAAGGTGCGCTGCACGGGCAATTTGACCACTGTGTCCTGAGGCGAATAAAAAGCAAAGGGGACTGGTTGTTCCCACCAGTCAGGGGAAGAGACTCTCCGGCAGGGAGATCTCCTCTGTCGTCGGGAAGTGGTGAGTCGGTTCTGCAGGGCTCCACCGGAGGTGTGGTCGTGCAGGTCGGCTCAGCGTTACCCTCGTCGGATTCTTAGGTCCTGTGGCGACTTCTGAAGATCCAGTCCCAAAAGCCCTGCTTTTATGCAGAAAACCCCCATTCATTCAGCCTAGCTGTCAATCAACACTCGCTAAGTGGTGAGCGGGGAGGCTCGCCACTTCGGCCAATAACTCCAGAGTGCGACCGGAGTTGGCAAGGCAACTCAGTCCAGGGTGCCTAAACCCCCTCCCACACCCCTGTGGTAACCCAGACAGAATGGCACCACTTCGGAGGGTCTCTGTACAGAGGCCCGCCAAAAGTGGAACAAAGGGCTCAACCTTTGGTTTTAGGAGTCACAGAGACGAACACAGACGCCATTTTACAAACCGAGTTCTGGCAGAAAATACCATCCGATAAACTTATTTAAGATAAGTAGACCGGTGGTATGTTAGAGTTTAACGAGAAAAAGTATTAATCTCCATCAATGGGACGAATCCCATAGGGTTATGTTCGGGGTCGGACATAACAAGTAGTTTCCACTGCCACCAGCCAAAACTCGACGAGGGGGGACGGGACAGTGCCCCCTCGAGTTACAGATCCAGGAGTAATCGAATTACCCCTACTAGTACGTCCACAATAAGATGGTTTGTACTAGTTCTGTTAGTAAATTTAGGTCTAGTAAAGCCAATGGTGACTTTACATGCCAGGGGAGACAGTAGTCAGTCCCCGGGTATGGAGTCTATGGTGGAGGTCCGCTAGGACGCCCCAGTGTTACGGCACATAGGGTGCGGTGTAACACACATAGAAAAACATATGAGACCCTATGGAGTAAAAGACCCCATAGCCCATAGAACACATTGACATTCAAAGGAATTACACACATACATGTCCAAGAGTGGGAGAAAAAGAGTCTCACTCTTGGCAGGATGGAAAAAACAAACTCCAGAAATCCAGCAAAGCTGCTGTGGGACTCACTAGGTTAGGAAATTCAGCCTAAACAGAGAATTCTCCCTAACACTAAGCAGCTTTGGACTCAGCAATCAGAATGGTTGGCATGGAGAGATTTGAGGTTGGTGAGATTGCCAGAGTTACAGCTTTTGTGCCAACATTCCTCTACAGTGCATATTGAGCACTGGTTGGAAGCAAGTTTGGGGTTGTATGAAGAGGGAGATGGTTTAGTCTTAGCATGGCTACGTTTTAGGGAAGCATGAGTGTTCATCAGTTTCAAATCAAAGTTGTTGAATAATTCTTGGAGGACAGAAGCATTCCTTGCGTTTGGGTAAGACTGCAAACTTTGCTTCTAGTTAGCTTTCATGAAGGTTTTAAATGAGCAGCACTAAGTGAGTGGGCGTTTAGCAGGCCATTTGTGGGTGATGGTCAAGTGGGTGTTTGACAGTGAGAAGGTGGCGTTGTCAGACCAGTTAAGTGGGATATGGTCTGCACAGGGGATTAGGGGGAATGATGTCAAGACTAAGTTTATGGGGTTGCCTTTGTTGCACGTGGGAGAGAGCACAATTTCCTTAAGGTCCAAGTAGCCGGTCAGTGAAAAAGTGTGCTTTGAGTGTGGTTGACGGGCGTGCGACTCAGGGACATAAAAATCTCAGAGATAGAAGTTATTAGTGTGTGCTAATTTGGTAGGGAGTACATTGGAGATGAGGTGGCCCATAGAGGTGGAGGTGATGCATTCCTTGTGAGATAAGGGGAACCGGTAGACAAGTGATTTGAAAAGCTTGTTCTGGGAGAAGGGATAATGGAGCATGACCAATTGCTCCTGTGGATAATTGTCACTCAACCTTCTGCGGTTCCTGGCCAGTCGGCATATTGGAAGGACATTGAAAAATGGGGGGGAGGATCGGGCAAGACATGTTTCTTGGATGAAGAGGGCATCACAGTTGTTGTGTGAGATGATGTTGCTGATCTCTGTGCTGAGCGAGCATTGATCAGCATGAGGGGCATGTGAGTGTGGTCCGTAGTCGTTAGATGGGGAGAGGGCATTGTTAATGACTTTCATTAGGGGATGTTGCTGGGGCTGCTCAAGGTGCTTGATCATTCAAATCATAGGGAGCACAGGGATAGGCTGTGAAAGGAGGACACACATGGTGATGTCTTTTGGCGAGTAGTAGTGGTGACTACTTTGTACGTGAAATGTAGGATAGTGTGTCTGGCCCTTTGCCTTATCAGGCAGGAGCAGGTACAAACAAGTGAGGTAATTGTCTCTGTATGTCCTTTGATGAGGACGCTGCTGATGAGGATGTATAAGGAGGATCTGTGTAATAGGTGGGCCTGATCAGGTGACTTGCAGCCTTTTCAATGCAGTCTGCCTGGACCTGATCTAGAGGTCTTAAGTAGCTGCCTGGAAGGCATGAAAACTGATGGTTGGTGGAGCAGCAGAGAGGCAGGGTCTGGTCACCTCACCAGCAGCCTCCTCAATTGTGTTTGCCTGGAGCTGGACCAGACCCAACACTTGAGGGTGCCCACATTATCATTTGTGAACACTGAGAACAGGTAAGTGGAATCAAGCAGACAACACAAGCAAACATTTGGTCTCTGTTGATTTACAAATGAATCCCAGAACAAGTCGATAGAATCAAAATATTAATTTAAACACTGGAAAACAGGAAATACCCAAAGTAATGTATATTTCAAAAAATCATGTAACCATACAAATAAAGAGAAAAAAAGGGTGCTGGTTCTTGAGGAAATCATGCACTACCCTGTTGATTTATAGCACCATTTTTTTAATTCTAACTCATTGGGATAAGCAGTCCAAAATTCCTTTTGAGAATAGATCAAAGTCTTTAAAAAGTATTTTAATTGTTCAATTGGTGTGCTCAGTACAGCCAATACGTGTTTTGACCCCCACTGGGTCGTCCTCAAGGCTGTTATTAAATCATACATTGTGTCATACAAATAGGCAAAACCCCATACATCATGTGTAATGCCCACATAGTAAACAATAGTTACAATATTGAGTCAAATCACACAAAGAAAATATTATAAAAATACAAATAAATATAAATGTCACAAAAGAAAGTGAACAAAATTAAATCAAGTTACATACCCAATGGTAATTTTCACACGAGAAAGGAGTTTGAGGAAGCGGGTAAAAACAAAGCAAAAGCAATGATCATATGATTATGAGTTCCATATTGCATTACCAAAGGTTAGTTGGTCATTCACCCGAAGTTACTGGGATGGTAATCAGTGTCATAAGAAGTAAAAGATGCTATCCTGCTGAAATATAAGAGAGAAGCGTATAGGGTGTGCACCTACCCCTGCCAAGCACACCTGTCCATCTCCAAAGGTTAGGATCTAAAGTAAAGAGTTGAGGTTAATCGTGCCAGAAAGGTGGAAAAATTCAATACCATTGAGAAATATGTGAAGCAGTAGGGAATTCCCAAACAAATACCATAATCACTGCACCCAATTACTGTGCGTAAAAGATAGCAGTCTGATAACAGAATAGCATAAAACAGTTCACCCGGTAAGACTGTAGTACCAATCCCTAAAGAAAAAATATATAGATTTGAATGAGTTCAATGATGACTAACTCGATGCATAAATTATCAAATCAGTGGAAAAATGAAAAGATAACATACCAGATATTAAGTTTCCTTTATCATATTTATAGTTAGGTAGAGCTGAAAAGTGCTTGTCAAATTGCACCACGTTATTGTATTCACAGCCAGGTTCATGTGCAGAACTGCACAGAAAAACAAATTAAGTAAATCAACATTACTGGGTCCTGACCCCGATAAAGAAGTTACTAAGAATGCCAGTAAATCAGAGCTTAAAGGCCGCTGTGATCCATATAGCATCAACTTTCTTGACCTTCATATCTCAATACAGAACAACAAAATTGAGACTAATACTTTTCAAAAACCAACAGAGGTTAACTCCATTTTGAATGCCAAGAGCTGCCATTTGCGATCTATAATTGACAATATTCCATATGGTGAATTCTATCGAGCCAGGCAAAATTGTAGCATTTCAGAGGATTTCTATCAGGAATGTACTTTATTCCTGATAGCGTGCTATTCATGGAAGGCCCTGCGTGTGTTTTTCCCATGATGTGCGCAAAATCCGCGCTCACCTTACACGCCACTGCGACTTTCCAACCGCGTGCGCGACAGGAATGGGGAAAGCGCACAACTTCTCGCGCACAAACCTAAAAGGGGGTGGAACAAGGGGAATGGGGAACAATGCGTGAAAATGTAGGCGTAACGTGGGAAGTACCCCTGGGAAACACATCCAATGCACACACGCAAGTGAACAACACGTATTCATGGAATCGAATAGGGAAAACCCGCGCAAGTCAAAACACACGCACATGCACAAATACGTCCGCCACAGGCAAGCAGGCGGAAGCGCCCCCGCGCAGCATAAAAGTGCACACAAACAACAAACAAGCATATACAGCTACCATTCCTCGCAGCAGTGATCATGGGACATCGCAGGAGGAGGAAAATAGCCAGGCCACACATTTCTTTGACTAGGGCCAGCCGTTTTGTGATGTCTGATTAAAGGCCTATGGCAGGCTTAGGTATCCACCTCATATCATCCTGAGTGGGAGGATGAACTCACATCACACACCATGTGCTCCCAAGCATTGAGCCCCTTGTAGAAGGTGCGCAATGTACTGCATTTTTAGGCCACTGGGACATTTCAGCGGACATCTGCCATAGTGGGGGGTCACACAGCCCACACAGTCACGTTGCCTACACCACGTGTTGGTAATTATCACTGCGTGCCCCTCAGTCCGCGGGCACGTATATTGCCCAGAACACCCGCAGAAATGCAGGCCGTGGTCCTGGATTTCTTCAGGGTGGCACACAACCCAAAGTGCTTGGTTCCATAGATTGCACCCATGTGGCCCTACGTCCACCTAGGGGCACTGAAAACATCCACCACAACCGCAAGCACTGGCATTCCATGTTCATGCAGGTTGTATGCAATGCTAAGGGAATCATCACCTCTGTCCAATCAAATTATCCAGGGTCCACCCATGACAGTTTTATATGCAGAATGTCCGCCCTGACACATGGCTCATAGGTCAGTACAAATGCCTGTGCACATGCATGCATGTCACACACAGACAAATACACAAACCCAACTAATGACAACCATCATCACCTCCCCAGGGGACAATGCCTACCCTCTGAGCACCCACATGATGATGCCAATACGGAACCCCACCACACCACCCCAGGTAAAATACAATGCAGCCCATATTGCAACCAGGGCCATAGTGGAGCGCACATTCGGAGTGCTCAAGTCACGCTTATGCTCCCTTGACCACTCTGGCGGCCAGCTACTATATGCACCCTCAGTAGTGTGCAGGATCATTGTGGCAGCATGTGCCCTGCACAACGTCGCAACATGGCGGGGTGTACCGGTGGACATGATGGTGCCCAACCACATGCACAGGCGCTGCTCATGGGAGGGGAAGGGGTACGTGGCGAGGCAGCCCGGACCCAGCTTGTGGCCACATTTTTCACCTAATCTCCCACCCCTGTGGAGTGCACACAGGCCTGCCACATACCAGATGACAATCGATGATGACAAAGAGACAGTCAACTGTAACAACCTTACCACCCTGAGAATGTTTTCACGGAAGTGCTACATTGTGTGCATCCCTAGCTACTTAAACATAACCAATCTGGTGTGACCAAAAAGAACACATGCAAGATGCATATCCCCCCTGCAAAACAGGCCATGTAAATCACTGATATGTCACCCAAACCCTCCCAACACCCATGACCCATGTCCTCCATGCCATGTCATGGCATGCAACAGCCGAACAGCCAACCAAATGCACAACACATGACACTACCATCATTAAGTGCAACGTGAGAAATGTAAACAGGCACGAGCCATTCACACCTGACATGGAACCTGATGAACTCACTTGGCAAAAATCTCCCACCCATACAAACGGGGTTATTATGAGTATGGAGGTACACCATAGACAAAGCCAGTACGTCACTGGCACTGGCAATACTGTACCGCCATATTACGAGTAACCCTGGTGGGTGGCGGGTTGTGTGGTGGTCGCCACAGCTGCACCTGCAACCACCACTACCAGTGGGCCCGTGTCAGCACATGTTACTTACTGTCGGGTTGCAAGGGTGCCAGGGTCGGATGGCCACCCTGGACTCCACGTACTCCCTGGGCAAGACGCCCAACTGAGCCCCCTAAACCTTTGGTGGCCTCACAACTATGGCACGGATGTACTAATGCCAATGGAAGCTGCACTGAACAGTTGTCCTGGTCAATAGAGGTGAAGGGGGCTGGGTGCGTGATGGTAGACACACCACTGTGCTCCAGCAAGGCTGCCTGTGGACGCTGGGGATAAATGACATTCACGCAACTCTCAGGCACCCCAAAAATACAGGAAAAACGTACATGCAACCCCTGTAGCCCACATGCGTGTAAAAAAACCTCATGCAGTACGCTGTGGCAACCAGGAACACAAACAAGCATACGCGATTAACACGCAGGCTACTATGACCTCAATAAATGGGGTATGCGACAAACAGGGGCACACCTGCAGTGGGAAAAATAGCATGCAATAGTGTGCACAACTCACCGTCTGCGTAGGTACTGTAACCGCTGTGAAGTAATCACGTGTGAACCCCAAAGTAGGAAAAACACACGCGTCTTCACTGAAAGCATGTACAGCATGCTGCAGACCCGCGCGTACCATTTACATGTGCAGAAGGAAAAGCCTGTGCGCATTACATCACTTGCGCGCTTACGCGCTAAGGCCCTTTCCTCGAATTCCATGCAGACGTGCTGGTTTTTCACTTGCCAATTCACTCTGCATCAAGCTGGCCACGGGACAACACACGGAAGACCACACTCCTGCCCAGAAGGCCATTTCCGTGCTCCCCAGATCCCCGCGGAGCCTCCTACAAGCCATCTGATGCTGCCTGCTGCCTGCCTGCCTGCCTGCCAACAGTGCCCTGCCATTTGGTGCCTGCACATCAGCCATCTGCAGGAGTCCAGTTGCTGTGACCACCCCTGCTGGAACAGAAGACTCCCGACTGGTGTTCTATCGCTCCACAGCCCTGCCCCAGGACCCAGTTGCCCACCCACACCTGCCTCAAGGGTTGTCATGTCCGAACCAACACCATCCGGCACCAGTGGCAACCCCCCAGCAGAGAGGCAGAGGGCTGCCAGCTTCAGTACAAATGAAGTTGACATCCTGGCGGGGCAAGTCCTGGGGCATTATGATGCCCTCTTCATACCATCGTGCGCCGACAAGGAAGGATGGAGCAGGATCTGGAAGGACATAGTGGGTGCCATCAACACGGAGGGGGAGGCACCCTCCAACATCAATCACGTCCAGAAGCGCTGGGAGGACTACAAGTCCAGGACCATCAAGAAGGCCCGGTGCCTCTTGGAGGCAGCAGATGCAGTGGGGTGCCGGCGCCAGCTTACCACCCAGCAGATGAGGGACCTGGACCGCATTTGCCCAGTGCTACACCACCAGATCCTCAGGATGCAGGCCTGTCTGGAGTCGAGCCGTAAGTGCCCATGCAGTGTGGTAGTAGTTAGCTACTTGGCTGCATGTGTGACATGGGTCATGTATGGATGTGTGTGTGCAGGGACATGATGAAGCTGCATGTGAGTCCAGTCAGGCGTGATCCCACATGGATGGTGTATGTGTTACAATGAATCATGCGGAGCAGCATGCAGCATGCACACATGTATGCATGCCTGTGTCTGTACTTGGACATGTTCGGGGTGTGAGAGATGGGTGCTGCTGTCATGGACATGCATGGTGTACATGTCTGTGTGTCTGAGTAGTGTGTGAGTAACTGGTAAACACCATAAATGCATGACACATGTCCGTGATGATGTGTGGATTCACTGATACAGCCTAGTCATCCTTGTATACACTGTGCCTGGGGGTATACAGGGCCAGATGCATGACCCTCCAGTGATGTGTGAGCATGTGATCAGCATGTCCCATGATGCATGTGAGTTTCAATCCACTATTGGATGTTTCTACAGTGCCGTGGAAATGGATGCAAACGTTTGTTGCATGTGCCATGCCTATTCCTGCATGTGTGTTGCCTGCATTGACCCATGTGTTGTGGAGGGACATGATGGAAGTGACGTTTAACAGTGTCACTCATGTGCTATTGCTTTGTGTCTAGGGGACTATTGATGCTTGTAATCAATGTCTCCCTTTACTCAGCAGCAAGTGAAGAAGAGGGCAGAGACAGCGCCATGAAGGAAAGCGGCAGCAATGCCTCCATCGGCCGGCGACACAAGGCCCAGTCACCCTCCCAGGAAATTCCATCATCCGGGAACGAGGGGACTAGTGCCGCATCCGCCACTACAGCTGCAGCGGAAGGGGCGGGTGAGCCCCCACACGGGCTTGCGACACAGGAAGATGGTGCGGAGCCATCCAGGTTGGTGGTGTGTATGGAGTAGGAGGTGGCCACTTCAAAGCCGCACATGGGGCCTGGTGGGGGTGGTACCACTGGTGCAAGTGGTGCAGTCAGGGACAGGGGCAGGAGGCAGCACAGGTCGCTGCAGAGGGACCTGTGCATGTCACTGTCCCTAACACTGTGACTGCATCACCATGCACCAGCAGGGATGCCCTGTCCCAGGCCCATCTGCAGGTGGGGGGAGGTCCATGTCATCTGGCACTTCTCTACCTGCGGACGTGGGGACCCATGACAGGATCGAGTCCTGCCTCATTGGTGTCACGTTGCGCACCCGGGTAATTTGTGATGACGTACGTGCTTCATGGGTGGACCACGCACATCATCACGAAGAGACGTGTGCCAACGTGGCCCATTTGAGAGAGCTCGTGGTCGGGGGTTTCCTCCATGTGTCGCTCTGTCTTGCAGCCCTCTCCTCCTCTGTGCACACTCTATGCCAGTCGTTCTCCATGCCATCTTATGGCAAAGATGACATCAAGGCCCCCTGTGGACCTGCCCCAACCAACGCAGCCAGGCTGGTGGAGATCCCATCCCTGCCACAGTCGGGAGTCGGAGCTCCAGTACAGGTGATCACCCTAGCAACTAGACCCCTGGCAATGGAGGATGTGCAGGCACATTCAAGCAGGGCACCTGCACGACGGCCCCGGGTGTTGCCATCTACCCGGAGGCAGTGGTGGTGGCGGCAGACAGCAGAAAGGTGGCGGCAGGCTAGGCGTAGGAGGCATGTAGCCTCGGGGCCATCAACATCATCGGGGCAGGCATCAGCCGGCGAGCAGGAGGATCCAGGATTGGCAGCGTCTTCCGTGTGGTAGTGGTTGGGTCAGCAAATAGGTGCAGAGCGGCAGCGGGCGGCGAGGGCACGGCTCACAATGATCAGGGCGGAGAACTCCATGCACAGGGCATTGAGGCAGGCTGACTGCCTCGAGGCAACTCACAGGTAGTTGGAGGAGGCCATGGCTGCATCCCTGCGAGACCTCGAGGCCAGGGAAGAGGCCCGCCTCCAGAAAATCGACAAAGAGTTCGATGATGAGCTGGCCCGGAACAACAAAAAGTGAGCTGTCGGACTAGCCCACCGCCTTTGTACATAGTTATTTAGGTTTAGGTTTCATTTGGTTTATATTTTTATTTGGAGTTCGCTCTACTTTTTATATATAGTTATATTTTAGGTAGGATCTTAGGTAGGTTTCCTTTTGTTTTGGGATCATGGACCCTTCTGACTTTCATTGTAAATAGTACCAGACTTGTACATACTTTCATTATTACATCATCCCATGGAGAAATGTTTTTTTGCGCTTTTATTTTTTATTTACTTTATATGGACTTTGGCGATGGACCACTTTTCAGTTTTCATGTCATGGATTTTTGTTTTTCATTGGATTTTACTTTATTTTTGGTATTGCATTCATTATTTCTTCACTTGCATGTGTGATTTTCATTATATCATTTTTTAATGTTTTTTAATACATTTTATATATCTTCATTATTGTTGTTGTGTACTTTCATTGGTTTTGTGCATGTCTCTATGAGCATTGGCTCAGTCATGTGTTGCCACTGTGTGGCTCTGTTGGACATTTATTCATGGCCATGCTGGGTTTTTTCAGACTCTCATGGCATGGGTAATTTGGGAGTGGGTGCAGTGGATGGTTGGGTGCTTGTACTGGGGGGGAGGGGTTTGGGTTGGCATTAGGGCCATGGGTCTGTTTTGTTATCACGTGGTGTTTGGTGGGCCATGTGTCGGGGCTGCTGGCAGGTGCCCATCAATTGGGGTTGGTTGGGGGGACATGAGTCGGGGCCTGCTGGCTGGTGCCCTTCAGTGGGGGGTGGGTGGGGGGACATGAGTCGGGGCCTGCTGGCAGGTGCCTGTCAATGGTGGGTGGGTGGGGGGGCATGAGTCAGGGCCTGCTGGCAGGTGCCCGTCAATGGTCATGAGTCGGAGACTGCTGGCAGATGCCTGACAATGGGTGGTGCATGGGGGGACATGAGTCGGGGCCTGCTGGCAGGTTCCCGTCAATGGGGGTGGGTGGAGGTCCAAAAGATGGGTCCTGCTGGCAGGTGCCTGTCAATGGGGGTGGGTGAGGGGGACATGAGTCAAGTGCATGATGCCGTGTGGCCTGTCTGCAGGGCACGGTCAGAGTGGATGGGCTGCCAGCGGGGCATGAGGAGGGTGAATGGGCTGCCAGCGGGGCATGGTCAGAGTGGATGGGCTGCTGCGGGGCATGGGTAGTTTGGATGGGCTGCCTGTGGGGCATGTTGAGGGGTGTAGGGTGGACCCATGTGGTGTGGTCTAGCTGCAGGGGGTGCATGTGGCTTCTCACCACACTGCTGCGTGAATCCAGGGGGACCGGGATTGAGAATTACATACGATTTCGCTGGCGCAAGCGGGGTATGCATATTAACGGGGTGCGCATGGAGTTTTACACGCAATTTCGCTGGCACTAGCGGGGTACGCGCATTACAGGGGTGCGCGTGGAGTTTTAAATGTGATTTTGCTGGCGCAAGCAGGGTACGCGTATTCCAGGGCTGCGCGGGAAGTTTTACACACCATTTCGCTCACGCGAGCTGGGTACGCGTATTCCGAGGGGTACGCGGGGAGTTTTACACGCAATTTCACTGGCACGAGCGGGGTACGCATATTAAGAGGGGTGCGTGGGAAGTTTTACACACAATTTCAAAGGCGCGTGAGTGCTGTGTGGCATTTTTAGCGCATTATCATGGTTCGGGGGCTGTATGCTGGTCCACTGGCCTTTTTTTCGCAATGTAGGGGTTTTGTGCGATGTTTTTGGTGCATGGGGTGCGGTTGGGGGCATAACTGGCGCAACTGCAGGGTCGCTGCACCACTCTGCACCACGGTTGGTTATGGATGTAAGTATCCATGAATACGGTGTGCGTGAAAATGGGTTTTGGCGCACACTGCTAGCGCATGCTGGTGCACCCTCCCTCTCTGTGATGCCTGCATGTGCTGCTTCTGCGCTAAAATCTATGAATCACCCCTAATATCTGGTATGTTATCTTTTCATTTTTCCACTAATTTGATAATTTAGTTATCATTGAACTCATTCAAATCTATATATTTTTTCTTTAGGGATTGGTTCTACAGTCTTACCGGGTGAACTGTTTTATGCTATTCTGTTATCAGACTGCTATCTTTTACGCACAGTAATTGGGTGCAGTGATTATGGTATTTGTTTGGGAATTCCCTACTGCTTCACATATTTCTCAATGGCATTGAATTTTCTCGCCTTTCTGGCACGATTAACCTCAACTCTTTACTTTACATCCTAACCTTTGGAGATGGACAGGTGTGCTTGGCAGGGGTAGGTGCACACCCTATACGCTTCTCTCTTATATTTCAGCAAAATAGCATCTTTTACTTCTTATGACACTGATTACCATCCCAGTAACTTTGGGTGAATGACCAACTAACCTTTGGTAATGCAATATGGAACTTATAATCATATGATCATTGCTTTTGCTTTGTTTTTACCCGCTTCCTCAAACTCCTTACCCGTGTGAAAATTACCATTGGGTATGTAACTTGATTTAATTTTGTTCACTTTCTTTTGTGACATTTATATTTATTTGTATTTTAATAATATTTTCTTTGTGTGATTTGACTCAATATTGTAACTATTGTTTACTATGTGGGCATTACAGATGATGTATGGGGTTTTTCCTATTTGTAGGACACAATACATGATTTAATAACAGCCTTGAGGATGACCAAGTGGAGGTTGAAACACATGTCGGCTGTACTGACCACACCAATTGAACAATTAAAATACTTTTTAAAGACTTTGATCTACTGCTATCTATTCTCAAAAGTGATTTTGGACTGCTTATCCCAATGACTTAGTATAACAAAATTGTGCTATATATAAACAGGGTAGTGCACAATTTCCTCAAGACCCAGCACCTTTTTTTCTTTTTTTCACTTCTTTTAGGCCATTGTGGGTGGCCTTGGGGTGTATTGGAATCCACAGCCCGCCATCTTCTTTACTCCTTGGTGTCTTAGCGCCTTCCACCTAAGGATAGTACCCGTAGAAATATTTGTTTGGTTAATCACAAGAAAAACAATGTAATAAAGACAAGCATATTCAATTAATCAATCCAGACAGTAACACAATCCAAACAGGCAAAAAGGCCATCTCAACGGCACAGACAAGACACACCAAATGTTCTGCCACCACCAAAAACAACACGTAGTCACCATCATAAAACATAGATCAGGCCAATTCATAGTTATTGCAATCCTGCTGGAATTACACCTCAGGTTGTATTAGTATGTCAGCCTCACACTGCAATCATCTACAGTGTGAAGACAATTTCAAAATGGGATAATGTACACAAATGCATGTGCCACATATACTGATATCCACTTCAAAAGGAAATTGGCTGTACACTGTAGATGATTACCCCTAACTTTAAACACCACACAATATGTGCCATTGCATACAAAAGGTAATTAATTAAAAGTTCAAGGCTGGAAGACCATCAGGGAATGCATCATTGAGATTCTGTCTCTCTTGTGCTGTAGCAAAAAATTAAGAAATAAATGCACCGAAATTGAACATTTTGGCAAATAACTGAGGGAAACCTCCCGGATTCTCCATAGCAAAGCCCAATGTTCGTGGCGTCTTGAAAGTGGAATTATCGGCGATGGGAGTACGGTGGCACTGGTAATGCCAAGCCAATTCTAAAAGTCATATTTGGCAGGCATCTTATGCTACATGAGCCGACCTCCCCTTGTGGGCTGCCCTGCAGTGGGAGGGAGCCAGTCTCAACTGAGTGCACATATTTCCATTATGGAAACAGCGGAAGATTGGACATCAGGAGGCCAGTAACAAGCCTGGACAACAGCATGCCTTTGAGGCTCCATGGTCCTGATACTTGATCGCTGTATGACACAGACAATCCCGAGCAGGTTGAGTGAGCCCGGTGAGGATGACGCTGGCTTCACTCTTCCAAACAGTAAGTTAGGGCCGGGCTGCAAAGTGAATTTCAGGCAGGGCAGAAACCAGGCACAGAACGCGGGGTGTCTGAACGAGACTATGATACCTCCTGATGGAACGCTTCTATAAGAGGAAACGGATGCAGTACAATTAAAAGGAATATGGGCACAATCTGAAATAGGCAGTGGCGATAACAGATTGAACAGGGAGGGTTTGAAGAAGTCGAGGAGAACGTGGAAACCTTAGAAAATAACGAGCTCTCTGCAGATTTACTGGAGATAAAAAAAGGAGGGCCGCACACAAGATCTAGAGCAGTGAGAAAGTTCTTGTGCTGCAAAGTCGATGACCCTGAGAACAGGGAGCAGTGCTCTTATATCCAAATGATGGGTCTGAAAGAACTGCAAGGTGAAACAGCTCTCACCATCGAGTGACGTGTGAAATCTCTAATTAATGGACTGTTCAATGATCACCCCAGTTCAGAAATATCTTTTGATAGGAGTCAAAGAGCAGGGGGACCTCCCAACGGTCGGTCCTTGCCAAATGTCATTACTTGAAGCAGAAATTCAACATAGTACAACAAGCAAAAGAAAAAGGGCAAATCTCCATTGAAGGCTTGCAAATCCGCATTTATCAAGGCCTCTTGGCTATGACAATCACTAAAAGAAGACAATGTTGTCCACTGACACAATATATGATCAAGGATAGGCGTCCCCAACCACGTAGACCCAGGGGAGTAACAGGACAAGCAACAAGAAGAAATGGGGTCACGTGAAACACACCACTAGAAAAATCAGGCAGGGTAAATAACTCTCAGAATAGTAGCCCAATGAGGGGATAGGCCAGGTCAAGGATAACATAAAATCAATCAGTCTTTATTGTTCACATATTAAATTACATTATACATAGTGCTGAATCTATGGTAAAACAGCATAAAAACACACAGGCAATGTAAAGTATATACAATTAAAGTGCATAGCTATCTAATGACCACCCTGCAGTGCAGGATGGACATAAAGTGTACAGTGCGAGAACAATTTAGACACATGGTACACAAGAAAAAAATCCAACGTAAAAAATAATGACGAACAAAATCAAACCAGAAATATACAAAAAAGAAAAAGAAAGGGGGCAAAACACAACAGGGTTTTGAGCAGAAAACAATATCCCCTGTGAGGTTCTATTATAGTCCCCAATTTCAAATAGTATTTAAGATAATCTGACAAGCTGGGAGTGCAACAATTGTAAAAAAACAATGCACCACTTGTCACCATTCCGACCTAAACAGCCACAGTCAGTTTCACGTGACCCCATTTCTTCTTGTTGCTTGTCCAATGACACAATGGCTCAAGGAAAGAGATATCCAATACTGCTGGGGCTACCCATTTGTATTGTTATTCGAATATCGAAGAGAGGACTATAGAGTCACTTCACAAGAAGAGGTGGACGATGCCTTGAAGCAAATTAACATGGAATAACCGGAATGCTGACGTAGCGGGAGTAAAAGGCACATCTACAAAACAGAATGGAAAACAATCCTCCCGTCTGAGAAGGGACAGACCTTCTGACAATGTAATGTTTTGTCGGTTCAACACACCTTGACCCAATGACTCTCTTAAAGGAATCAAACCTCCAAGTTGACTATGTATAGATGCGCCGACCGTGCCGCTGAGCAAGACACTGGATTACGAGTCCCATGAGTCATTTCAAGTTACGTTACAGTCTTTATTCATGACTGTCGCACTGTTTTGTTGGCATTGCCGTGGGGCAAGGGACTCACCTAGGTGCTCCTTTCCTTTTAGGATATTGCTGGTCAGGGAGACTCACTGTCCCAATTCGTTTAGTGGTGGGAGGAGCATGGGTATTGGGGGAGCTGGGGAAACGATGGGAACCGAATCACTACTTGGGTAAAAGGGACTTGGGCAAGTAGTAACATGGATCACGATGTGCACACATGGGGGATAGGGGCAAAGAACCAGCAGTACATTCAAATGGGCAACAGGTGGTGGTCATGACACCTTACTGCCGGTATGACTAAGCAGCCTAATTGGTTCCTTGAATGTGAAAGGTATAAACTCTCCGCAGAAATGTTTGGTGGTACTACGCACATTTAGACAATATGTGTTAGACATGTTGTTTCTCCAAGAGACTATGTTTAAGGTAGGTGGGGAATGCATGTTAAGGGGGAAGGAGTTGGGAGGGGCCTTCTGGTCATTGGGCCCAGCTAAAAAAGGCCAGGGTTTGTATACGGGTTTGTTAAAAACTGGGCCTAGACGTTTCAAAAATTAAGATATGGGGGAGATTGTCAGTATTGAATAGTCATATAGATCATGTGTCGCATTATGTGTGCTCTATGCCCCATCCAGAACCAAGTTACATTCTGCTCTGAAGCCGGAGCTTTCTTGAACTCATGGAAACCAGGTATGCCTATATGTGGAGGCAACCTGAATCTCATCATGGATCCCACAAAAGAATGGTTGTCATTGAGAACTGGAGCTGCCCTGTCATCCTCGTTTGAGGGCGAGGCACTCTGGGCCCTTCTCCAGGAAAACGTTCTGATAGACACATGGAGGGCTGCCAACCCACAGTCTGAAGCATAAACCTTTTATTTGCCACAACACAAAACATGGATCTATGCCAATTTTTGACTGAAAAAACGAATTGACATTTTTTTAATGCCCACTCCCAATTTTTTACTACCTATTCGCCCACACATCCTATCCCTTATATCCCTTTACCCCCCCCCCACAATTTTGTGATGAGTTTTTAGGCAAGCAGTTTGAGGCAAAAAGCTCCACAAAAAAACAGTGCCGGTGAATAAACGTTGTGCACAAAACATTTACCAGAGCTTAATATATCCGAATAGACGCTGCACGAGAATACTTGTCATGGGAGGCGCACATCAATATCATTGGGTGGTCAGACCATGACATGTGTAATATAATCATAGATGTGGGAACTCAAGCTCTGATCAATAAGAGATGGTTCTGCAACAGCACCCTATTTAGGGACCTGGTTTTAAGAGAAGCCATTTTTAGAGAGATAAAACAGTTCTACCAGCGCAATGACATGGGAAACATGCCACTTCATATTATTTGGGATGCACCAAGGCCACATTTTGGGGCTCTTGATATCGGAGGGGACAGCAACAAAAGGAAACAAAACTGTGTGAAACCAAGTTGAAACAAACAGTTAGAGAAAAAGATGAGGTGTTAAAAAAGCACAACAGGGGATTTACCTCTGGACCTCCTGAATCAGGTCAAGGAATTAAGTCAGGAACTGGGAGATCTTTGGAAAGGGAAGGGAAAGTGATTGCTCAGTTACAATTCTATAAAAAAGGGGGACAAAGACCACACATTATTGGCAGCCCACCTGAGAGGACAGATAAACAAGAGATCAGACTATACGATTAGAGACGCACTGGAGCTGACCCTTGACACACCCAAAAATATTGCCTCACATTTTGGTGAATTTTATACTGGGTTACATACAACTGAAAGTAGGAGCAAAGTTAATGAAATATTCACCTATCTTGAGAAACTCCACCTATCTAAACTAACTAACTACCTAACTCTTGAGGAAAAGGAGGCATTGCTTGTTCCCATCATGGGGGAAGAAGTACTCATGGCCATATCTAAATTAAAGGCAGGGCCAGCACTGGGACAAGACGGTTTCACCCCAGCCTTTTATAAAAGATAAAAGACACAACTCTGCTTATCCCATTCTTACCTTGACTGTTTAACAATACACTAGATGGGGGAAGGGCCCCGGACACATTTTCATTAGCGTGGATCATTGTACTCCTCTGAGAGGCTGGGACTAATTAGACTGTAGGTCAAACAGACCCATTTCATTGATAAATGTGTATGCCAAAGTATACACAAGGGTGATTAAATGGGGTTTTACCAAGACTTATTGTTAAGAATCAGGTAGGTTTCATTGCAGGCAGACAAGGAGTGGACAACATCTGCAAGACGTTGAAGCTTATTATGTATGTGGCTACCAGGGAGAATGGTGCACTCCTTCTGTCTGTAGATTCAGAAAAATCCTTTGACAGGGACAAATGGCAATTCATGGAAGCCGTGCTGTGGCAGATAGGAATGGGTCCCAGATGGCTTGCAGGAGCACTGGCACCTTACCAAAATACAAGAGTAAGGGTGTTGGTTAACCGTGTAGCATCACCGGAATCTTACTTGCAGCGTGGGACCCGCAATGGATGCCCACTACCTCGGTTAATTTTTGCTGTCACGTTGGAACCACTGGCAGTCTCCATTCGCTCAAATAGCCAAATACAAGGGATACAAAGGGGGGACATGGAATATAAATGAGCATTATATGCAAACAATATTCTGGCCTATATAACGAAACCTGACACGTCATTGGCAGCATTCTTTTCAACTATTACAGATACGGTCAGCTAGCGGGTTTCAAAATCAATTTAACAAAAACAATGGCACTACTGCTGATGGATGATCCTTCCCCAATAGCCCAGAGTTTAAATGCTCATGCAATACAGAGTTGCACAGACTATATAAAATACTTAGGGGTTTATATCACGGCTGAATATGGGAAAATGTATGTGATCAACTACCCGCCTGTAAGGAATACAATTTAAAAATACCTGAATATCTTACCATGCTTATTCTTTATGTTTCGAGCGCTCCCTGTAATATTGCCGACTGCATTTCACGGCAAAATAAAAATAAAACTCTCCTTACCTTCCTACAGGCTTCAAAGAAAACATGGATAGCATATAAAACTTTGACTTTGCCTAAAAATAAAGAGGAGGCGGATTCCTGGATTTCCATGATTTTTATAGAGCTGCCCAACTCTGGGTGTTGGTTGACCACCTAAGGGAAAATAGGGACAAGCAATGGGTTGCATTAGAGAACAGTCTTTTTGCCTCGGTTACCTTAGGGTAATGGATATGGCCCACCATTAAACGCATACCTCATAAAATAAGAACATGCCCAGTTTTACCGGTTATATTGCATATTTGTAAAAGGTCAGGTGAAATAATCGGAGTGACATCATGGCCATCACCACTGAGTTGTATTTGGACTCTGTGGTTAAAAGAAATATTAATAGATCCCATTCAGTTTCAGCCATTTTATGAGACAGGCCTGATAAGGGCAGGCCAGGCATGCACGGCAGGCCATTCCCTGCACAAAATCGAGCTTTAAACCGCTCTTGCTGGGCTAATGAGCTTCAACATCCTCTATTGCAATTCAAGCAGTTTCTTGATACTCATACGGACACAAAAGGCCTAATTTCTGAATTATATATAGCGCTACTGTTGCGCACTCATAAATATCTGCCTAAGACCCAAAAGCTCTGGACTGATGACCTGCTGTTTGATGCAGAGACACATATATGACAAGCAGTTTACAAAGCAGTCTGGTCCTCTTCCATAGAGGATTAATACAACTTTCACAACGCTAGACTCCTACTCCGATGGCATTTAACCCAGCACAAATAGTATGACATTGAAAGTCTGACACACACACAGAATGACATGGTATGGTTACCCATTATCTGTATATATGAAGCTGAATGTATGTATGTGTGTGTGTATGTTATTCCAGCTATACAAATCAACATTGTTGAACCCACGTCTACCAAATTTTGCATGGATTCCTCTTTTGTCTGGGGCAAGATAATAGTGTATGTTTGGATGAAAAGATGTTATATGCAACAAAAAAAGATTTCTATGTGTGTGTGTGTGTGTGTGTGTATATGTTTGTCTGGCTATACACATACACATCCATACCATTGACCCCACTGCTACCAAACTTTGCATTGGATTCTTCATTTGTCTGGGGCAAGAGTGTAGTCTATGTTTGGTTGCAAACAATGTACTTCATAGACACCCTCATTTATTGATGCTCACTCCGATTCACTACAGTAGGTACTAGAAGGAGGCAACATTTGGAAAAGTGGCTGAAGCAAAATGTTCGATATGTTGGTTATTCCTTTTTGTACTAGTGTATACAGTTAAAAAGTGTTTATTAAAGCATTTTTAAAGAGTATAACAAAGAATTCTATATTTTTCTTCATCACACCACTCCAAATATGGGAAATGGCAAGGTTACAGTTTTCTTAAGTTCATTCACGAGAAGAGAGCAGAATCAATCAATCAATCAATCTTTCATGGACATTTTCTCAAAAAGCTATAAAGTGACTGAAACATGACGCACAAAAAACGAACATCACTTGGAAAAGCTCCATCTGATACAAAGCGAAAATCAATATCAATATCAAGAGCTTCTGAAAAACAACAACAAACAGCAGCACGACTTGCTGACCAGAGGACAAGAGCAACTTTCTCCAGGGCAAATGAGATAGAAGAGCAAACTGAAGCAAGACTTGCTGCCATGAAGACAAGAGCAACATCCTCCAGGGCACATGAGACACTACTCCATCAGAACACGGGCAACCCTGGGTACCCCAGCTAGTTGAATAATAAAGGTCGCATAAGACTACTAACAACACACAAGTGAGAACAACTATGTAACATCAATATGTTTGAACAAGGTCCACAACTCAATGTTATGATGTCCACCCAATCGTCCTAACAAGCAATCAGTTCTGAATGTAAAGCCTGTAGTATTATTTAGCGTGTTTTGGGAACGCAGCACCACTGCATGGGATCAATGTATTACTATAATGTGGTACAGCAAGTCATGTGTTGCCAGTGTAACATATGGACATGTAAATGAAGACAGGTTACACATTGTAAAACACATCATTTGTTCTCAATAATTAGTTTAAAAGCACACCATGTTTTTTATTTTTCTCACCTGAAATGCCTCTATTGCAGGAGACACATTAGATACTTAATTAATTAATGTAATTAACAAATACTAACACGATTCTAACTTCTTAATATTATAATGTGTTCTCCATGTACAAAATGAGGCAGGGTGAGATTCATTTTAAACGGGTGTGCAGATTTTTTTTTCTTCTCTCTTTGCTCTGTCCACGGTCTTTGCAGGAAGCAAAAATTCGAATAGCAGGAAATCAGTTGATACAGTTTCTTACTGTAAAAGTGAGCTATTGTTTGAAGAAGGAGGGTGTGACGTGATGGACTTTGATTGGGTATACGTCACTTTAGGGGCTGTAACAGAGGGTTCTTGGAGCATCTCGGGGAGGGAGAAAGGCAGTGGACATTTTGCAGAGCTTCAGTGAAGACTTGGCTGGAGTTGCGGTGGGGTCGCCTGGCTGGACTGCTGGAAAGCGTTGTTCCAGTGCAGTGATGGCCTTCGGAGACTGGAGTGTCCAGTCAATTATCACCGGCTTTAGAACAAAAGATTGCAGATTGAAACTGCATGTTCTCGCTGGGTGCTTTAAAAATAAGACCCTGAGCCACTTATCGGAGGTGACCAGCCAGGAGATTGCGTGTGGAAGAGCTACAAATAGCTGGTAAATATACGAATGGAGTGAGTTTGCTGTGACGGACAAATGATTTATTATTAGGCAGGCAGTGTAAAAAAAAATGTAGCATCCAGCTACAATCGAGACAAATTCAACATGATTCAGCACATCTTTTCCTTGAGAAACCCTACCAGTTTTGACGTTGAGGTAACATCGAAACATTTCTTGGTGTCCTGTCTTCATCAGGGGAAGCAAAAGACCAAGTATTGCTTCTGTAAGGGATTCCCTGCGATGACTTAGATGACATAATGTGGATGACCTCTTGATATTTCTTAATGCAATTGCACATCTATAAACCAGATGTCTGTGAAGGTTAATTCAAATCATCAATATTGTGCTGTTTAGACAAAAAGACCTCTACATAGCGGCCATTATCCACACCTTGATATATGTGCCCTTACGGACACATGGGGTCACAAGACTGCTGACCCTGTACTGGAATTAGCTATCCCAGAAGGATACTATGCTATTAGGTCTGAGTTTAAAAACATGGGAAAGTAAGCTCGACATCATTCCGGGCACAGAACTACTCCTGGTCAAACTAGTGATCAGTTCTGAAACTACACTCAACATTATTTTATTATATAGAGCCCCCTCATCTGATCCAACCTTTCCAGCCATTTTGAACAGTTTTTTATTATCTCTTTTGAAGCCAAAAACAAAATGTATCTTATTGGGAGATTTCAATCTCTGGCTGGGGTGTGCCACAGACGTCATTGCAAAAGTTTTGGAGAGTACCCTGGACTCTTTAGGCTTTGTTCATCATATTAAAGTACTGACACATATTAAGGGACAAACCTTAGATTGGGTATAGTCTCTTAATGTGACCCTTACTGATATATAGGTTAAAGTATGTCCATGGTCTGATCATTCTTGCATATGTTTTCAAATGCAAATCCATTACTCCCAAAAAGGGCTATCCTGCCGAAGCTGGCATTAAACATCACAAACCACAAAACGTTGAATCTTGCATCCCTTACCGATTGGGCTTCTGCCCTTAATAGCAAAGTTTCAACCATAGACAATCTAGAAGAAATATCGACTACACTTACCAATTCTTTAGGCGCAGCCACATAGAAGTTTGCACCATCCATGGTGCGTAACCCCTGGTTTGATGAGGACCCTAAGGAGCTCAAATCTAAAAAAATGTAACTCTTTTACGCCTGGCGCCAATCGAGAGAACCACTTAGTCTTGCAGCCTACAAAAAGGCATCAGCAGAGTATAAAAGGGCTATATTTTACTGCCAAAAAAGAGTAATTTAATACAAGAATTATGAATGTCAAATAGGACAGCAGAGAACTTTTTTAAATCCTTAAGGAGTAATCCCATACTCCCGGCCCTACTTAGGAAGTTATTCTTAAAATTGAGTTGTAGTGTACGGAAATACAGCAGGCCCGGTCTAATAAGTTGGACACAATTAGAGAGGTAATTGAAGAGAAAAAACGTGTAATGTCAAAACAAGATTTGGAGGTTAACCTACATACTCCGGTAAACAATATTAAGGATCACTCTACTTTTAGTTTTCGGCCAATTTCTGAACAAGAACTGGCCAAAGTTACCAGTCAGCTGAAAAGTACAAGCTGCAAAGGGGACCCATGTTCTTCCATCATCATAAAGGAATGCTCTCCTATTCTTATTCCCGCATTAACTAATTTGTTAATTCATCCTTTTGCCCTCAATAGGGTTCCAGATAATATTAAAGATGTGTGGATTACTCCACTTCTTAAGAAGCCTAACCTCTGTTCCCAGAATGCATCGAAGTATAGACCTATTACCAACACTACTTTTTTGTTGAAAATTCTGGACAGAGTAGCATACAATCAAATTTCAGTTTTTTTGGAGGAGAATCATATCTTCCATGACTATCAATCAGTTTTCAGAATGAATCATGGAATAGAGACTGCTCTGCTGGCTCTGAAGTCTCACTTACTTCAGAGGATGGACAGGGGTCATATCTCCCTCCTTATGATTCTCGACCTTTCGCAGCTTTTGACCTGGTGGACCATTCCATTCTGTTCTCCAGGTTAAAGAATAATGTCAAGTTTTCCCAGTCAGCCACTGAGTGGACTACCTCCTTCTTAATGGGGAGGCAAGTTAGGGTAGCTAGTGACAATGCAGAAGCTAAACGTATTACTCTTATGTACGGCGTTCCACAGGGAGCCTATGTTTTGCACTGCTTTTACAATATCTTTATGATCCCTTTTTTTCAGATGTTTGAAAATGAAGGGATCATATTTGCTAATTATGCGGATGACACTCAGTGTGTTATTCCCATCTCAGGATTGTACCTGGAGGACGAAAAACATATTAACAAAATCTATCAAAAGATTCAGTACTGGAGGGTGGCTAATGGTTTAGCCATTAACAGTTCCAAAACCAAGCTCCTATTAGTTGGGTCAGAGACCAAACTGGAGAAATTGGGATCCAGCTATAAGAACTTTAATATAGACAATTGTAATATCAGTGTCATGAGTAAGGTGAAGACCTTGGGAATCTATTTAGATAAAAATCTGAATATGAAGGCCCAGGTCAACAGCCTGATATCTTCAGCCTCATACTTCATTAAATAATTCTGCTGCCTCAGACCGTTTATATAGGAAAAGATCTCTGAAACATTGGCAAAGGCAATCATAGGCTCCAAAATAGATTATTGTTGTAGCCTTTTGGTGGGCCTGCTGCTATCAGACTTTCACTGTCTCCAGGTTATTCAGAATGGGGCAGTAAGAGTTGTTAAACGTCTCATGAAAAGAGATCATGTGTCGGAAGCAACAAGAAGTCTCCATTGGCTGCCCATTCAGGCCATAGTCTCTTTTAGGCTGCTCCTCATCACCCACACATGTGTGCAGGGGCAAATGCCCATATAATTGAAAGAAGTCATCATTTTAAAGCAAAGCACAAGACCTCTTAGGTCAGATGATTCTAATCATCTTACTATCCCCCGATGGAAGACTAAGAAGTCCAGGGATGCCGGTTTTGCATCAGCGGCTCCACAGGCATGGAACAATTTAATGCCTTCTTTGAGAATTATTGCATCTACAGATGTTTTTAAGAAAAAGTTGAAAACAGTCCTCTTCTCTTAACCTCTTTTCACTCCATAACAAAGTTATGAATGCCCATGGAGCCCCCATTATGACCTGTCACAGGGATTGCATCTGCAGCCCTCTGTGTTTAGTCCTGTGTTTGTATGTAAAGTGCCCTTACACCTTTGGGTACCTGGTGTGCTATATAAGCTCTGAAACATAAACATAAACATATCTAGACATGGTTATTGTTTTCTTCAATTCCTATAAATCTGTAAGCAACGTTGGTCCCTTTTTGGAAGGCATGCACTCAAATGAATTTCACATGATGGGTGCATCCCAGAGGCTAAGACAATTTTGCAAATTCTCTATTATGTCCATATGATTCCAGCTTCCCCACCCAAGCAGCCACGCACTGGAATGCACTGCCACCTCACCTAAGACTGATTGAATCACACTTAGCCTCCCGCAAGGCTATCAAAACTAGACTCTTTGTCTAAACAGAATATCTATCACAAATTGGTTTGAGCAATTCCCTTCATATTTGTTTGTTACTGTGTAACCATGAGCCCATTGGGCACCCGCCTATAAACTCAAGTCTGCATATCATCTGCAACAGCGCCTCGATGCCTCATGGGCTGCAAGCGCGCTTGATAAATGCAAATAAATAAATAAATAAATAAATATGTTCTTGCAATGATGGAGAATTGTGGCCTCAGAAATGATGGTCGGTTGCTCGTATGGTTTAGCTCCCATGGATTAAGTATGAAGTCTGATACCCCTGACCTTTTCATACCTCAATGTTCACTAAAGTTTCAATGGCATTTTAGCACAATCATATGTAAAGATTTGAATTATTATTTTGTTTTCCAGAGCCATTGTTCTGGTTATTTTTTATGATGTTGTTTATCATATTCCAAAGCCATTGTTCTGGTTATTTTTTATGATGTTGTTTATTCCTTTATATGCATCTTTTGGTGAGCTCTACCTAAAAATCAGTCATGCTATACTAAAACATTTCATAGAATTACCATATGTTTCCAATGTGAAAAACAGGCTGTGCATGTGTAAAAGCAAATCTCAATGTGCAATTATGGATGGGTAATTTGTGTTCACCATTACAATTAGTGTATACACCACTTGCTTTCTTCTGTGTGCATAACATTCTTATCTATATCCAGGAACAGACATTTGTAACATGGAATCTTGTTTAACTTCTCACACCTGAGAAACCCAAGAGTAATATCCCTGTGCTGGAAAAGTATAGATTTCTTTTCCATCAGGGAAGCAAAAGTCCTAAAACAATAACTGCATTGCACAGGAAATATAGCCTTTCATTAGAATGGTTAGAATGGGCGTTTGTTGTACTGTAGTTGTTTTGACATTTGTAATATGTGCTGACACACAATACAGTCGCTGCAGTGGTATGATAACCTGCATCTTAGGAAGCCATCTGCAGCACGGTAGCAGGCGTGTAGTTATGGTTAAGTTGCTCATCTCATGTGAAGGTCAAGGGTGGGCAAAGTTATAGGGGGGTCCCACATTTTTTTTTTCCATAGACTGAATGGAAACACAACATTGCTCACGCCTACAGCCGAAACCACTGGACAGATGTTCATCAAATGTGTGGCAGAAGCAGTGGCTTGGTCCCAAAAGAATGCTTTTGTAAATTTGGTTCAATCGTTTTTTTTTTAAAACAGGCAAAATGTAGATATTTGGGTCCGCTCTGCAGTCTGACTTCCCTGTTTGCTCCGCAGACAGGACTCGTATTGTCTAGTAAGTCACCATGATGTCTGTGGACATATGACGTGCTCACCGATTTGCTGAAGGGAAGCGTGTGGTGCATCCCAGTTTCCTGATGCGTCTGCCATGTTGGATCTGTGGATAACCACAGATAGCGCAACGTCAACCGGGGCCGAAACCCAATTTTGGGGAGTGTGCTGGGGGGAAGATGGGCTAGAGAGGGTGGGGGAGTGAAAGATGAGTCAAATTATGTATTTGTTTAGGTGGAAGAAAGCCATGCTGTGATTGCGGTGTCCCCAGACACCGCAGTAGTCCATGGACTGAAGCTCAGGCAAACAGCGTATATGGAAACAACAAATGGGATTCATTAGGGTAGGGGGGTGTAATGTAGATGATATGAGGAAGGTTATAGAAGTGGAGAGGGCTTCAGGTGGCTGGATTATGTGTGTGGGTTGTGGTTAGTGTATAGATTGTTGGGCTAAAGACTGTATTATGTTGTGTTCATTGTGACCAGCTATTACAGTCTTGGTTGCATGGGTGGAGGTGATGTACTGAAGTCTAGTGGTGTGGCCACTCGTTAAAGTACTGTAATGGTATGTGTGGAAAAGTGTGGCAGGCCTCAGTTGGCTAGCTTATTGGTCTGAAGATTGTTCTGACTAGTTTCATGTACTTGAATGCTATGCGTACTGTAATAGATAGGGCTTCAAGTGGATGCCTTATGTGTTTGGTTTATGGCCACTGGGCAGATTGTTGGGTATTGTACAATGTTATGATGTTTTGCTTTTGGGTAGTTAGTAGAGTATTAGGTTGAGAGGGATGCATTGTAGAGTTTGTGTATTGGCTGCAAGTACTGTAATAGTATGTCAAGTGAAGTGAATAGGGCTTGAGGTGGCTGTGTTATGTTTTTGGTTTGTGGGAAGTGGGCAGGTGTTTGCATGCATGGCTGTGCTATGCTGCAGTGGTTGTGGTCAGGGCCTTGAGTCTTGGGTGCATGGCCGGAGGCCATAGGCCAGGATTCTAGACACCCACCACAACCACCACAGCATAACACAGCCATGCATGCAAACATTTTGACAGTGGCATGTGGATTGCATATGGGCCATGTTCTGATGAGTTTATTCCTTGGTTACAAGTAGTGTAATATTATTTGTACAAAAGTGGACAGGGTGTGTGGCAGTTGGTTTGTTGTCCTGTTGTCATAATGTTGGGTGTATGATATTCTATGCCTGACTACAACTATTGCAGTACAACGCAGGTGTGCACTGAACGTTCTGACAGCAATCATTTTATACTTACTGTTTGCATTGTTGAGGCTGTATTCAGTTCTTTGCATGGTATGTGGAAATGTAGCAGACATTGTTTTTCCATTCTTTGTGATAAAAGAAAGGATCACATGTTAGGGTACATACTTTGTAATGTGTTATTGCATAGCAGACATTTGTGTACTTTGTGGACCCTCATAGTTAGTACTTCAAAAGTACTAGGCTTCAAACTAGAGTACTGTGCAATGTGCTCAGTTTCGGTTTGTTTTCATAATCATTGGATCTGTGGGAAAATTCTAGTAGGAGGAATTGAAAAGGTGTATGGGTTTTGGTTTGGAAGTGGTGGTACTGTTGTTAAAGTTAGATACCAGTTAGTGTATTCTAATTGTTTATTTGTTAGTGCCTTTTAGCAGTATTTATTTAGGCGTTTGGTTGTTGATCTTTTATAAGTACTGTGGTATTGCACAACAATGTTGCTGAATGTTGGGGGCAGTTAGATACCTGTTGGCATATTCTAACTGTTGATAGTTTTGAAGTTTTTGAGGGTATGTTTATATGTAATAAGTGTTGCAGGGTTTCCTCAGAAAAACTTATATTGCAGTATTATGGTTGCAGTCAGATACCAGTTGGCGTATTCTAACTGTATACAGTTTCTTACTTCTGCATGGTATGTTTTGAGGACAGTTTGTAGATGCTCATACATTTTGGTTTCAAGAATATTAAGTAAGCGTTTGCAAGATTTGCTGGTAATCTCTGTTTCAGAGTAATAAAAGTATCATTGCATTCAAACCGTCCACATTTCTTTTTAATCCATGCAGTATAGTGACTTGCATTGGTTGTGGCTCTTGTGTGGTAGATTATGCCTACTGTTGTGAAGGTTTTCTTGCCAAGTGATACTTGTCCATGTGTGAAGCCAGTCAGCTTGCAGTTGTTTTTAGTACCATCTGCATTGCAACGCACACGCATTACTACTGTGTATTGGCTATGTGACTGTATGGAATGGATTCATAGTTAGGTATAGATACATACACAAAGCACTCATTAGGGACTTGTTTGTGCATTACATGGTTTCAGAGACCGGAAGATTTCATTTATAGGTATGTTTTTGTTTTACAGTACTTGTTTTTAGTGCTTTAGAGGTTCTTGTGGTTCTTCTTGTGTGTTTATAGTGAATCTCACCATTCCTGCACAGTAGTCCAATTCCTGCCTTATTCCAGAAACACTGTAAGTGTTGTCAGCATTGTTTGTTGCATTTCTGTGAAGGACTAACATTTGCAAACACAATTGGTCTGTGCCATTTAAGTAAATATTTTCAACAATTGGTGGCAATGGAATAGAACATTGATTTCTACATTTGCATAGCAATTTACACCAGTTGTATTGAACAACTTGAATGGACCAGCCAGTTCTGTGTCTGACTCATTTGATGGAAGTGCCAGTAGTTTCTTTGAAAAGGTAGTTGGCTTTGTTTGTGCAGTTGAGTATGCATTTATTTTTCAGTAGATCCCTCTTTAGTTGTGGTAATTGATGAAGTACCAGCTGCTTTTAATTTATTTGGAGGTACTGTTCTGAGATCATGTATAAGTTGAGTCTGCACTAGTTTTCTCTTACAACGTTTCCCTTTTTGAGTTGCAGGGTACATTTTGAGATGGGGTGTGTAGAGTTCTCGTAGTCTATTGTACTCTACAATGCAACGAATGTCAGCATTGACTTTACTTGCATCAAAATTGACTAGAAATTGCCCTCCAAGTGTACATAGCAGTCATAGTGCTATGTAACTCATGCATTCTTTAAAGACTGTGCTGCAAATATCAATCAATGCTTGATCTAGGGTTAGACCTTGTGATTTATGAATGGTGACTGCATATGCTAGAGAAAGAGAAAACTGGTATCTACGTACATACATGTCTTTGAAAAGAAGGAATCGGGTATCCTTTTAACTTCTGAAAGTTTGTCAAAGTGAACATTGACAAACGCAATGTTGTTGTCATGTGTTTGGAAGCCAACAACTGTACTAAGTGCTCCATTAACTAATCCTTGCTCCAAGTCAAGGTTACACTTTAGCATCACTCTACAGGTTAAACACAATGTTACACATTTTTTTAATGAGCTGTGTTAGAGATAGAGTTTTCAAAGGTATTTATTTGTGCTCTGGCTTGTTGACACATGTGTAGTGTCATACCGTGCACATCCACTTTGTCTGTGGAGTAGTGGTTGCATTTCTTTTTTCAGCATTGTTTCATTGAATTGTGTGCAGCTTGCAAGAGTTGGCATTAAGGACAGACAGTTTACATTTTTGTGTGCTAATTGTTCCATGACATCAGTAGCACATGCGTTATGGCCGTAGAGCTCATGGATGTGTCTGGTATTTAATATAGACTGTGTTTCCTTAGATAGTACACTAATCTGAATACTTTTCAAAAAGTTAGCGTAGGTGAGGACTCATGTTTTCAGTTAGTTCTTTGTATTGAAAATGTTGCCAAAGATTTACATTTCCTATGCTGCCAACAGTTTTACAGCGCAGTTTGTGTCCTAAGGTTTTAAAAATAGGTTATTCTTTCACTGGTGTAAATTGAAGAAGATCTCTCAAAACAATAACATGGTTTCTTCTAAATAGTTCTTTGTAGTTTGTTTTAAGGTCCTCTTAAAATCTGAGGTGAATCAAAGCCAACATTAGGTTGGAGACCATGCTCACTTCATCTATTAGCAGTATTTACATTTTTTTCAAAACTCTGCTTAGCTCCATAGCAGCTTCTGCTTTAAGTTTGTAGCAGTCTAATTTGTTTTGGTGTTCTACTGGAAGGAGTAGCAATCGGTGTAAAGTGACACCACTTATGTTGTAGGCAGCTAAACCTGTGGCAACAGTTACAACAGCTGAAAGTGTGTTGTTTGTCAATTGTATGAGGAATTTGCTGATGATTTTTATTAAGAATGTTTTGCACAAAGCAGCTAGACCATTTACATACAGCAGTATAGGTCTATAGTCTTGACAATTACAAGTTTTAGTTTTGTGTTTCACACCATGTTCAATTTCTTTAGTTACTTCTAGGAAAATGCTACGCTGTTCATTGATTAATTGTGATTTGAGTATAGCAACATCTTCTGTAGAATGCTCATACTGACACATGGTGTTTTCTACATCAGCCATGGCTAATTCTGCCTCATTTGCTATGAGTGGCTGTCCACGTGGTTCTTGGCTTCCTGTTAGAGAAGGTTGACTGATGTCAGGAGTGTCCATATTTAGTTGTGCCTGGAGTTCTTCTTCTTGTTGGCGTTCATTGTCCAACATGGTTTTGTACTGCGTATAATTTATATCTGTTATAGTGCTTTCATTTGCATTGAAAGCATCTTCATAGGCTATCTAATAAATCTTCTTTTCTCCATGGTTTAAAGTGTTTCAGTAGGGCCATGTAATATAGTTCTTTATGTTGAGGAGTTTTTAATGGTAGTTTCATATGATTAATCAGGCTGCGTTTGGTAAGTTTAACCCAGCTGCCCTGACAACCTTTGACTGTGAATTAATTTTTTTCTCATTTGGTTTAATATTTTTTTGTATGTGAAGTTTTGGGCTATGTGGTATAGACACATGGTTTCCAAAGCAGCACTTCTGTTTGAGTAGTATGTACTCAGTAAGTTGTTTTTCAAAATGTCCTTGATGTTGGGATCATGTTTGGCTATTGTTTCTATGTAATGGTATGATTTGATAACTCTTTTTCTGGATGCAGCAGGACCAAGGCTTAGCCACACTATGTTTTCAGAGTTCCCATACAAGTAAATGCTGGTTAAACGGTCTGCGGATTCGTAGCAGCCATAGTCTCTATGGGAGAGCATTTTCATGCTGAAGCTGTACAATTTCTTAGACATTGTTTTGTTGTCAGATGATATGTCATCCCAGAGGTATTTCAGCTCTGTTTTCTCTGGTTTGATTAAGTATGCTGTGACATATTGTGCAACTGCAGGGGAATTGTCTGCAATGTACTGCACATCTGTATTTGCATTTATGCATTCTGTGTTCTTAGGCGATTTGCCTTTCACACTGTGCCTAACCAAAGAAATGAAGCTGTTCACTTGCCCTGTTGCTGAAACTGGTCTAGGGATACCAAAGCGGCATTTGGTGTAGTATTTTCCTTTGTTTTTATATTTGAGCCAATAATACTTGCCACACTTGTGTCTTTGAAACTGCAAAATGTGTGCATTTAACTTCCAATGTGTAGTTTCTGAAGGGATTTCACAAGTGACATGGTTGTGAATGAACTGCAAAACAGTTGCATCACTGTCCTACAAAATGTAGGAGCATCTTTAATCCACAAAAGCATGTGAATGTGTGGTGCTCCTCTGGCTTGATATTCTTTTGCCCAAAAGAAGGGTTCCATTTCTCAGAGGGGAGGAACTGTTTTATTACAAATGAAGTACAAATGAAGTGCAGCATGGCAATAAGGTGATGATGGAAGTACCTTGATACATTTACAGTGTCAAGAGAGCAGAGTTATCTTGGTGTTTTTATGTATATATTTCCTTTGTTTTCATTTGCTATGCATAGGAAATTGTGCAAGTCTTCCCATGCGTATTCTGCACAACTTAAAGTCACAAACCATGTGGGCAGGCCAAGGTTGCGTATCATACAGCGTACATCTGATGTCGAAACCAGTATTCTTTTGTATCACGCATGTTTTCTAAAAGATTTGTAATACTTCACTGTAAAATCTTTTTTTTGCACCTTTTGAACTAGCTGCATAGCAGACATATTTAGAAATTTTAACCTGTTTTCAATGTGTGCAACTCTGTAACAAAGAGTTGCTAGTTCAATTTGAAAGAGGAGGTGGAATATGTATTCAACGTTTTGTCTGAATCTGGTTACTTCAGAATACATTCGTAAAAAGAGCAGTATTCTGATGCTGTTATGTGTGTGGACCTTTCATCATACCTTCCACCTGTAGAGGAGGTCCCAAGCCTGACCCGCACTCAAATCACCCATTTTGAAGTGCCAGGAACTTTCACACTGAAGTATATGATGTATGATGAGCAAATAAACCAGCAGATAGCAGCAGTGGGGCTCTGCCCGGTACCTATCAGACAGACAGCACCTATTGAAGTACCTGTACTTAAGAAACCTTGGACAGTAAGGTACCCATTGAGAAAACCATATCGACCAGTGAGACAAGCTGATGATTGTCAAAAAACAATGCCTGAAGAAGCCAAGAAAGTCCTAAAGGAAGATGAATGGTGACGTCACAAGAACCCAGATTGACTCACATATAGAAGATATGATAAGCTGTGAATGACGAAAAGAGATGAAACACCATGGATGAGGGACATCATGTATCTAAAGTGAAATAATGATGTTGAAGTTATGAAGCTTATGCCATAAGCGTGATAAAGATATGCAGCCAGTTTACCCGTGTACGTATGCTTGGAACCACAAGAAAGCTGAGAAAACCATGCGGCTTGCTATGGTTAATAGTACAATAGATTGCGGCAAGCGCCACCTATACATATCCACCTCAAAAAGGAGCATTTTATATAAGTATACTTCCACTGTGCACAAGAGCAGAATCAACCAATCGTTACTAAAAGGCCGCAGGAGAGGAGCCCCTCAACACGAAAATCGAAAGCTAAAAGAAAAGAAACAAAACTCAGATGCATGCAACCCGTACCAAGAAGCCAAGGTCGCATCGGCGGACATAGACAAACCATAGATATGATTTATGAAGCAAAGAGCGGAGTATCCTGTTCAAAGAGGTCAAGATAAGTAGAAGAATGCAGGTGCTGGGCAGAAAGCTAAATCAAATACACGAATTGCAGGGAAAAGGAGACAATTTCACAGTGTCTGAATCATGTGTCCTGCCAACCAATAAGAATTGGGGCCTTCACACCTACGCGTGGACTTGTACCATGCACAGATATATGAACTGTTACCGACAGAGATACAGTATCAAGGCCAAACCACCAAGAATACTTGACACATGGCCCTTGGGGAGGTGACTGATGATGGCAATGGTTGGGGAAAGGCTGGAAGAGTGGGCGAGCACCCTGCACCTGGCCAGCCATTCTACACGCTGCTAAGCCAGTGGAAAAGTACAAGGAGGCTTGGTGCCAACCCAATCACAATGGATCCGATAGTTTGTAGAACCAATGGGACATGGTAAATTTAGTGGCATCCACAATAGCTATTCTGAAGGAAGGGCTTAGATTCCCCATCTGACACTGATTACCCAATCCTGTCACCCCGTTACCACATACAGATATATTACCTATAGTAAAGTTACCTTCCTATAACCAATAGAATTGCATGCAACATTTTAAGCGTTACACATCAGTGATGATGAGTTTTTAGTATAAAAGATGTGTTTTGTATGAAGTCTGTTGGAGTTGAAGCGAGAAGGAAGATCAAGCAACAGCTGATGTTCAAGAACTCCCTGTTTTTTGTACTTGTCATTAAACGGACTCCCTTTGCCAAACCATTAAGTTGTCATTATTGATTCTATGCAAGAGTACGAATCTGCATCCTCATCCATTTCACGGATGCTGTTACTTCATCTTAAAGTGCTATTGGGCAACCCCCAGCTTTATGGGCCAGTTGAGGTCCTGGTGCACACTTGGTAGCAGACAGTAGATGATTTATCGATTAACGATTAGACAAAGACACCTATTGGCCGTCGACATAAAGTAACTCTAGGTCCTCAGCAATATCACAGGTCCTTTTGCCATCTGGCTAAGTAGACCGAGAAGCTCCCGGTAGATAATTGTTAGTTAAATTAAAATCCTGCAGGTCAAGGTATGAAGGAACCTGTGTTTTGCCCATGAACCCCTTCCCACTTCAACGAGCAGCTGATCGAGTGAACAGCAGGAGAGGCGGTAACAAAGGCAGTGATGCCAAGGATCCAGAGAGAAAACATGCGAACAGTGAGTGAACAAGACTGAGCACTTGGCAAAAAGTTGCATGCCTTAGAACAAGTAAGGGAAGGTAACGGTTGGAGGCGGGACAAAAAATAAAGGTAGAGATAGAGTAGAAAATATATATATATAAGGGGAAGGAAATAAAGACTCAAGGGTGACCGAGTAACACATAGAAGAGGATACCGGGTAAATACCCGAGCATAGAAGAGGATACCAGGAAGATACCCGAGCATAGAGAAGGATACCAGGAGGATACCTGAGCAGAGAGAGGATACGCCCAACTACCTACGCTTAATATAGCGGCTAGAAGAAGCCTGCATCCAAAGTCCTGAATTAATAGGATGAATTGATATTGATATTGATATTTTATTTCTATCACGCTCGTACACAAGTGTTTCAGAGTGCGACAAGGCAAGGGAGGGAAACAGGGGAGAACAAAACAGCGATCTTACTAGGCCCAGTGACATTGAGAACGCACAAGTGCATGGGAGAGGGGGAGGGGAAAGTGCGAAGCAGAGGAGAAACAGATCAATAACAATAAATAAATAATAAAGGGAACAAACAGTGGTAGTGCAGCCAGCAATTTGCAAGTACTAGGTTTAAGGCAGCCAACAGGGTAGGTCTGATAAGGAGACCAAAGCGGTTAAAGACGCTTTTGAAAGGGATGGGCTTACACTTCATGTTGGGGTAACTCATAAGGGCAGAGATCTGTGTAGCCGGCTGAAGTCTGTCTTGTCTGTCTAGTCTGTCACATTTGTTTTGTGCTTTTCTCTTTCCTTTTCTTTTTCTCTCTGATGTCATAATAAATAAGGACATTTTTGAGTACTGAGCATGAAAGTTGTGCGATTGTGTAGCCAAATTATGAATCAATGTTTATTGTTTCAAAAGGAAAGAATTAATTTTTTGGGGGGGGGAATGGGATTGGAGCTTGCGACGATTGGTGCCCGCTCATATTGTTGATGTTGTTTAAGCAACGTAATATTGTTGTGTGAGGAAGAAAAGAGATAATTTAATGTATGGAATATGTTACACCGTTGATACACTCATGCAAACAACAGCCAAAACATGTACCTAAGCTGAAAAAGTACAGTGCATAATGGGTTAAATGAATTGCTAATAAAATAAATATGCCGTGGCCCCAGGGCGGGTCACTATCTAAAACGGTCCTGCAACATATGACGACATATTTGCACGCTATGTACACTGGCAAGAAGCAAGACAAAAGCCTACTGAGTTTAGAACTTTGGAAAATGTACCAAGAGGGCAAGGAGGAAGAGCCGCTATTAGATTGGATACTTAACGTATGTACACAGGGGGGTGAGACGCCTTCCGCGCCACCCGCCCAACCTGAAACAAAAGGTGAAGTTAGTAAAGACGAAGGATTATACCCGCTAAGGGAACTTAAAGCAGCCACAGGATATAGCAACCCGGCATATGAGTCACCTACGCAAAGTAGTGATGAAAACCCAGACAAAGACAGAGATAGAGACATCGCCTCCAAAGTCCTGAGGGACAAGGAGAGGTGCGAAAAGGAGAAAGGAGACCAGGCACAAGAGAGTACATCTCTAGATACCAAGAGAGAGGGCAAAAGATGGAAAGGAGATGAGGATAGAACTGATGAGATAGCATTCACACAGAACGAATGGATGGGTGGTCAGAAACGCAATGGTAAAGGCATTGAAGAAGTGAGACAAACAGGAGAGTTAGATGCGTTTCGAAGAAGTGAGAAGGAAAAGGAAAAAGGATTGAGAGATGAAAGGATCACGAGAAAAGACAGGCAGAGACGAGAAGAATTGTATCACGAGGAGCAAGAAAGGAAACTCAGTCACAAGCAGAGAGTAGCCGACAAACAGAGTAGGCAGGAACTATGGAAGATAGAAGAAGAAGAAAAAAAGATCAGGGAAAGGAGAATAAAAAGACAAAGGGATGAGGAAACACGAAGGACAAATGAAAAGAGAGATGCAAAGAAATGGGAAGAAGATAGAGTCAGGGAGGAAACACGGAATTGCAGAGAGCTTGATGACAACATAGAATGCAAGCGAAGACAGAGAGCACAAGATCTTGAGTATCTGGAAAGAGAGGTTAAAAAACCGAATCCAGTGGTAAGCTGGCAGGATGTAGAAGAATTCTTTCCCGAGTTCGATTCAGTACCAGGCACGTCTAGGGCAAATAGCGAGTATGACTTTGACACCCAAAGAATCACAGAGACGATCGATAGACTGGTGAAATAGGGCTAGAACAAGTACCCTAAGGGACAGGAGAGGATGAGCGTCTTGAGAGCACTCAGTTGTATGACACTGAGGATGCCTCCAGAAGTAGTAGAAACAGAGAGCTGTCCCTAGATGGGTGACACTAAATCCGAATGAGGGTGATGAGAGGAGTTGCACGAGTTGGGCACAGACAATGTCATATGCGGAAAGACAGAAAAATGCTTCTCAAGGCGAAGGGGAATAAGGGGAATAAGATGGTTGGATTCTAGTAAATCGGCATCAGAGTCAGCCATGCAATCAGACCGACACGAAGGAGTATCTTACGGTCAGAGGGGGGTGTCTCCACCACCCTATGTGAGCCGACTAAGGACATTGCCAGGTAGACGGCGATGCAGGACTATCACCCCTGTAGTGAATAGAAAAATTATGAGAGAGGAAAAGGAGTGTCACGTATCACAATTCCCATTGCTCAAGAAAGGTGGAACAAGGCCACAGTATATTCCATGGCCACATATGGGTCGAGAAAACCCAAAAAATAAGCTTCCAATGTTAACATTAGGAGCCGGGAAATGGATACATGAGCTGGAAAAAATGACGCGAGGGAACACGTTAGCTATTGGAGATATTAAAGGTCTTTTAATCGCCATACTTGGTGATCAAGTTGATGATGCGTGGACAGGTGCAGGTTACCCTGGCGTGACTACAGTATGTTAATACTGAACACGATGGAGCTCCATTTAACAATTGCAGAGCTGTGGTATGGAAAGCATTACGATTGCTATACCCAGATACTTCTGACATGGGAGCCATGATGACAGGAAAAATGAAGGAGTCAGAGGATCCTTTGCTTTACATTCAGAATTTCCAAGACGTGTGGGTACTCAAAACTCATGAATCTTGGGGGAAATCTATACCCGTGTTTTACCATATGTTATGCCATGGGCTGGCAGATCAGGTACAGAAGCAGCTCAAGAAATTGGTAGGAATTGAGGCCAAACCATGTTCTGAAATACAGTTGACCATAGCTCACTATTGCAGATTACTGCAGGAAAAGAATTGCAAACAAGAGGCGGCATCAAAAACTGAAGAGGCTAAATCAGTGCAGAAGAAATTATCAAAATATGCCATTGAACGGGCAATGATAGCTAGCACAGACGGACCGAACGTGCTGCAGGTTAATAATCAACAGCAAATTAGTGAGTGCAGTAATGGGTTCTACCCCAGAGGGAGATGCTTTCGAGGAAAAGGTTTCAAGAGCAATCAGGGAGTATTCCAGGGTAATCCTGGAGGTTTTCAAAACATGCAAAACGGCAATTAGGATATTCCAAATGGGCAAATACTCAGACCACTGCCAATATGTTGGACGTGTGGGATGTCAGGACACCTAGCACGCACATGCAGAAATCAAGGCATGGTGCAAAGCGACCAGGGGACAAGAATAGTAATGGTGAATCCACCTGTGATTTTTCAGCAGGGTGGAAATGGAGTTCCACAGAATCACACAGTGCAACAGAAAACGCCAGGAGCACAGCAAAGCTTGCAGCCTCAGAACTTGATAAGTTATCCACAAAGTCAGTCTCAGCATTCACCGACAACAAGTGTAGGACAGGCATTGAATCCTGGAATGAGAGCTAACACTGGTGATGGAGGAAGCCCATTCACGCAGGATGGGACAAAGTTATATATGGTTTAGGACAGCTAACTGGGAAGCTTGATATGTTCTATCCTATCAGTGACAACAGACCTTCATGAGGAACCAAGGGTAGATGTCCTTACAGGGGATAAAGATTATTCCTTCTTATTTGAGACGGGTGCAACACGTTTGTGTATACGTGAAGGCGAGTTTTCCTTGTCCTGCGATGCTATTAATACTTAGGGCTTTTACAGGAGCAAAAAGTTGTGTTCCTTTTACAAACAAACTTCCAGTCTCTATAGGAGAATGTGACATGAATGTGCCACTGTTATACTCAAGACAACCCCAGTAAACATATTGGGACGAGACCTAATGCTGAAATTAAACATGACAATCTTGTTCACGGAGAAGGGCATAGTATGTTTGACTCCAAGAATGCATTATTTGAATGTATGCACAATGTTTACAGCATGCGCAGGACAATCAGCTATGGGAGCTGTCCCATTGGATCCAGAAATATTTGCGTATGGGATACGCATACTAATGGCAGGGCTACTAGGCCTTGCAGACAAAACCATAAGAACCCCAGATTTATTTCTATTTAGGCCACGAATACCCATGCACGAGGAAAAGGGACAAGTGATTCCCTTGGCAATACACACAGCCATAGTATGATGGAGAATGGCACTGATCGATGGGTGTGATTATGAAGGCAGACAATGGTGTACAGTAATTGCCATTGAAGAGGGGTACAGACAAACTGACGTCACTGATGAATTTCGTTTTCTGGGTGAGAATGATCACAAGAGAGGTGCCCCAGAGAATGATGTTGGCGAAAAAACATCCTCAATATTTTGACATGTGCCAGGTGCCTGTCTCATTGTGGACCACAGGCCCCTATGATGTAGGCCTATTGAAGGAAGTTGGAGAAGTAAGGATTAAACTGAAGCCAGGAGCAATTTTTGCCAGGAGTACGGTAGTATCCCATGTCTAGGGAAGCAGATGAAGGGATTTTCAAGACAATTTCTGCTAAGATGAAGCAGGGCATCTTAGTGACGTCAGAGTTGTCATGCAATACCACAATCTACCTGGTCAAGAGATCAAAGGGAGGGTCCTGGAGACTAGTTCAAGATTTTCGCCTGATAAATGATGTTGTTGAGGCCGAGTTCCCTCTAGTTCCTAACCCGTCCACGATCCTATGTAACATACCTTTTGATACTCAATATTTCACGGTGATTGACTTGAAAAATGTGTTTTTCTCAATCCCATTGCACAAAGACTCACAAGATTTGACGTCATTTACATTCCGAAAAATGCATCTGAAGAGGACGAGGTTACCCCAGGGATACTGTGAGTCTCTTACAATTGTTAACGGATTCCTACAAATGGACTTAAGCAGCATTGCATTAGAGAGTGTTGTCTTGCAATGTGTGGGTGACATTTTAATCTGTAGCACAACAGAAAAAATATAGACATGATTCTATTCAGATATTGATTATACTGGCTGAGAAAGGATATAAAGTTGACAAAGAAAGTTATAATAGTGTCAGCAAGAAGTGCTGTATATAGGCCAGCTGATCTTGCATGAGGGGAAACGAATTACCCCTGAAAGGGCTGAAGCCATACTGAACACAGCCAAGCCACACACGATAAAACAGATGCAGAGTTTTATAGGTCTTTGCAATTATGTCAGGGCATGGGTCTTTGACTACAGCTCATATACCAAGCCCTTGTTACAGGCCCTGCAGAATGCACAGGTGACAAAAGAAAGAATTGAATGGTCTGAGACTATGGAAGAGGGGTTGACTGAACTCAAGAAAGCCATTTGCACCGCACCAGTTTTAGGGATTCCCAATTATGTAGAGGAATTCTACCTGTTCTCACACTCGAATGGCAGCTTTATGACGGCAGTACTCATACAGAGAACCACATTGGGGTACAAGCCCCTAGCATGTGGGAATTTGGACCCAGTGATGAGAGGCCACTTCCCTTGTGAACAGAGTTTAGCTGTCGCAGCATTCGCCATAGAGAAAGCTACAACCATAGTGAAGGGATGCTCAATGACGTTGTTCGTCGAGCATGCACTATTTACCATTCCATAGAAACCAAAGGGCACATTGATATTTCAGAGAACTTCTGCTTATGAAGTGATCATATCGAATCCATCGATTAAGATAGTTTGATGTAAAATAGTGAACCCAGCTATGTTTATAGCAGAGCCAGTCACTGAAGGAGAACCGATCCATTACTGTGCAAATTATGAGAAATTCTATGACGAAATTCCCAAGGTGAAAGAAAATGCATTGGCAGAAGAAGAAATTGTTTTCTTTGACAGTTCGTCGAAAATCCATCAAAATTATGGGCAGAGGTACACAGGCACTGCTGTGGTAAAGCACACAGAAATTGGAGAATTTCGGGTACTTATTAGTGCACGATTACCGTCTCATTATTCAGCACAGGCTGCAGAATTATTGGCATTTATACTCGCCATCGAGAATCACACAGACCAGGAAGTGACAGTGTACAATGATTCCGCCTATGTGACATCAGCAGTGCATGCAGGCTTATTGCACTGGAAAAGGAGGGGCTACCTCTGAGCGGACGGCACGCCAGTGCAGCATGCAGCTCTATTGGATAGGCTCATTAAGGCACTACAGCTCCCAGTGGACATAGCAGTCATGAAATGGTCCGCCCACACAAAGGGGACAGATTTTATCTCACGAGGAAATCAAGCAGCAGCCACAGAGGCCAAGAGTTTGGCATTGAAGGGCAAAACCATAATGGGCGTGAAAATAACTGATGTCAATGAAAAAAACTATCATTGCACTAAGTGTTCCTGAAGGTTATAGCAACATGGGGCAAACCCAGTTAATGGAACTCCAAGGGGAAGCACCACAGGAGGAAAAGAACCTCTGGAAGCTGCAAGGGTGTTCTTTAAACACATCCGAAAGCTTGTGGTGACAAGACAGCACTGATAAACCAGTAATGCCTATAGCCCTGTTAATATTACCATTGGAAAAATTGCACTATCCGGCACATATGTTGAAAGAGAATTTAGCAGCAACAGTCGCTGAAGACTGGTTTGTACCGAACTTAGCAGAACATGTTGCTTTTCTTATGATGAACTGTATGATCCGCCAACAGTTCACGGCTGGGCACACACTAAAAGTGATTAGAGGAGTAATCCAAAGGACAAGTGGACCTTTTCAGCACTTGCATGTCGATTATGTCGATATGATTCAATTATGTAATGGGTACAGGTATTTAATTGTTATGGTGTGTCCATTCTCTAGATGGATAGAAGCAGGTCCATGTACACACCCAGACTCTACCTGTACGGCCACATTTCTGGTGAGAGAAGTATTTCCCAGGTCGAGAGTATGTGAGGTCATGAGTTCAGATAATGGGCCTCACTTTGTTAACAGATTAGCTTGCTGCTTGGTATAAAGCACAAGTTCTCATTAGTGTATCAGCCGCAAGGTAATGGAATGTGTGAGAAGCTCAATGGCTTATTAAAGGAAAGGATAGCCAAGTTGAAGCTTACTCTGAAGAAGGGATGGTTACACTGCCTTCCATTGGCACTGTATGCACTCTGAAACCAGCTTGGTTCTGACCATCATTTTACGCCATATGCGATAGCAACAGGCAGAAGGATGCATACTCCGCTGACACACCGAGACATAGCTAGATATGATGCCCAGCCAACAGGAGCAATCTTAGGGTTTGAAATGCACAATTTCTTGCATTGCATGACATCTTGTCTTATTGTCATTTCAGGACAACTCCAGCGACGTCAAAAAGGGGGTAGGGCAGCACAGAACACAGAAGGAGATATCGCTACACAGTGCAGAGTTTATGTGTTCCAACTATTTTTCCTGGAGACACGGTCCTAGTGAAAAACCACACGAGAAAGAAGTGGGACGAGCCAAGGTTCAATGGACCCTTCACAGTGGAAGACATCACCCCATCTGCACTCAAACTACAAGGAAAAAGAGCCCGGATTTCCCTGTGCGACATCAAACCGTACATCGTAAAAGACCCCCTTCCCGTACCACAATGCATAGAGACTACAGACAATGGGGAAGAACCACAGCACGTGCAGACGAGATCCATGACGAGGAAGAATCATGCAAGACCAGCAAAACAAAAATAAAGAACTTTGGTGTAAAATTGTGGCTTAAAATTAGATATTTCCTCTGAGCAAAAAAGATGATAAGGACATAAAACACGGATAAAATTGTACGTATGAGCCACAGCATAATGAACTTTGGACTGAGGCACACTGATGCCTTGATAAGAAAAGAATATGCCAAAATGTGATCGCGGACACACAAATTGGAAGAAAGTACAGTATCCAGACTCATTCAAAACAGGAGCTTTGTTCGGACTCACTTATGACGCCCCACAGCAGCTTCATCACTAAAGACGTTCTGAATTGCTTTGACCTAGTCTTGAGGTCATACCCGTCATTAGTGGGAAGGCTCACTAGCATCACTGAATTCCTTCAAGACCCTGAAAATGAATAGACGATAAGGAGGCTGCTCACACCGATTGTCGAGCTGTTCCTCCTGCTTCCGGAATACAGAGAAGAAAAAGCAAATGTCCCAAGAAGAAGGAGAAGCGAATAGGCTTGTCAATGTGCTATTCTTTCGTTTAATTGAAGACTGCCCAAATCTTGCCGGGAGACACACTGACGTCCTGACGTTTCTTTGAGATCCAGCAAACACAGAATGCTTGAGTATAATCCTAAACAGAATAAAAATTCAAGTTGCTCTCCACAAACACTGAGTTCACAGAAGCCACTAACAGTGAATACCGAACAATTCCAGAATTCAGCAAGGACAAGACAAATGTCCCTGTCACCAGAAGACAGTAGATTGGTGAGCATGTATTATTTTGCCTAATTTAGGACTTTCCAGAACTTGTGGGGAAGCCTGCCGGGGTTGACGTCCTCACTTTCATCATAGACCCAGCAAATTGTACACCATTGAGCATGCACCTGCAGGGTATTGTAATGAAAATTGAACTTTCTAATTACCATCAGAATTCCCAGTGGAGACTGTGAAGCTTCTGCCAAGGGACAGATCGAGAAAATATTGCCAGAGACTTCACTTTTATTCATACTATCAAGGACACAATATTTCTTCTGGAGTGAAACAGATAAAATAGGTAGACTTAGGAACTTGTGTATTTTTGAACACGTACAGTAAAAGAGACCTTGTTGAACTTATTGCATTAACTGACATTTTTCGAATATAGAAAATAGAACTGTATCCAGAGACAATAGACAATCCGTGATCCAGACAAAGGAGTACAAGTGTTTCAGTACCTGCAGCCGACAAGCAGGGACCGCAGAATCGAGAGCTATTGTTGCATAGAGTATATATGTTAACGTTAGTTTTTTTCTTCCAATGATAGTGATGGGAAATCAAACCAGCAGCATCGTCACCCCCCAGGAGGAGAGAAGTACTTATTTTCCCAGAACTAAGTGCCATCGCCTAACCTATAGGGGCATAATGTATTTATGCATCAAATTCATCATTGTTTTATTATCACTGTCAATTCGAACAGCATTTTTTATAGGTGTAAAAAGTGTTCCGAGTCCAGTGCACCCACCTTATAACATACGCAAGACACCCACAACATCACCGAAACCCTTTATAGTGATCCCAGTTCCTAGAAGTAGGAAGTAGGAAGGTCCAATGCAGGAGTGAGTGAACTTGAAATTAATGTGATTAGCAATGACACACACACAGTGACAATCAAGTTGAAAAGCCGGAGACAGGGTCGGCAGAGCAAGAATGAAAGAGGGTTAATGACAACCACACACATGCAAGCGATAAGTGCACACACACCAGATCTAGTATCAATAAGAGCAGAACCTCAGGCCAAGGAAGGGGATAGGTTTGGGCAGCCAACAATGAGAAGCTACCCTACAAGTGAAGTGATAAGACAAGTGGGAAAACCTGAACCTTTAAAGAGACAAAAGGAGTTGGAGAATGAAACAACCGAGACAGCATTGATGAGCACACATGATCCAATGAAGAGGACAAGTACGGGTTTTACAATACAGCCGTATACTGGACCAATGGGAGAGTGGATATGGACATTTATAACCAAAAGAAAAAGAATGCAAGAGGAGAAGGAAAGAATTGCCAGACTTTTACCTACTCCACTAGTACAGATCAAGAGGCCTGAACCTTGGATTGAGATACCTGAGAAACCTCCAGTAAGAAGAAGCCATACGGAGGTGTACAAGGAGAAAGTTATAGCAAACTACATGAAAACCCTGAGAATCAAGAGAAGCATAAAAGGAGATGACAGTGAACTAAACGACTACTTGGACAGCACAGCACACTTGGGGAATAACATAAGGTACCAGCATATGAAAGAAGTAGGAAGATGGAATTCAGAGGAGGAATGCTTTGTTTGTGCTCTCCTACCTTACAGCATGGGGAAGTCAAAGTTCTTTGTAGCTGTAGAAATCGATGTCCGGACAGCACACTGCCTGCCTGTTAGGAAACATCGTACTGATGTGCTGACTGCTGATGCTTCTAGTAAGATCAGTAAAACTATCAGGGAGGCACGTTCTTTGTGTATTAAAGCACATTCCCCCTTTTGATCACGGTTGCTGGCTCAGCGTTTATTTTTGTCTGCCAGGACTCGAATCTTGGAACGTTGCAGGTGGCCATGGCGACTGGGCCGTCGTCAGCAAAGGTTCCCTCACGTATGGCGTTGTGGACCGTCACATGATATCAGATACTTAAGGGATTACAGAACTGTGCCGCAGCGCTCCTAATTGCGAGTTGTTACGTTCTGTCTGCCTCGATTTGCATTCTTGGATTTTTGACTTTGGTTTTGCTGTTACAGATTTCTGCTTTGCCCGACCCTCTACTGGTTAGTCTTGCCCGATTGGTTTTTGATCCCTGGCCTGTTTTCTGGATTCCTCTATGCTTGCTGTCTATGCCTTAGGATATGTCTGCTCGTTGCCAAAACCACGCTCCTCCTCCTTGTTTCGATAGTCTTGCCCCTTCTATTGTGACGCAACGATCCTCTGCAGGCATTGTCACCTTACTGCATCCACCGTAACACCTCCATCCGTACTGTGCTTCTGGAGAACCTGGGCATTCAGGAACAACTGCTGAACATAATCCGGAATACTGCTGCTTCAAATACGTACCTGGTACCTTGTGAGAGTTCTCAATCCATTTCTACCCAAACAAGCTGACTCCATTCTAAAAGCTTCTGGTCCACCAAAGGAACCCACACCTTCTCTAGGTGTCCTCATGTCGTCATGTCTGGTGGTCCTGTGAGGTCTAGAGACTGACCACCTTATGGCTAGGTGTCCTCGTGCCATCGGTCTCTGTGGCTTTGTGGGAACTAGAGACTGGCCATGATTAGTGTATTTCTTGGACTCATTCACGTTATTGGTGCGCTGGTGGAAGAGAAGTGCCTTGGCTTACATAATCAGGACAGTGGTAAGTGTTTTCCCACTTCTTCAGTTGGTGATCTAAATAGAGCACTCTCCTTGTTGTTCTTTGTCTGGGTTTTTTACTCTACTAAGCTTCTATTGTAGGAAACGACTCAGGGTTCCGTATTTTCTTCCTTGATTCTGTCTGTGTATCAGCATTTTCAAGCATTTTCAAGCACAGGTTAGTTCTCCATTCTCTGATAAATATTGAAGAGATTGTGTTATGTACCTTTGTTCTATAGGAACTGCGCTGTGCTGGCGGGTACAGAGATGTGATCTTCCCCGGGATATTCCACCTCCTCCATGTCCACTGGGAGATCAGTGAGAATCTATTGGGTATCATGCAGCTGGTAGCTGATTTAAGTACGGTGTTTGGACGAGCTCCAGGCTGCCATTCCCGTTTCTACTCCAAGTGGGTCCTCGGTCCCGGGGTCATCTACTTCTGGTCTTCCATCAGGGGGTAAGAACCAGGGGCCTGTTTATATGACTGCCCAATGTCCACTCGTCCCGCTGGAATGGTTTACGGGTGATCCACGAGTATTCAGGACTTTTGTTAACAAATGTCAGTTATATTTCCTATGCCGTCCAAACTCGGTTCCTGATTCGACTACTAAGGCCGCGTTCATACTGTCCCATTTGGGGGATACCACGGCAGCTTGGGCCAACCCCTTGCTCGAAGAAGGTAGTCACCTATTGTATGATTGTGACACTTTATTAACTGCTATGAGTTGGGTTTTCAACACCCGATATAAATCACAAGCCACGGATCTAGAACTTCTGGACCTGAGGCAGGGTGATTCTACTTTGTTCTCGTATCTTGCCAAGTTTAATAAGTTGTCAGCTGAGACCAACTGGACTGAGAAAAACAAGCCCTCGCTGTTTTATAAGGGGTTGTCAGATACGTTGAAGGACATTCTGGCTAAAGTACCTGTTCTTCCTACCACCTTCCCGGAACTATTGGATCTGGTCCCCCAGATCAACGCTAGACGCTCAGAATGGAAAAGGGAACAAAAAACCCATGTTCCTGTGCCAGTTCCTATGACTAGTTAATGGGCACTAAACCCATGCAGATTGTTGCAATCCGGCGTCCACTTACTCCGGAAGAAAGGGAACGACGCAGGAGAGACAATCTATGTTTCTATTGTGGATTCTCAGATCATGCCTTGCGTTTGTGCCCTCGCAAGCCTAAGAAATAGGGAAACTTGAAAGCCCGGCAGTAGAAGGGGGTCCTACTGCGGAGCCCAGGTTCTACAGACCGTGTTCTTCCAGTAGTTTCACGATTCTAGCCCAGTTGGAGGTCCCTGTTAGATCATCATGGACAGTCAAGGCAGTCATCGATTCCGGGGCTACAGGAACTTACATAGACAAGTTTTATGCTCGTTCTATGGGTATTCCATTGGTCTACAACCCTAAACCCGAGTTAGTGAATGCGGTCGATGGCACCACACTTTTATCGGGTTTAGTCACAGAGAGCGCCATGCTTCTTGACCTAACTATCAATTCAGGCCATTCAGGACACATCACTTTTGATGTCATCGCTGCTCTCCATTTCCAGGTCATACTTGGTTTACCCTGGTTGACCTTGCACAACCCCTGTATTGATTGGAAATCAGGGGATGTTGTGTTTACTTCGGTGTATTGTGTGGAAGCATGTACGTCGTCGCCTGTGTCCCCTCTGAATCCCTGTCGTCCATTGTTGATGGTAGCCCCCTTGGTCAGGGCAGTGACATCTGTGTTGTTACCCAACAAATATGCCAAATACCGGGATGTTTTTGATCCCAAAGGCGCTGAGGTGTTACCCCTGCACAGGCCGTACGACTGTCCGATCGACCTTGTGCCAGGGGCCAAAGTACCAGTTGGCAGAGTATATTCATTGACGGTTAAGGAAGACGCCTTACTAAAGGAGTACATCGAGAAATCACTCAAGTCTGATTTTATTAGGTCCTCTAGGTCACCTGCCACCTCCCCTATGTTTATTGTACCTAAGAAAGAGGGCGAATTAAGACCCTGTATTGATTATCGAGAGTTGAATGCCATCATGATCAGGAACCAATATCCCATACCACTGATTTATGTTCTTCTTGAGAGGTTGGGGTCTTCTGAGGTGTTCACGAAACTCGACTTATGGGGTGCTTATAATCTTGTAAGAATTTGCCAGTGTGATGAGTGGAAAACAGCATTCAAGACGCGGTACAGTCTTTTTGAGTATTGCATAATGCGTTTGGCCTTTGCAATGCCTAAGCTACATTCCAACACTTCATTAACAACATGTTTATGGACATGTTGGATGTTTATGTGGTGATTTATTTGGACAATATCCTCATATATTCACCTAGTTTGGAGGTCCACATCCAGCATGTCTCTTTGGTTTTGCAAAGGGTAAGAGAACATTGCCTATATTCCAAACTTGAGGAGTGTGTGTTTCATGTCACCTCAGTGGAATTCCTAAATTACCTTATCACCAACCAAGGGATTTGCATAAGCGACTCCAAGGTCAAGGCAGTATTGACCTGGCTTATGCCACAGGATTTGAAAGCTCTAGAGTCTTTTTTGGGATACTCAAATTTTTATAGGCGGTTCATACGTTCATGTTCCACTATTGTGGCCCCATTGACCGCATTGACCAGTAGCAAAACACACTTTGTGTGGACTCCGGCAGCACAAACAGCCTTTGATATTTTGATAAAGGTGTTCACAACGGCTCCAGTCTTGAAACATCCTGATTCTAATGTGCCTTTTGTGGTAGAGGCCGATGCCTCTGACGTCGCGGTTGGTGCGATTCTGTCTCAGACATGTCAGGATATGGGTATTCTCCACCCGGTTGCCTTTCCTTCTGGGAAACTCACTACCTATGAGAGGAACTATTCCGTCAAAGAGCTCCTGGCAGTATGTGACGCATTCCTGGTTTGTCGCCACCATTTGCTGGGTACTAGTACTCCAGTGTAAGTGATTATGGATCACAGAAACCTAGTTGCATTGTGTTCTGTGAAGTGTAACACAGCCAGGCATGCTCGCTGGTATGAGTTCTTCTTGACATATCCATTCAACATCACGTACCATCCGGGGTCACAGCATTCCAATGCTGATGCGCTTTCCATCCTCTATGCTTCAGATAAATCACCAGTAAGTGAAGATGTGGCTGTTCTTCCTACTAACGTGACATGCAAATCTTCATCTGACTTCACAGGCCTGATAGAAAACATCGACCATAACAGTAGCAGTACTACACGACGGGACACAACCTATATATTAACAATACGCTGACACGGTGCCCACACTGACTGAAGTAAGTGTATACTTTCATGTATGTTTAGTAGTGGACCAGCCCCCCTAATACAAAACAGCGTATGGCACTAAAACGCAATACATTTTTGTTTACTGTGTCCCTGTTAGGATACCATGATGCCGGGTGGGACATGTAACCCATGGTCTGCTGCTTAAACAAGAACGTAATCTTGCACTGCAAGCTAGCAATCTCCTGCTTTTTCAACACTGATCTGAAACGGTAATTACCTTAAGCATACGTTGACACATGCACTAATTGCTAAAGTATAATGTTTACATAGATGGGAATAGTTACCATCCATACTTACACGAGTGCATTGATTTATCCAGAGTTGCAGATTTATCCAGATGCCAAATCTACTGATAGGCTGCATTCAATGTTCAAAAATACTCTGCCCTCCACACCCAAAAGAAATTGAGAAAAGGTTAGTAGGATCCCTACACTTTAATTTACAATGTACAAGTGCCCCCCAACATAGTCTTTTAAGACATTTTTATTTATTTTTGTAGGTCCGTGACTGATGCATAAGGTCCATGCATCGAGTGTTACTGACCACTTTTGTTCAAACCAGCTGCATCCTGAACACAGGTTTTGGCACACCACTAAAGAAATCTAGATCACAATAGTGTTGTCCTTTTTTTCCCAGAAACACACCAGAGTGTAGACGCTGTTATTCCATGGTTTCCTAATATCTAGATATGGTTGTATTCGCTGTTACTAACATCATGTAACCAAACAATGCACATGAATTATATCTGCATTTGTTAGAGAAACAGCTATAAATGTGGACTTCACCCCACTCTTTTGTCCTCTGTGCTACCTTTGAAATCACTATTGCATGTATTGGTTGTTTTATATGCTTTTTATACTTGATGAAAACAAATTGTTTGTGACATACGAATTAAAATATGCTTTGTTAATACTATGTTTTGGCTGCACATGTAATTGGATGATATAAATGATCTCCTTCTGTGTAGGTAACCCTACAACTATAGTGTGGCGGTTTGTGTACTAAAGCCATCATTGAAATCCCTATTGCTTCAATGGGTCTGCCCGAACCCCTTGGAAATAACGGAATACAACATGGACTTGGTCCGCGGCCTACCCTACGTTCAGGGAGGGGTCTTTTTGCCAGATGACCAAGCCTGTACTCGGGTGCTCAATTGGTGTGATGATTCCAAGGTCGCAGCACACCCAGGTCTAAGAAAAACCCTGGAGCTCCTTACAAGGTGGTGTTGGTGGCCATCAATGCTCTAGACCGTATGCTCCTACAGCTTGTCTTGTGCTTTTTGTGCTCAGGCCAAAGGTTTGTGCTTGCAACCTATGGGTTTCTTGCAACCACCTCCGGTCCCTGATACACCCTGGGCCATGTTATCAATGGACTTTGTTGTTGGCTTGCCTTCAGTGCAAGGTTACGATACCCTGTGGATAGTCATTGACTACTTCACTAAGATGGCCTGTTTTGTGCCCTGCAGGGGACTGCCCTCTGCTCAGGACTTGGTGGATCTATTTCTGTAGAACGTGTTTCCTTCCTTTGGCCTGCCTACTATCATAGTATCCGGCAGGGTATCTCAATTTACTTCCAGATTCTGAAAAGCACTCACTGCAGGTTTGGGGGTAGATGATTGTTACTCTTTCACTTACCTTCCCCAGACAGATGGTTAGACAGATCGATTAAATTTGACTATGGAACAATACCTATGGTGTCTTATCCTACAACATCATGATACCTGGCTCTCTGTTCTTGGGATGGCAGAGTTTGCCTACCATAATTCCTTGCATTCATCCACTGTGTCTTCCCCGTTCTTTGCCTTGTACGGTTTTCATCCACGCTCTCTTCCTTTGTCTCCAGTTTCTCCATCTGATGTTCCTGCTGCTTCTTCTTGTATCCGTGATCTAGTAAAGTTACGTGACAGTATAAAGGAACACTTGCAATGCGCTCAGTCCGCAGCAAATACGGCCGCGGATCAACATCGTGCTCCATCGCCAGATTATCAGATGGGCTCCCGGGTTTGGTTGTCATCCAAGCACCTGAAGATTCCAGGGCATAAAGCTCTGTTGCCTCATTTTGTCAGTCCTTATACCATATCTGTATTTGTATTTGTATTTGTATTTGTATTTTATTTATATTGCGCACCTAACCCAGGGGTAGCCAGGCGCAGAAGCATCAAGAGGATTGCAAAGCTTAGTTACATACAGAGGAGTGAAGTCCAGCTGTGGTTACAGTGCTGGACGTGTCACGCCGAGGAGGCACAGATACAGAAATATACAATATAATCAATACTTTATACAATAGTCCGGTAGTTACAAGAAAGGTATCTACGCCGAGCAGTGGACAGCCAGATGTACATATTTACAATCATTGTGGTGAGGAGCAACAGGGCAGTGGAAGGTCATTATGAGTCAATAGCCTTGAGCCAGAGGATGGTCTTAGCTCTGAACTGGTGGTAGGGGAGGTCCTCCCTGCAGGGAGGAGGAAGGGAATTCCAGAATTGAGCTGCTTTTACTGGAAAGCTGTTCCCTCCGGACATTGTACTTTTAAACTTGGGCACCAGGAGAAGGTTGGAGTTGGCCGTCTAGAAGGGCGAGAAAGGGTGGGTTTAGTGAATCTGGAGCTAAAGTATTGAGGGGCTGCTTGGTGGAGACATTTATGAATCAGAGAAACCAATTTGAGGAATATTCTGTCTTTGGTCGATAGCCAATTGACAGACCTTCTGGAATCAGAAATATGGGCTTTCTTAGGGATACTGAGGGCCGCTCTTAGGGCATTATTTTGAAGGATTTGAATTTTATTTGTGATATATTTGTTACATCCTACATATAGAGCATTGCAATAGTCCAACTTGGACAGGATCAGAGCCCTGGCCAAGGTAATACAGTTAGCGGGAGAGAGAAATGGTTTGGCTGCCCTGATGAGTTTGCATGTATAGGAGGTGGCGGGTGCCATCGCATTAACTTGTTTATTGAAGGTGAGGTTAGAGTCTAGGTAGAAGCCGAGAGTTTTAACCTCCTTGGCTACCGTAATCTTATTATTGTCAATTACGAACAATGAGTAGTTTTGGTCAAGTTTGTTGAGGTAATGTGCAGAGCCTAGAATGAGGAGTTCTGTCTTGTCATCATTCAGGCATAGACCGTGTGAAGCCATCAATGCCTGGATGATGAGGTACACTTTGTTGACGAAGGCCAAATTCTTGTCATAATCCCCCGACAACAGGATGAGGATCTGGGTATCATTGGCGTAATTAGTGTAGGTGATACCCAGATCGTCTAGATCATCAAAAAGGGGCTTCGCGAAGATGTTATATAGTGTTGGGGAGACGCAGGATCCCTGAGGCACGCCACATGTGATAGGCATTGGGTTGGCTGCTGCTAACAGGGAGAAGACTCTCATCGTGCAGTTATTTAGAAAGGATTGGATCCAGTCAGTTGCCTCTTGAGAGAAGTGGGCTGCTTTTTGTAGGTGGTCGCTCAAGATTTCGTGGTCGGCTAGGTCAAAGGCAGCTGAAAGATCAAGGAGTAGCAGTAGTGCTGTCTTGCCCTGATCTCTCAGCTCGTCAATCTGTCCCTTAAGATCTATAAGTGCAGTTTCGGTTCCATGCTGAGGCCTGAAGCCCGATTGTCGGACGCCTAGGAGGTGGAAATGCTTGAGGTAATGTTGGATTTGTTGGTATGCTATTTTATCGAGGATTTTATGAAGGAACGCTACTGTGGTAATGGGGCTGTGATTAGTTGGAGTAGATGGGTCTCGATTCGGTTTTTTGAGCAAGGGGAAGACCCAGGTGCAGAATCCTGTGGTGGTACATTTGCAACTGCCGGATCAGTGGAAAATCCATCCAGTTTTCCATGTTTTGTTGCTGAAACCCTGTCTGCCCTCTACACAGTTACCTGCACGTCCTTGTCCTCTTGTTGTGCAGGGTTTCAAGGAATTTGAGGTTTGGCGGATTCTGGATACCAGGTTTCATAGGGGTCAACATCAGTATCTGATTGACTGGGTAGGTTACGGTCCGAAAGATCAGACTTGGGAGCCCGTTGGCAACGTTCATGCTCCCAGATTGGTTTCCTGGTTCTGGGCCTCTAGGAGAGAGGGGCTTTCTTTGGGGAAGGGAACTGTTAGGAAACGCTGTACTGTATTTCTTGGACTCATTTCTCTGGTGGATGAGAAGTGCCTTGGCTTACATCATCTGGACACTGGTAAGTGTTTTCCCACTTCTTCAGATATAACTGGAGTGCTCTCCTTGTTGTTCTTGGTCAAGGTTTTTTACTCTATCAACCTTCTATTGTAGGAAACGACTCAGGGTTCCGTGTTTTCTTCCTTGATTGTGTCCGTGTATCCGCATTTTCAAGCACAGGTTAGTTCTCCATTCTCTGATAAATATTGAAGAGATTGTGTTCTGTTTGGCTCTTGGCGGTAACTGTACCTCTTGTTCTATAGGTACTGTGCTGTGCTGGTGGGTACAGAGTTTTGATCTTCCCCGGGATAATCCACCTCGTCCACGTCCACTGGCTCCCATCTTCTGGACAATACCTCTCCCAGTGTGTACGACAGTGTCTTCACACGGGAGACCTATTGCCTTGAAGAATTCTTCGGCTACACGACGCGTGCAAGGCCGTCCGGATTCCTAACACTGTCACACATAGCAATGTGAAAGACCAGAGGCCAGTTCATGGGAAGTGATGCCTCACTGAAATGGGCAACTGAAGCAACTGAAGCAACTGATCCAAATGAAGACGACTATGTCCAGGACATAAAGACAAGGAACAATGGAAAGACAAAGCACATTGTGATCAGATACGAGAAGCCTGGAGTTAATGGGGTGGGGATCAGAAGAGAGGCAAATCAAAAAATAAACGTCCAAGGAAGAATACCCAGAAGAAGCCAGAACATGGAAAAACAGAGGTGAAATGCAAATCTGGGGAACAGTCTTTCACCAGACGGATGGGAGAAGGTAGTGATTTGCAGAGCATGGATGGTCCTTGAAGCCTGCAAGGAAGCAATTGAAAATGTGCAGAAGATATGCAGACCATTATGGCCAAAACTCGCAAAACTTCTAACATGAGTCAAAGACAAAGGAGGACCCCTACAAATAGTGCCATTGGAAAATGCCAAACTGTGCTTCAGTGAAACAGTGGTACAAAGAAAAGGGGAGAAAATCAGAACTGTGGACGTATCTTTGATGCCACAGGAATGGCACATGGTGCCGCAGTAATCATGGATCATTACTGTGCATGTGGACCCAGGGCATATATCAGGCTGCCGAAGAATTGGGGAGGTATATGCACAATATTGAATGTCCATGTTCCAGCATTGGTGATTCCAAATAGTGATCTGTATATTGACGGTTTCCGGTAAGCCGACGCTAACCTAAGAAAAAGGAGATCTGTGGAGCTGATAAATAGAATGAAGAGAGAGAATTACTTTTCTGCCAAATCAGAAGAAGCTTTCCATGCAATCCGGTATGAACACAGACTGTTCAGTCTGACCTCATCAGTGTTCACGACAATCTTCATGCCACGGGTCCAAGTTGGAGCAAATACTAAATGGTTGTAGATAACCAGCTGGGAGTTACTGCAAACCATCAACACAACCATAAAGGGATTCAATGTGATGAAGGAGGAGTTAAGTGTGATTCGACTAATGACTCTCCAGAACAGATATGTCCTTGACATGATCACAGCCATCGATGGAGGTGTTTGTGCAAAAATCGGAGAATCATGTTGCACATTTATACCATCTCGTGACAAAGAAAATGGAACATTAACAGAGGCCATAGGTATGCTGATGAAATTACAGCATCAAATGATTGATGAAACTGAAGAAGTGGACAACGACAGTTGGTTTGGATCGCTATTCTCATTGATTCCACAATGGATGGCAGATACATTCAAATTCCTAGGAGCCCTGCTAGTGATGATATTGCTCAGATTCTGTGTTATTAAAATAATAATCTCCCAGTGCCGGAAAACTGCAAAAAAAGCCATAGGGGTGAAGATCATGATTGATGTCGAACCCGGATGGAAGCCCAAAGACCTGACTGATGAAGAAATAAGAGACTTCTTGAAAACTAGAATTTTTGCACCAGAAGGAACAAAGTTTCGGTATCCAAAGAAACACAGAAAATATGTGGGAAGATGGATCTACTGCAGGCAAATGGACAATGTCAACTGATGACATGGAACAAAGACGAACACATGAGAGCACCAGGAAACTTGAAGGGAGTCATAAAAATATGGACCCCGAAGAGACATTTCAACAGACTATCGTGTTTGAACCCAGAAGATGAAGGAGAAGTGAATGCAGAGGATGCAGAAAAGATGATTACCAAGGGAAAAATGAAAGTGGTTGATGAATCACACAGAGGGGGGAGTGTAGAGGAGGTTCCAAGCTCAACTCCCACTCAAATTGCCCATTTTGAGGTGCCAGAAACTTTAACACAAAATTATGTGACATATGATGAACAAATAAACCAGCAGAGAGCCGCAGCGGAGCTCTGCCCAGTACCTATCAGACAGACAGCACCTATTGAAGTACCTGTACTTAAGAAACCTTGGACAGTAAGGTACCCATTGAGAAAACCATATTGACAAGTGAGACAAGCAATTTTTTCTTGCATTGCGCAGTGACAGACTTTATAATTGGTCCGCAAATGGAGAAAGCGAGGTGCAATGTTAACAACTCTGTTTTTGTCTTTTTGAGAAATGTTGGTATATCATTCTTCCACAATGAAAATATTACATTTTGTAGCACAAACATTTTGTTGCAGAGATGGAGTCCATCTTACTGATGCTGGTATTCAAAATGCATTGCAGCCCTTTTTGCAAGTACAGGAATCATTTTTCCAGTATGTGTTAGCCTGTTCGAGCCTTCCAAAAACAAACAAACACCACAAAAAGGCTCTTTTCAGAGCCACCCCTTTCCCCTGGAAAAGAGTGCAATGTTTTTGAAAGTGTCACCCCCTGCATTTTTTTCAAAGTCCGTGGAATACCATGCTGTCCGTGCAATTCTCAGAATGCCCAGTGCCCTGTACCATTTTATTGGCACTTCTATTTTTAAGCTGTGAAAGGTGGCTCTGAAAAGAGGTTTTTTTTTTAGTTTTTTTGTTTTCAGACATGCAATAAGGAAAGGAAGGGAAGGGAGGGTAGGGAAGAGGCAAAAACCACAGAGATAAGAAAGGGCAAGTGGATAGAGGAAGATGTTGTCTGGGCCTCACTTGGGTAGGAGGCACTCTTTCCATGCTTCCGGACCAAAGCCTCGAAAGCACCCCTGAAATTGTCCCCCGCTGCAAAGTACCGTGTTGCAGTACATGCAAAATACAGTGCCCTGCGAAAGGTAAGGGTCTGCTGCATCGCGTATGGCCTGCAAGGCTGGTTCAGGGATGCGCTGGCCTACAGGAGTGTCTCTTGTTGTGGCAGGAGCAGATAAGGAGGATGTTGTAGAGGAACTAAACCTACTACATTGTTCGAGGGGACGACCCTCTGAACTTCTGCCTTGTGGTTCGACCTCAGGTGTCACCGCATAGATGTGGTCCTGTAGCTGTACAGACCCGGTTTACCATGACTGAGCACTGTTTTGCACTCAGTGCAGTGCACCATGTCTGCACGTGCCTTGGGTACCCCTCCAACAGTGGTAAAGAGCCTCCAAACACAAGACTCCTGCTTGCTGGCTGGCAGTTGTAAGGACTTCCACTACTTCATCCTCATCTTCCTCTTCATCCCTCTCTACATCTCCATGCCTGTTCTCCTCTCCAGGCCCTTGGATAGGTGATGGTGGACAGGGTGGGGTTGGTGCGGAGGCAGAGGCAGCCAGAGAGTTATCCATGGATGCCATTGACTAATCCAGGAACTCAGTAGTTCAGCAATCCAGGAATGAGTCAATGTGGAGAAGTAGTCTAGCAATCCAGCAATGTGGAGCCGTGTCTATCCTGGAAATCCAAAAACAGAATGAGGAAGAGCTCTGTGGTGCGGCCATTTAAAGGGGTAATGGGGAGCGCTCTGCGGAAAGCCGCAGGCTCTGTGGACACTTCAAAAACCAAAGATAGTTCAGAAAGCTCAAAAAAGTGTCCACATCGCCAGGGGCATGGTCTGGGATATGTGCAAGGGTGAATTTTCACAGTAAAACATATTGGATTGCTCAAAAAAGTACTTTTTTGGTGTATGGGGGCCCGAACACTGCTCATGGACAAGGGCCTATGCTGATCGTGGGTGCAGTCACATGGTGATGTTGTCAACGTCCACGAATGGGACGGGTGTCCATAGGACACCTATTGCACAGGATTGGTTGTACGCATGCACATAGGTTTTCTACTGAAAGGGTTGGGCTTCCTGGACTAATTAAAAGTGTGACACAAGTGTGGCGGACAGATATGGACAAGCGCAATGTTTGTAGGACCCCGAAAGTGGGATGCGCATGCGCCTAGGTGTCCTCCGGACAGGGCTATGGTCCCCAAACTAATCAAAGGTGTGTCACAACTTTGCGGACATGCAGACAAGCTTGGTGTAAGTGTTCTACGGACAGGGTTGGGCTCCCCGGACTAATTGAAAGTATTACACATGTGCGGCAGACAGTTTCGGACAGGACCCCAAAGGTGGGATGTGAATACATTCAGATTTCATCCAGACAGGGCTAGGATCCCGGAACTAATTAAAGATGCATCACAACTTTGCGGACATGGAGACAGACTTGGTGTTATGCGCACACCTCCATTTTGATTGCAAACAGCGCAGACAGGTTAAGTGTCCGTAGGACACCTACATTTTGGTTAATTATGGACATCAGGACAGTTGCGATGTTGGTAGGACCCTTAAGGTGGGATGCGCATGCGTTCAGGTGTCCTACGGACAGGGCTAGGGTCCCTGAACTAATTAAAGGTGCCTCACAACTTTGCAGACATGCGGACAGGTTTGGTATTCTACAGACACCTTCATTTTCGTTAATTACAGACATTCCGGACCGTCGCACTGTCTGCGGACTCCGAACCGACACATACAGGAACACTATACATATAACTTTATTTACAGAAATATATATACACATTACGAACAAGAGGGGGGAGCAGAAATGGACACATAAACAGTGGAATATGGGATTTCTAAAGGTTGGATGGTAGGGGAGGAAGGGATTGAGGTTTCATCGTAACGTTTTTGGTGATGGGGAATTTGTGGGGATGGTTGGCTGGGACAGGGAGAAGGGTTACAGGTGCAGGTGGGGCAGTGATATTTAATTTTCTCCATGATATATCTTTGTACAAAGTCTTTCAAATCAGCAAGTGTCCAATAATTGATCATTTTTTTCTTCCAAGTGCACTAGATGATTTTGCACAGTGTCACTTTTTTGTTCTAATTGTTGTACATGATGTATTGTTTCTGGGTCATTGCTGTTATTTTCTGTATGTACTGTTAAAGAAAATAAAAGTTTTAGGTACATGTGAAAAATGTGTATTAATTGGCTTACTTTAGAAACTGTACTGTGTACCAATAGTATCACTTTCTTCGCTCATTTCATGCCGAGGAACATTTTCTTCAAGCGACTCCAGGGTGCTAGCCATTTCTGTGAGAAAAAAAATAATTATTTTTTAGTGTAGCATATTGAATAAAGTGTGTTGCTGTAGGAATCAATGTAGTTCACTTATCAGTTTGTTGTTCAGTTGTGCTGTTAGTGCTTTGCAGGTGTGCTGTTGAAAGTTGGTTTGCAGTTTCTGTATAAAGCAGCAGTGAGGTAATTCTGCTGGAGGCTTAGGTTATTTTTGTTTTTGGTGTGTTACATTATGTTGTATATCTTATGGAATTGCACTGATGCTTTGTTAAGTATAGAGTTTTTAGACCTAGTTTATTTTTCTTTGTAATTCAGTTACGTTCTGCTCTTTCAACATTTTCAGTTTGTTTGTTGTATGCTACAACAATGAAAGATACCCCCCTGAGCTTTTGGGCAGTATGGATGCTACCCGAGGTCCATGGACAATCACATCGTCCGCAGACCCTGCGCCCATCAGCATGGAGCCAATAGGTTCAGTATGTTGTATGGTACATCTATACAAACTAAGGGTATCCTGGTAAAAACCTATGAAATTCTGTCAAATTGTTAAAGGGACATTATGTTAAGTTAAGCTACTAAAAATCTATCAAATTCAGTGAAAAAACTTTGTTAAAGGGACGATATGGTTAAGTTGCGCTATTAAAATCCTATCAAATTTAGTGAAAACACAATGTTAAAGGGACGTTATGGTTAAGTTGCGCTTATGCACCCCTTTTCTATCTGGTTGACACTTGGTTCTCTTAAATGATTACATGATACATAGTTGTTTTTTCACCTCAGAGTTTATTTAACACTTTTAGTTGAATTGCCTTCATTCAGCTAGCATTGTTCGTTCTTGAGACAATTGAATTAACTTAATTCAATGATGGCATTTGTGTGAATTTATCTTCATTCAGCTAATGTATTCATTGTTTCAAACAATTAAATTGACTTCATTCAATTAGCGTAGATGTGGCTTCTTCTATATGGAGTTTCTTTATCAAATTAATTGGCTGGTTTCATGCTCCCCAATTTGCTGATTTTGTGCTCCCCAACACGTGTTTCCCTGTCTACCATAGAACGGTTCATCAGGAGGTGCAATTTGCACTAGAATAATATTGTGTTTGAGTTCCAAAATTGTTATGATTCTTAAAGTTGGTTATCTTTGTTTAGAGAGAGGTAACATTCACGGATCGATTTCAAGTATCAAATTAACAATCATAAGTCAGAAATGCATCACAGTAAACAGATCACATTTAGAAGCTACAACGTTATTGGCAACTACCAGAGCCTAGGCCAGCAAACCGACGCTAAGTGAGTACAATCTATCTTAGCAAATTAAAAATGAAGTGTCACACAAAACAGGCAATCAATGACCAGTTTTGGTTTCCCTTTTAGGAAGCACAGCATCATCATTTAGAATAAACAAAGATAATAAAGAGTCTGTGATTTGCAGCACGTACGAAGATCAAAAAATCAAAACACAACTGACTAAGGTGAAGCACCACAAGCTGCCAAAGGCTGAAATTCTTAAAGGAATGGTTCAGTCAAAATGTTTTATTGCCCCTACGGGTCGGCTATGTGTTTTTAAGCCTAAGTCGCTCGATTTTAGAAAAATTTCCTATGGACCTTACCTGAGTTTTCGTCCATTAAACGCACATGAAAACAGGCATCAGGGAGCTGCCATTTTGTGATAATCCTATCATTTCCCCCATCGCCCTGGCTGACCTGCTTTTGCGGCACTAAATCATATCCCCGCCCCTGAGCCTGTCATCAGCAGACGTGTACCTCCCATTTCACAATGCCAAAGCACGTCTCGTGTCAACATTTGCTGCGCTTCAGCTAATGACTTGTCGCCATGGAAATGGCAGGATGCCTCTTTCCTCAATAAGTATAAACAGACCGTTTCACAACACACAGCAGCAGATTTTCGATTCCATTCCTCTCTCTGTGTTACTTTGAGTATTCTGTGACTCGTTTCTGTGCTCTGCTTAGCTACCTTTGTTGCTTGTAGCCCGTGTGAACAGATACCAGTGCCACCGCTATAAATTATTTTAGTTTGTTTAACACACAATGGCTACAATAATGCCCTACATGTACGAGCCCGAGTATACCGAGGAGGAATTACTGGAAAGGGAAACACGCGAAAACGATGGGTCTTCGGACGGCAGTTGGGAGGACGATTCAACAGCTGAAGAGCCTGGACCTAGTCGTATGGACGGTGTTTCCACCTGGTGCACATGCAATCGGTGCGAGCTAATGCCAACCGAGGACGAGAACTGCTGCTGCTGTGAAAACTCGGGATGCATGGCCTACATTTTGGAAGGTGAGCCACGACCGCAATGCATCACCGAGCTGCCAGACTTCAGAGCAGCCTGCCTCACAGGGTCCATGTTGAGGATAATGATGGTGCTTATGCACGAATTTCGCGCAACTGTTCGTCCTCGTAATCCGAGTAACGAGTAAGTATACTCTGCTTGTCATGCCACTCCTATTTCATGGTCTTCTACTATATCCAAAATTACATATACATATCATTGTAACGCATGAAAGTCGTTCAATAGTGTGCAGTGTCTAGATAGCATTTGTCCGAGCAGAATGCCATTAGTTACAAGAACTGTCATTGACAACAAACGTTTATTAAACTTATCTTGGTCATTTAAAAACAGTTTGTTTAATTCGTTTTCACAGGTGGTACAGGCTGGTGGCCTATCGTTCCTTTACATGGTGGCTTCACGGGAGGCTTGGATACCGCGTTCGAAGAGTGATACCCGCCTGTGCCGTTCGTGCCATAAGAGAAACGTTCCCGAGTGACAGCGGTCAGTACAGGGGTTTTTCTCTCGCTGTGCTGCAACCTGTCCTGTACAATGTTTAAAGACTTGTATTTTTGTGTCATCAAAATAAGATAAAAAATAAAACACCAGATATATTTTAACAACGGTTGTTTCGATTTTTTAAATGAATCAAGTGTGTCTCCATTCAAGGATGGACGTCAGACATCTGTGCTCTGAATGCGTGAAGGTCAGGCCGCTGTGAAGCAGGGTGGTCACTATCTAAGGTAACATAATATATTATCAATAATGCATGCACTAAATAACACTTGTTCAAAGTCTTTTAGTCGGTTATGTCTCTATAAAAGTCACACATATATCTATACTCTCAATTAACATTGGATTATAAAGGCCTTAGGTCAAGGGTCTTGATGACTATAAGGCGGTAAGTTACCGCCTGGGCCGTGACTTTACCACCATGGCGTAAACTATGTTTACGCCATGGTGGTTGGCGGATTTACCGCCCCATTCCAACCTTGGCGGGGCGGTAAATCCCCATTTACCCTTCCCCATTCCCATTTTGCCCCATAGGGCATAATGGGAGTGGGGAAGGCGTTAATTACGCCACCGTGGCGTAATTAACTCCATGGCCCCTTAGCGCCATGGATTTTAACACCTGCTAAAAGCAGGTGTTAAAACCTCCATGGCGCTAAGGGACCTCGTACTCAGGCGGTAAGGGTCGGCGCTGTTTACGGCGCCGTAAACCCCTTACCGCCTGAGTTGTAATGAGGCCCACTGTTTGAAGTGTGGGTCTGTGCTCACAAGAATTTACCGGTATGTGACATTTGTTATTGATAGGCAACGATATACTGCAGTAGCGGTCTAATGTTAGTTGGGGATCTGCTAGGTGGGCATCATGGCATGGTCAATGGTCTGGCATCATGGCATGGTCAATGGTCTGGCACATGAAGAGAATACCTTGCAGGGACACACGGTCAGAATGGCAGTAAGTTTCCACTGGCGAGGCTGCATGGGCAAGGACACGTTTGTGGAGAAGAACGAGCTATGTGCTTGGTTCAGGCTGGTTCACATGCAGGACCGTGATCTCAGGGGAAGAGTGATGTGTTACATTTATTAGCTGTTGCAAATACCTCTGGAGTTTTCCAGTCAGAGTGCCAAAAACAATTGCAAGCTGACTGGATTCCCACACAGTCAAGTATCACTTGGTAAGAAAACCTTCACAACAATAGGTATAATGTACCACGCAGGAGCCACAACCAATGCAGGTCACTACACTGCATGTATTAAAAATAAATGTGGATAGTTTGAATGTAATGATAGTACCATTACTCTAAAACAGAGATTGCCAGCAAATCTTACAAACGCTTATTTAATCTTCTTAAAACCAAAATTTAATAACTGATCTGTACTTCAACAGTAACAAAAATTCAATCAAAAACTATAAACAGTTGGAATACGCCAACAGGTACCTAACTGGCCCAAGATTCTATAACAACCAAACAGATAAATGAATACCACCAAAATGGAACATATATAGACAGTTAGAAAACACCAACAGGTATCTAACTGCCTCAGAAATCTGCAACAAGCCAACAGATGGAACATAAACCAGAAAGTGAACACTGAAAGGAAACAAACAAATAGACTGTAACATAACAAAAAATGTTTTTTTTTTATTCCGACAAGGATTTTTTTCCCCCACAAACACAATGATTGAAAAACAAACACAGAAACTGAGCGAAATGCACAGTACACTGGTTTGTAAACCAAATGTAAACCAAATATGAGGGTCCAAAAAAAATCTGAAATGTCTATTATTCAAAGTCTTTATAAAATACACACACTAACATGCTGTTTTCTTTTATCACAGAAATTGAAAAAGAATATTTCCTCCAGGTACCAAAATCATATAGAAAATATCGAATCTCAACAAATCAAACAGTAAGTATAATTTCAAACATTTGATAGATTTTCGAATCTATAGATGTGATCCATGGCTGTGATATGGTGCGGTGGTTGTGGCCAGGGCCTACAGTCATGGGTGTATAGCCTACGGCATACAGCCTGTGGCCATGCACTCAAGACTCTAAGCCTTGGCCACAACCACCGCAGAATATCACAACCACAACCACTGCACTATATCACACCCATATTACCTTATAACTTGCCTTTGGCAAAACTGGCCATGGACCCAAGACGCTAGGTTATGCACACAACCACCGCACCAGATCACACCCATGCTGACTTATAACCTCAGTGCTTATAACTTCGGTCTTGGGTGCATGGCCGAAGGGCATGCACCCAAGACTCTACGTCCTGGCCACAACCACCACAGTATATCAAAACCATGGTGGCATATAACTTCACTGCTTATAGCATATTACACCCATAGTGGCTTATAACTTCAGTACTTATAACTTTGGTCTTGGGTGCATGGCCTTTGTGTGCAGTCTTTTCAGCTACGTGTTTTCCACAGAGCATGTGCGCAGTTTTCACTGCTACGTGTTTTCCGTTAATGCCTGTGTGCGGTCATCATTTCTGTGTGTTTTTCTTCAATGCGTGTTCGTGTTCGGATGAGGAGCGTGTGAGCTCGGATTCATCTGTTAAGAGAGCGTATATGAGTTTGAAAAAGATACACTGATACGTGCTTCATTCAATGCATGTGCGCAGTCTTCTCAGCTACGTGTTATCTACAGTGTGTGTGCGTGGTCTTCACAGCTATGTGTTATCTACAGCACGTGTGCAAGGTCTTCACAGCTATGTGTTTTCCACAGCGCGTCGTCTTCACAGGTACGTGTTTTCTACAGTACATGTGCTCAGTATTTGCAACTATTTTTTTTCCACAGCGCATGTGTGCAGTTTTCACTGCTACATGTTTTCCGTTAATGCCTGTGCGCGGTCATCATGTCTGCATGTTTTTCTTCAAAGGGTGTGCCTGTTCGGATAATGCGCGTGTGAGCTCGGATTCATCTGTTAAGAGCGTGTGTGCGAGTTTGAAAAATATACACTGCTACGTGCTTCCTTAAACGCGTGTGTGCGGTCTTCTCAGCTACTTGTTATCTACAGCGCATGTGCGTGGTCTTCGCAGCTACATGTTATCTACATCGCGTGTGTGCGGTCTTCGCAGCTATGTGATTTCTACAACGCATGTGCGCGGTCTTCACTGCTACATGTTTTCTGTTAACTCCTGTGCACGGTCATCATTTCTGTGTGTTTTCTTCAACGCGTGTCCGTGTTCGGATGAGGCGTATGTTTGAAAAAGAAAGTGTCTGCGCCTTTTGACTGGCGCGGTATATGTCAAGAGCGGGTGAAGTAGTTGTGCATGTGCGCTTTACCGCGTGAACTCTTCTATGCCTGAGCGTGGTCTACACCGCTACGTGCTTTCTTCGTGTTCGGATGTTTTTTTACTTAACACGTTTTTTTGCTTCTTACAGCCATATTCCATCCCATCCTCATCACCACTCACTTCCCCAAAGATTATTTGATAAGTTTGACAAGTGCAATGTTGTGTTTTTTTAATAAGTTTTACCGCAATGTCCTAAGATGGTGGGCGTCTCCAAAAATCTGACGCACTTCACGCTTCACCCCAGCCAATCAAACATTGGATGGATTTAGACCAAATTAACAAAAGCATGCTTTCGGGAGCAAAAGCCTGCTGCTCCTTTTTGGTGAAAATTTGTCCAGCCGTTTGGGCTGTAGGCGTGAGCAAAGTTTTTTTCCCATTATGTCTATAGGAAAAACAGAAGTTTTGGGACCCCCCTATAATTTTGCCCCCCCTGGACCAACCTCACCAAACTTTGCAAAATAATTCAGAGTGTGCCATATACTTTTTTTGCAACTTAACCATAACTACACGTAGTGGCCATGTAGTTATGGTTAAGTTGCTGTTTCCATAGGAAGAGCACTTTTTGGGTGGCTTATAACTTCGCACCCCCTGGAAGAAAAAAGTATATGGCCCACTCTGAATTGTTCTGCAAAGTTTGGTGAGGTTTGGTCCAGGGAGAGCAAAATTTGCGGCAGGAGTGGCAGCTTGGTCCCGAAAGCGTTTTTTCTTTCATTTGGTGTAAATCCGTCCAGTAGTTCTTTTTAAAATGACAAAAAATGATAAAAAAATGAGTGATATCTATGTCTGCTCCGCGGACACACTTCCCTGTTCGCTCCACAGACAGGACAGGGATTGGGCAAGCCGTTTGCGTGATGTTTGATGACATGTGACGTGCTCTCCCATTGGCTGCGGTTAAGCGTGCAGTGCGTCGTATTTTCTGAGACGCCCGCCATCTTTGTTTATCGTTCGCATCGAGGGGATTTCTCAACAGAGACCCTGGGTGTTTCCTGGTTTCTGGAGAGGGTCTGCCAGGGTTGTCTGAGAGCAAAGGTAAGCGGGAGATAGTTGAGCCGTGTAACCCATGTCCCAGATATCGGTCTGTGTTTTTGGCTCTTGCTCTGCGTCTCTCTCCTGTTCTCCCAACCCCCCGCTCATGCCCTCTGTCTTCCTCCTGTTCCCCCAACCCCCCGCTCATGCCCTGTGTCTCTCTCCTGTTCCCCCACTCATGCCTCATGTCTTCCTTCTGTTCCCCCACCCTCTGCTCATGCCCCGTGTCTTCCTCCTGTTCCCCCCACACCCTGCTCATGCCCCGTGTCTCTCTCCTGTTCCCCCCACCCCCTGCTCATACCCAGTGTCTCTCTCCTGTTCCCCCCACCCCCTGCTCATGCCCTGTGTCTTCCTTCTGTTCCCCCCACCCCCCGTTCATGCTCTGCATCTCTCTCCTGTTCCCCCACCCCCTGCTCATGCCCCGTGTCTTCCTCCTGTTCCCCCCAACCCCCACTCATGCCCCGTGTCTTCCTCCTGTTCCCCCCACCCCCCGCTCATGCCCCGTGTCTCCCTCCTGTTCCCCCCAGCCCCCCGCTCATGCCCCGTGTCTCCCTCCTGTTCCCCCCAGCCCCCGCTCATGCCCCCTGTCTTCCTCCTGTTCCCTCCACCTCCTGCTCATACCGTGTGTCTCTCTCCTGTTCCCCCACCCCCGCTCATGCCCCCTGTCTTCCTCGTGTTCCAGCCACCCCCGCTCATGCCCTGTGTCTCTCTCCTGCTCTCCCCACCCCCTGCTCATGCCCTGTGTCTCCCTCCTGTACCCCCACCCCTGCTCATGCCCCGTGCCTCTCTCCTGTTCCCCCCACCCCCCGCTCATGCCCCGTGTCTCCCTCCTGTTCCCCCAACCCATGCTCATGCCTCGTGTCTCTCTCCTGTTCCCCCAACCCCCGTTCATGCCCTGTGTCTTCCTCCTCTTCCCCCCACCCCCGCTCATGCCCCATGTCTTCCTCCTGTTCCCCCAACCCCCGCTCATGCCCTGTGTCTCTCTCCTGTTCCCCCACTCATGCCCTGTGTCTTCCTTCTGTTCCCCTACCCCCCGCTCATGCCCCATGTATTCCTCTTGTTCCCCCACCCCCCGCTCATGTCCCGTGTCTCTCTCCTGTTCCCCCCACCCCCCGCTCATGCCTGTGTCTTCCTTCTTTTCCGCCCACTCCCGCCTGCTCATGCTCTGCGTCTCTCTCATGTTCCCCCATCCCCTGCTCATGCCCCATGTCTTCCTCCTGTTCCCCCCACCCCCCGCTCATGCCCCGTGTCTTCCTCCTGTTCCCCCCACCCCCCGCTCATGCCCTGTGTCTTCCTCCTGTTCCCCCCACCCCCCGCTCATGCCCTGTGTCTTCCTCCTGTTCCCCCCACACCCTGCTCATACCCCGTGTCTCTCTCCTGTTCCCCCCGCCCTCCGCTAATGGCCCGTGTCTTCCTCCTGTTCCACCCACCCCTGCTCATGCCCTGTGTCTCTCTCCTGTTCCCCCCACCCGCCGCTCATGCCCAGTGACTCCCTCCTGTGCCCCCACCCTCGCTCATGCCCCGTGACTCTCTCCTGTTCCCCCCACCCCCGCTCATGCCCTGTGTCTCCCTCCTGTTCCCCCAACCCCTGCTCATGCCTCGTGTCTCTCTCCTGTTCCCCCACCCCCTGCTCATGCCCCGTGTCTCTCTCCTGTTCCCCCCACCCCCTGCTCATGCCCCGTGTCTCTCTCCTATTCCCCCACCCCCGCTCATGCCCTGTGTCTCCCTCCTGTTCCTCCAACCCCCTGCTCATGCCCCGTGTCTCCCTCCTGTTCCCCCCACCCCCCACTCATGCCCCGTGTCTCCCTCCTGTTCCCCCCACCCCCTGCTCATGCCCTGTGTCTCTCTCCTGTTCCCTCCACCCCTCGCTCATGCCCCATGTCTTCCTCCTGTCCCCCCCACCCCTGCTCTGTGCTTCTCTCCTGCTCCCCCCACCCCCCGCTCATGCCCCATGTCTCTCTCCTGTCCCCCCACCCCCCGCTCATGCCTGGTGTCTTCCTCTTGTTCCCCCCACCCCTCGCTCATGCCCCCTGTCTTCCTCCTGTTCCCCCACCCCCTGCTCATGCCCCGTGTCTCTCTCCTGTTCCCCCACCCTCCACTCATGCCCTGTGTCTTCCTGCTGTCCCCCCACCCCCTGCTCATGCCCCGTGTCTCTCTCCTGTTCCCCCACCCCCCGCTCATGCCCCGTGTCTCCCTCCTGTTCCTCCCAACCCCTGCTCATGCCCTGTGTCTCTCTACTGTTCCCCCCCACCCCCGGCTCATGCCCCGTGTCTTCCTCCTGTTTCTCCCCACCCCCCGCTCATACCCCGTGTCTCTCTCCTGTTCCCCCACCCCCCACTCATGCCCCGTGTCTCCCTCCTGTTCCTCCCAACCCCCTGCTCATGCCCTGTGTCTCTCTCCTGTTCCCCCACCCCCCGCTCATGCCCCGTGTCTTCCTCCTGTTCCCCCCACCCCCGCTCATGCCCCTTGCCTTCCTCCTGTTCCCCCAACCCTTGCTCATGCCCCACGTCTCTCTCCTGTTCCGCCCACCCCCCGCTCATGCCCCATGTCTCTCTCCAGTTCCCCCACCCCCTGCTCATGCCCCATGTCGCCCTCCTGTTCCCCCCACCCCCGCTCATGCCGCGTGTCCCTCTCCTGTTCCCCCCACCTCCCGCTCATGCCCTGTGTCTCCCTCCTGTTCCCCTACCCCCGGTCATGCCCCGTGTCTCTCTCCTGTTCCCCCCACTCCCTGCTCATGCCCTGTGTCTTCCTCCTGTTCCCCCCACCCCCGCTCATGCCCCGTGTCTCTCTTCTGTTCCCCCAATCCCCGCTCATGCCCCGTGTCTTCCTCCTGTTCCCCCCACCCCCTGCTCATGCCCTGTGCCTTCCTCCTGTTCCCCCACCCCCCACTCATGCCCCGTGTCTTCTTCTTGTCCCCGTCCCATGATGCCCCTTGTTGACCTCTTGTGCCCCCCACCCCCTGCTGATGCCCCGTGTCTTCGTCCTGTTCCCCCATCCCCTGCTGATGTCCCATGTCTTCCTCCTGTTCCCCGCCATCCCAGCTCATGCCCTGTGTCTTCCTCCAGTTCCCCCCACCCCGGCTCATGCCCTGTGTCTTCCTCCTGTTCCCCCACACCCTGCTCATGCCCCTGTCTTCCTCCTGTTCCCCCCACACGCCGCTCATGCCCCCTGTTGTCATCCTGTTCCCCCCATCCCCCGCTCATGCCCCGTGCCTTCCTCTTGTCCCACCCCTCCAATGATGCTCCTTGTTGACCTCTTGTTCCCCTCACCCCCGCTGATGCCCGGTGTCTTCCTCCTTTTCCCCCCACCCCCCACTCATGCCCCGCATCTTCCTCTTGTCCCCCCTCCTATGATGCCCCTTGTTGACCTCTTTTTTATTTTTTAAACCATTTTTATTATTTTAAACATACACACCAAACATTAACACTTTTCAGGACGTTCATAATCAATATCAAAACATCATATTATACAGTATTTTTCTCTGTCCTCCCCCCTCCCTCCCCACAAACTCGAGCCGTCTCATCCATGCCATCTACGTGAGCGTTTTCAGGAATCTCAGTATTTGTCGACTCGTCTGAGTCTTCTGTTCCATGATTGGCCTGGTCGGGGTTTGCCATTGAGGTCACCAGATGCCTCCAGGCTATCAGGGGGCCAACTTCCTCCTCTCCCCCCCTGGTGACAGCTTCAAACCATACCACAGTTTCTGCATCAGCCCATTTCAAGAGGTCCGCCCACCATATCTCCACTCTAGGCCTATGGGCCGCTTTCCAATACATAGCGATTCTACGCTTGGCCAAGATATAGGCCAGGTCCTTCATTTTACTGATATGCTTTGAAGTACGTGGCCTGGGGAAATTCCCAAGCATGCATGCCCAAGCAGACCCACGTCAAGCACCACTCCCCCGCTGGCCATTCTCGTCTTTATTTCTTCCCAGAATCTCTGCACCTCAGGGCAAGCCCAGAACATGTGCAGCAGCTCCGCTTCCTCCTCCCCACACCTGGGGCATTTCTGTATAGCCGAGCCTCCAAACCTGGCTATTCTTCCGGGAGTCAAATAAGCTCTGTGGGTGACATACAGCTGGATCTGCTGGAGTCTTGCATTCCGGGACACCTTTTTATGGTAACTTTGAGCTCTACCCCTCTGTCCCTCTGTCATGGGTTCTTCTACCTCCTCCTCCCAGTCATGCCTCATCTGGAGCAGCTCCTTCCCTGCCTTCGCTGTCAGGAGCTCATATATCCCAGATATATCATGCCCACCCTCTGAGACATCATACATCATTTCCAGGGTGGCATCAGGTTCTTCCGCTAACACCGTCTCAGGCCACCTCTCCCTCACCCGTTTCATGAGCCTGATGTAAGTAATGTATTGGCCTTCATGCACCCCTGTCTCCTCCTGAAGCCTCTGAAATTCCAGTGCCTCCCCTTCCTGCCATATATCTCCAAGGGTGGCTAGGCCCACCGGTTCCCGGCATCTGCGGACCACTTTGAACAGTTGGGAATCATCCCCGCATAGCACCACCAGCGGGAACTGCTGGGAAACCGGATCTGGGTCACCCACCATTCTCCATGTCCTGCGCCAAACTTCCCAGCCCAACTCCAATAGTCTCCCCATCCCCGCCAATTTAGATTTATGCAGCCACACTGTGTCTTTCAGAAAGTATGGAGCCGAATCACCTTGCAAAAGCCTAGCTTCTGCCGAGTCCTCTGCAGACAACCACCTAGCCAAACACAACAGCTGTCCCGCCAAGTAATACAGTTCAAAATTTGGCAGGTTTATGCCCCCCTTATCACATGTATTCTGTAGTTTCCACAGGGCCACCCTATTCCTGGAGATACCCCATATGAAGCCCCTGCACATGCCATGGAGTCTCACAAAAAGGGTCTGGGGATCAAGTACAGGACATTCACAAAAAAATGCAAGAGTCTGGGCAAAACCACCATTTTTAGCAGAGCTGCTCTCCCCATCATGGCTAGGGGTAATCTAGACCAGAACGCCATGCTATTCTTGATTCCATCAATTGCTTTCTCTATATTGTGTTTGTGCTCTGTCTCTATCCTATGGTAAATGTTTACGCCCAGATACCTGAATGTCACGGTCTGCCAGGGTATCTGCAGGATGGGTAGCCTCTCCAATGGGGTACTCTTATACCTTCCCAAGGGGAACAAACTAGACTTCCCGGGGTCCACCGATATGCCCGAGAGGGTGGCATAGAGATCCATCACCTCCAGCACATGTTGCAGGTTCTCCTCCTGGTAGCGCAAGTAGAGGAGCATGTCATCTGCATACAGTGATATCAGGTGTGTGCCCTCTATCGTATGAATCCCCACCGCCTTGTATTGTCGCCGCAGGCATATTGCCAGCGGCTCTAATGCCAGGATGTATAACATGGATGACCAGGGGCATCCCTGTCTGGTTCCCCTACTGAGTTGCCATTTATCTGAAATTATGGTTCCTGTTTTAACTCTCGCAATCGGGGAGCTATATAACATCTGGACCCACCTGATATAACCTGGTCCCATTCTGTATCCCTTCAGGATCGCTTTCAACCATGGCCGCCGCACTGAGTCAAAGGCTTTAACCGCATCCAGTGACAAGATAGCCAACTCGCCCGAGTCTCCCTCGGTTTGGTCAATGATATGGTGCAGCCTCCTGTGGTTGTCGGTGATATTTCTAACGGGGACATAACCTGTTTGGTCTGGGTGTATCAACTTGCCAATTACCCTCTTTAGTCTGTTGGCTAGCACTGCCGTGAGTATTTTGCTGTTCTGATTGAGCATGGAAAAGGGCCTATAGGACCCACATTCCACGTCCGGCTTGCCTGGTTTCAGGAGCGGGATGATCACTGCCTTACGGAGGGACGCCGGCAGTTCCCCCTGCTCATAGGCTTCATTAAACATGGCCAGCAGTGGCTGGAGTAGCTCCTGCTTATACGTTTTATAAAACTCACTGGGTAACCCATCCAACCCAGGCGCTTTACATGTGGGCAGGTGTTGGATCACCACCTTCAGTTCATCTGAGGTGATGGTGGCGTCTAGATCTGCGCGTTCTAGGTCATCTAAGGTGGGCAGCTCTATATCCTCTATTGTTTCCAGTATTTCATGGCTCATATCCTCTCCTGTGTCCTCATATAATCGTCTGTAATACTTGAGGAAATCCTCGTTTACCCCCTCCTGGGTATTACAGATTTGACCTTCCGCATCCCTGACCTCTCTGATCACTGAGCAGGGGGTCTCATTTTTGTATAACCAGGCCAGTAATCTATCCGACTTATCTCCCCCTGCATGTAGCCTCTCTGTGTATTTCTTATAATTTAGTTTGCATATTATGTCCCAGAGTTCACTACAAATCATCTGTAAGTCTTTTATCTTAACGCTGTTCTCTCGGGTGGTCCCCTCACTTTGCATTAGGCCCTCTAGCTCTCTTTCTGTTTCTTGCAGTTCCCGTTCAATACCCCGTTGGAGCCCTTTGGATTTAGATATAGCTATCCCACGCACCACCACCTTAAATGTCTCCCATACCGTTTCCACAGAGCGTATACTGCCCGTATTAATTTCAAAATATTCCTCAATGGCCTCCCTCAGATTCTGTTGGAATCCAGCATCCTGTAAAGCCTCAGTTCTGAGCCTCCAAGTCGGGATTCACGCTCTGGGGGTTTGGTGTTGCCACTCTACGACCAAAGGTGAGTGGTCGGATAATACCCGGGCTTTGTATTCCACGCCCACCAGTTCTCCGACTTTCTCGCCGGCGGCAAACACATAATCCAACCTCATGTGCAGGTCATGTGGTGCTGCATAGTGCGAGTATTGCCTATCCGTTGGGTGTAGCCGTCTCCACACATCCACTAGGCTGAGGTCTGTCAACAGTGCCCTCAGCGCTTTAGCTACTGGAGCCGGCTTTTCTGATTTGTCGTCCGACCTGTCTATCCTGGGGTTCAGGGTGCAATTGAAGTCTCATCCCCACACCATCGCGCCACCCACCAGGAGGCTAATTCTACTATACAGGGACCTAAAACCCTTGTTGACCTTTTGTTCCCCCCACCCCCGCTGATACTCCGTGTCTCCTTCTGTTCCCCCCACCCCCCGCTCATGCCCGTGTCTTCCTCCTGTTCCCCAACCCCTGCTCAAGCCCCGTGTCTTCCTCTTGTCCACCCGCCTATGATGCCCCTTGTTGACCTCTTGTTCCCCCCACCCCTGCTGATGCCCTGTTGTGTTCTCTTTATACTCCCTTTCCATGGTGGCCATCTTGGTAAAAGATGTTTCTTCCTACACCAGGACGCCGCAGGCATACCGGTTTGGGAAGAAAAATCTTTTTATTACCACCCCGGGTTCCCACTTTGAGATCCTAGGATGCTAGTGGTCTTCATCCATTGACAAGGACGTTATGGTTACGTTGCACTAATAAAAAGCTATGAAATTCAGTAAAAAAATTATGTGTTAAAGGGACATTATGGTTAAGTTGCACTAATAAAAACCTATGAAATTCAATGAAAAAACTTTGTTAAAGGGACCTTATGGTAAAGTTGCACTAATAAAAACCTATGAAATTCAGTAAAAAAAACGTTGCTAAAAGGACGTTATGGTTACAAGTAAAATCGAAAAACCCCTGAAATTCGCCAGTTATGGTAAGCTAAGCAACCATAACTCGCGCCACCACCGTGCACTGCTAAGACTAACACCCAGGACATCAAAGATGGCATCACAAATATCATTGAGGACATCACTGATGACATCACATGTGCATTTATTTTTCATACAAGGGGCTGTGAATGTAATGTTGGCCAAAAAGTATCAGGGATTATTGGGAGATGTTTAATAAATTACGTACTTCATCATGCAATGTAGTGTTCTAAAGAACATTCCATTGCAGTGTTCTTTTTAGTACAGGAACCTACTCATACAGAAATGTAGGTATTGACTGCAGCATACACCACAGAGATGCTATATTTGTAATTTTCCAAAATTATATAATAAAACGGTGAATGCTTCTGTATCAGACTTTTTCCTTACTGTGAAACATGTACTAAGTAGCTAATAAAGCATCACTTACTCCATATTTCTACTAATACACGCAAAACATAAATAGACTACTATGCATACAAATATGGGTCTTATATATGGAGAGTAAAGTAAGCAAACAAGAGGCAGTACCATTAGCAATTGTGTATAATCTACATGATTGTATTCACGCACAAAAATTATTTCTGTGTTTGAGGCCTACTTCTACCCCTAAATATGTACATCATAAGATGTGATTAAATTCTAAGGAAAGTAGTGTAAGAACATGTGAGAATAGCAATATCTATAAATGTAATACCTTTTAGAAAGTTAAGTTTCTGACTGTCAGTAAATAAACCCACCTGGCCTAGACATGGCAGTGAACAAAAAAAGAAGGGGCTAGACATGTGATGTCATCAGTGATGTCATCAATGATATTTGTGATGTCATATTTGATGTCCTGGGTGTTAGTCTTAGCAGTGCACAGTGGTGGTGTGAGTTATTGTTGCTTAGCTTACCATAACTGGTGAATTTCAGGGGTGTTTCGATTTTATTTGTGGCTGTGTAGTTATGGTTAAGTTGCTGTTTCCACAGGAAGAGCCCTTATTGGCAGCTTATAACTTCGCTCCCCCTTGACGAATCCGCACCAAACTTTGCAAAAAAAAGTATATGGGTCACTCTGATTTTTTTTGCAAAGTTTGGTGAGGTTTGGTCCAGGGGGGGCAAAGTCCCAAAACTTATTTTTTTCCCATAGACTGAATGGGGAAAAAGCTTTGCTCACGCCTACAGCCCAAACCGCTGGATGGATTTTTACCAAATTTGGACCAGGAGCAGCAGCTTGGTCCCGAAAGCGTGCTTTTGCAAATTTGGTGAAAATCCATCCAGTAGTTTTCTTAAAAAATGACAAAAAAGTAGGTCACAAAAAATGTGTGATATCTATGTTCGGTCCGCGGACACATTTCCCTGTTCGCTCCGCGGACGGTGTCCTGATTGGCCAACCGGCTTGCGTCATGTCCGCGGACATGCAATGTGTTTGCTGATTGGAAGGTTAAGAGCGTGAAGCGTGTAAGATTTTCGGGAACGCCCGCCATCTTGGATTCGCAGACGTCCGCGGACAGCGCAGTTAAACTTGGAGGAAAAATTGTTGCTAAAATTATTGGGTCTGTGGGAGAAAATAAAATCCACGTTGGATTAAAAAAAACCTTTTTTTGTTATGCTACAGTCTATTTGTTTGTTTGTTTTCAGTGTTCACTTGTTGTTTCTGGCTCATGCTCTATATATTGGCTTGTTGCAGATTTTTGGAGCAGTTACATATCATTTATTTGTTTGGATATTGTAAAATTTTGTAGCAGTTAGATACCAGTTGGCGTATTCTAACTGTCTATTTTTTTTATATATTTTAGTGGTATTGATTTATCTGTTTGGATATTGTAAAATTTTGGGGCAGTTAGATACCAATTGGCATATTCTAACTGTCTATTTTTTTATATAATTTAGTGGTATTGATTAATTAGTTTGGATATTGTAAAATTTTGGGTTAGTTAGATAACAGTTGGTGTATTCTAACTGTCTATTTTTTGCTCTAATTTAGTGGTATTCATTTATCTGATTACTTGTTGTAGAATCTTTGGGCAGTTAGATACCTGTTGGAATATTCTAACAGTTTATATTTGTTTACTACAAGTTTAGTTAAGGTTTAAGTACAGTTTAGTTAATACATTTTGGTTTTAAGAACATTAAATAAGTGTTTGAAAGATTTGCTGGTAATCTCTGCTTTAGAGTAATGGTACTATCATTACATTCAAACCATCCACATTTCTTTTTTATATATGCAGTGTAGCGACCTGAATTGGTTGTGGCTCCTGCGTGGTAGATTATACCTATTGTTGTGAAGGTTTTCTTACCAAGTGATACTTGACCATGTGTGAATCCAGTCAGCTTGCAGTTGTTTTTGGTACCATCTGCATTGTAACGTAGAAGCATTAGTATTACGTATTTACTATGTGTTTGTATTAGTAAGGTGGAGCGATTATCCGAATTGCAGGTAGTACATAATCTACCATGGTTTGCATTTTGTACAAGTTGCTGAAATGGAACGGATTCACAATTAGGTATTGATACATACACAAAGCGCTCATTTGGGATGTGTTCTTGTGTCACATTGTTGCAGAGAGTGCATGTATGTTTCCACATGTATGAAATCTGGAAGATTTCATTTATAGGTATGTTTTTGTTTTCCAGTACTTGTAATAAGTACATTAGAATACATTAGAAATTATTGTGGATCTTCCTGTGAGTTTATAGTGAATTTCACCATTCCAGCACAGTAGTCCAATTGTTGTATTATTCCATAAACACTATGGCCCTCATTACGACCCTGGCGGAAAGTGACAGACCGGACCGCCACAGCGTAAATAGCGTTTCCGCCATTGCACGATGGAGCAAAGTGCGGCCCATTCCGACCCATCGGGCACGAGCACCACGGCATGGCGGAAGTGCAAAGTCCGCGATGGCGGAAATGACCCCAAAACGGCCCACACCGCCGCCGTACGGCGCCCTAGGTGCAATACCGCCACCCATCACAGCGGACACCGCAGTGAGCGCCAACCGGAAAGTACGGTGACCGTAAATATACGGAAACGGAAGTAAAAACATGGGCCCGGAACGGGAAACATCCTGCCGTACACCTATAAAACCACAAAATCCACACAACTACTAAAAACACTACCCTGAAACACACCCCAACCCGTCATCCACCCTAGCGAAACCAAGAAAAATGGGAAAAGTAGCGAAGAAAGCGTGCGACCGCAAGCGGCAGGTCCACTTCTCCCGTGAGGAACTCACCGTGCTAACAGAGACCCTCCAGGAGAATGCTGCCATTGTCTTCTCCACGCAAATGACCAGGACGGCACTTGCGAACAAGAAGGCCATATGGGCTCTGGTGGCACAGCGGGCAAGTGCGGTGGGGACCGCACCCCGCAACCCACAGCAATGCAGAAAGCGATGGGACGACCTGCGGATACGCGTCCGTAGCATACTTTCTGCCAACCGCAACATTGCCACAGCCACCGGGGGAGGATCGGAATCACCCATCAAGTTGACCCCCTGGGAAGAAATCTGTGCCTCCACCATTGGAATGGAGACCATAGAGGGAGTCGGAGGGATGGAGAAAGGAGTGCAGACATCCGGAGAATCAGGTAGGTGGCCCAAATAAAACAATGCCAAATCCACAATGTCCAATCATGTGAAGTACCATGTGTCCACATAGTGCAACAGAAACACATGTCCAGGAGAACGTCCACACACATTGGCCTGATAGCGCACTTTAAAACTCACAATAAATACATAAATAATTAAAAACCCCTAAAACACCCACTACACGAGCAGCAGGCACACCCTAACTGCAGGCTGCCAAACAACTGCACCCTCACTCCACACACGAACGAAAGCACCTCCAAGGCCCCGACCCAAATCACCCTCAGGTACCACCCCAATGCATGTGATACATTGCCATTCCAATTCCCACAGACCCATTAATAACCCTCGTCCTCCTTTACTCCACCACAGGGTCCGATCCAAACGACGAGCATCAGGACACCCCTACCGGCACACCTGCAAAGAGGGCCAAGACCAACGGCCAAAGACCCTCCACCTCAGCTGCACGGATCAAGACACGGCAGCAGCACAAATCAGGTGGCAGCACAGAGGATGGAACATCAACAGGCACCCCAGCAGCCAGCATGCCCACAACACCACCACCACAGGTCCCCCCAATGGATGCCACAGAAGGCACTGCCTCTGGTGGCAGCAGCACCATAGGTGACACCCCATTGATGGCAGCATGCTCCGACACAGAAGACGGGGATGTCGAAGTCAGATCCATCCATGACCTGTCCCAATCCCCCTGTCTGTCCCATCCCGTACAACATGAGGATACCACGCAGGGGCACACACAAGACGACGACTGGCCATCCCCCACAAGCCCTGTGGCAAGGCAACATGAGGTCACCAGCCCCTCTGTGACACCACCGCAAATGGCCATGGCCCAGCAGAGGCAACAGTCCCTCGACCAGTTAATCGTGCAATAGCAGCAACTGGCCACGCTCCTCAAGGACCATGCCGATGAATGTGGGGGCACTAAGGCAGACATAGAAACATCAACTGAGACACTTAGGGCAGAAATGGAGAGAAGTACAGAGACACTAAGGGCACAAATGGAGAGTAGCACCGAGAGCCTGAGAGTCCAAATGGAGAGTAGCACCGAGAGCCTGAGAGCCCAAATGGAGAGTAGCACCGAGAGCCTGAGAGCCCAAATGGAGAGAAGCACCGAGAGCCTGAGGGGGGAACTGCATGCGACGTCCAAAGACGTATGTGCCGAACTTGCCGCAGTGCGCCGTGTGCTCACTGAGCTCTCACAAACCCTTAGGGACATGCATGGACGTGAGCAGGCAGAGACATCATCCGTTGCAAGTTCCGTCCAGGGCAGCCCCCAACGTAGATCTGGGAGGAACCTGCGCTCCACAGGCAGGGGTGCCCCTGATACCCGCAGAGGGGGCTTGCAATAGCGACAGCCCACTGACAATGAGCATCTTTGGACACTGGTGTTCGGGGGGGAGGTAGGAGGGTGGAGGGGGTTTTTTGGGCTCACTTGGGTGGCAGGTCGATAGGGTGTTCAACATGATATCACATATGCCATAAACAGTGCACGATCAACCAATGAGATGTGTGGACAATGATCTTTGTGTACTAGGCCATCATAGGCGTACAGTCCATATTGTGCATGTACCAGACACACACAGTGCCACGAGTACCGTGTCCATGTATCAGCCACCAGGCGTGAGTGCTAGAAGCATGCATCAATGAGATGCTGACGAATGTCACGGCCCTCCTGTGCCTCGCAGACTCCTTGAAGTGCTGCCACATCCCCACCCTCATCATGACCATCTTCAGGTGCTTGCAGTTCTGCGTCAGGGGGCATGGGCACATTCCTACGTACGCACATGTTGTGCAGCATGACACATGCCATGACCATCTTTGCAACCTTCTCATGGCGGTACAGGAGTGCCCCGCCAGACCTGCTGAGGCAGCGGAAACGAGTCTTCAGTAGGCCGAATGCCTGTTCAATGACTACACGGGTACGTGAGTGGGCATGGTTGTAGTCCTCCTCATGCTGGTCCCGTGGGTTCCAGACTGGTGTGAGGAGCCATCTCTTCAGTGGATATCCAGCATCACCTGTATGTGGACGATAAACGTATGATGTGGAATGCCATTGCTACGTACGCACACCCCCCCCCCTTCCTGCCAGGTCATTGCCGATTCACATACCCCACATTATCATGCATGAAATGAGACTCACCGAGTAGCCAGGATCTGTTCCCTGCGTGTCGCTCCATGTAGCGTGGTATTGTAGAGTTCCTCAAGACCATAGAATCATGGGTTGATCCAGGGAATCGGGCACAACAATGTGTAATGATCCTGTTGGAGTCACACACCATTTGTACATTCAGGGAATGAAATTGTTTTCGGTTGCGGTACTGGGCCTCCATGGCATGTGGGACGACCAATTCCACATGGGTGCAGTCGATGGCACCAATGCAACCCGGTATGCCGGTAAGTGCATGGAATTCCACTTTTGTGTTGGTAATTTCCTGCTCCGAGCGTGGTAGGGAGATGTAGTTGTCTGTGTGCTGCAGGAGGGCATCGAGCACTTGCAATAGTGTCCGTGAGAACAGTGGCTGAGAAATGCCATGCAACTGTCCGACTGTGTGCTGGTAGGTGCCTGTGGCCAGGAAGTGTAGTACAGACACCACCTTCAGTAGGGGTGGGATGGCGGTTGGGCTATCTATCATGCTGACAAGGTCAGCCTGTGTCATGTCCACAATGGCGGCTATGGTGTCCCGGTCCAAACGGTAGAGGGTGTGGATCTGCTAATCAGTGAGGTTGAACGGATGTGCTCGGAGGCGTGGGATTGCGGGCTGCCTGCGTGGTGGTAGTGGCTGTGCTGGCGGCCCTTGCTGGCCCTGCCTTGGCCTCCTCCTCCTCCTGCGTCTCCTCCGTGCGGCCGGTTGTAGTTGGTGTTCGTCTTCTTCCTGGAGTTGGAGTACTTGCAGTGCTATCAGGTCCCCCAGGGCCAACATCGCGAGTCCTGCCGGTAGCATTTCGGAGTGGGTGTGGTTGTGGGAGGAGACTGGGTGTGCAATTTATGTGTTTTCAGGCTGTATGGCCTCCACCTGTGGTGATTCATTCCACCTGTGCAAGCTGCTCTCCCCTTTGGCCGAGCACGTCCCGCACACAACGCTGCAATTCGAGTAATGGCATCTTGCTATTGCAATCATGTATTTGTACCCGATGGCCGTGTAACATTTGTTGATATGTACATTCGGCTATGGTCCCATTGTTTCACATACAATCTTTGCAGTCGCGAACAGACTTGTGAAGGGTCAGTGGAACGTAGTACTCGAGTAACGGTGGGCCCTCATGCATCACTGTACCGAGTTGCACCGACGGGCGGGGCGTCCCATTCGTGGGTGAAGGCAGTTGCCATTTTCACACACAGCCGCACTAGATGGATTAATTTGTGATTTCAAACGGCCACAGATGCCTTTTCGACGTGATGTTGCAAATGAGGAATTCGAAGGGCGGCGCTTTCGGTTTTCAGCTAGCGGCGAGGAGATGCCCACAGGTCTGACTGCAAATATAACGTTCTATTGTTCAATGTCCTTGGGACAGGGGCCATGGCGAGGATGCAATGATTGATATGAATAGTATGGGATGCGCAATAGCGACGTGGGCGATGAGGCCGGACGTTCCCAAATACATGTTACTTCACAACACTGGAATTACGGGCTGGGGCACTGTGGATTTTGCAGGCTGCATAGCGCACAGACTCAATGGAAATTTCTAATGTTATGTGAGTAAATATTCAGGCGTATTTATGCCGGGATGAGGGAATGATGAATGGATGCATGGGCAGATGATTTGATACAGAGTTTGCCATGTACAGGGCTTCTTTGAATCTGTCCGCCTCCCCTGCGCTATGTGATGCAGGGCTGCCATAGTGGGACCATCGTCTATCTGGCCTTGTTGAGCCCTCCCTGTCTCGACGCGCCTTCAGACACTTGTGTCCATGCACGTTACCAATCCCATCTGATGGATTCTGTTTTCACAGACGCATGCACAGGTACACTCGTTTGTGATGGTGTTTACACCTCGATATAGATGGTTATGAGTCGCAAGTGGTTTTGGGGTGGTGATGATCCTTTGGAGTGGGCTAGCATGCATATGGCTGTGGATTTAGTGTGATCATTGGAGTGAGTTGTTCGAATGTAGTTCTGATGGCCATTTTGTTCTTTTTCTTTTCTTTTGGTTGACAGGTATCTCCTCCCCTTTTGCCACTGCCATCTGTATGCCACTCCTGCAGATGGCTTTTACTCCCGACACCTGCTGCTTCGTGTTAATCAGTGGAGCAGCATTACGATCTTATGGGACGATCGCCAATGGGCCACATGCCCTTACGCAGTACTAGTGGCTCGGAGCAACATTTCGGCCTTTCAGCTGGACTAGTGCCTCCCCATTGGGACGGCCCTGCGGTTCTGTGCGCTACCATGTTGCCTTTTCGTACGTGAATGTGGCTCTGTGTACCATGATGGAACAGGGCGTCACACAAGTAGTAGCTGCTCATTTCTTGCGGATGCAGCCCACAATGGTGAAATGTGTTTTGGAGTTCATGGCCTAATGGCTGTATGGGCTTGGTGATTTTGTTGTGCATTAAATTTCTATTCTGATATGGACCGTGTAGCGTTCTTCTTTGCGAGTGATGTGGCATAATCCTATTTGGGGAGCGATGTATTGTAAGGAGATCTGCATTGGGTTCCAGCTTCGGAGTTTAGTTGCGTGGTACTGTGCTGGGCGCGTTTGCCTACGAAGCCCAGTGAGGTCAGGGATGGGGGCTGCCAATATGACTGTTTGAATGTTGTCATGCTCAGGGGCGGGGGATTGGGTTTTGTGTAACAGATGCCGGTCAGCCAGGTGGACTGGTGGAATGATGTGATTTTCGGAATATTGCTAGTCACAGGTGCCTGTGTTTGCGTGCTTTTCTTGGTGGGGGACTGTGGTCATGTCCATTGGAATGGCTTCTGTATTCGTGCCATCTGTGCCCTGCAGCTCCCATTGGCCCCTCTTGTGATTCTTTTGTTCGTTGGCATGCATGGGTGACTTGTACATTTCACTGGTTGCATTGTGACTTCATTGCACCTACGGGGAGTTGTACTTTGTGGGCAGGGAGCGGTGTACAGGCACTCAGTGGGGCCGTTTACGGTTGATTCGCGATGCCGTACTTCTCACCATGGCGGAATGGTACTTTCCGCCGTGCTTGATGGCGTTAGGTACATGTCCGCTAGGGTCGGAATTCGCGTACCCTTGCGCCATGGTGGTATTTACGGTTTGGCATGGCGCGCGCGCGCGTACTTGGTGCAGTTAGCGTTGGCGTTCACTACGGTGTCGCTAATGGCTTCGTACTTTGCGGTGACGGGTCATAGTCGCACCGAGCGCTATTCGATGGCGGTATTGCATTTCCGCCATCGTTTTTCGATTTCCGCCAGGGTCGTAATGAGGGCCTATATGTGTTGTCAGGATTGTTTGTTGCGTTCCTATGAAGTACTAACATTTGCAAACACAATTGGTCTGTACTGTGTAAGTAAATGTTGTCAACAATTGCTCGTAATTGAAATAGAATATTCATTGCTACATTTGCGTAGCAACTTACACCAATTATATTTGAAAGTTGAAATGGACCAGGTAGTTCTGTATCTGAGTGGTTTCTTTTGGAATTTGTCTTCCTTCTTTGAAGAAGTACCTGGTTTACTTTCCCTAATAGGTTCTTTTTTGCTTGTGGTACATGATGAAGTATTAGTTTCTTTTACTCTCTTTGGAGGATTTGCAGTGACATCCTGTTGCATTTCTGTTTGATTTATTTTTCTTTTAGAACATTTTACTTTTTGTGGAACAGGATATGTTTTTAGATGGGGTGTATAGAGAACGAAGTCTATTGTATTCTAAAATGCAAGGAATATCAGCGTTTACTTTACTTGCATCAAAGTTGATTAGAAATAGACTGTCAAGTGTACGTAAGCGTGATAGTGCTACGTAGCTCATGCCTTCTTTAAAGACTGTGTTACCAATGTCTATCAATGCTTTGTCTAGGGTAAGACCTTGTGATTTATGAATGGTGACTGCGTATGCAAGAGTTAGAGAACATTGTTCTCTGTGTACATACATGTCTTTGAAGAGAAGGAATCGAGCTGTTGAGCGTCCTATCCTTTTAAGTTCTGAAAGTTTGTCAAAGAGAATATTGACAAACTGAATGTTGTTGTCACGTGGGTATATTTGAAAGCCAACAACTGTACCCAGTGCTCCATTAACTAGTCCTTGATCCACGTCAAGGTTACGTTTAAGCATTACTCTGCAATTTAAGGATAATTTTAATATTTTTTTCCAATCTAGCAGTTTTGGAGATTGAATTTTCTAAACTATTTAGTCTTTTTGTGGCTTGTTCACACATGGGTAGTGTCATAGCATGTATGTCTAGTTTGTCTGTGGGGCTAATTTCAATTATTGGTTGCATTTCTTTTTTTAACATTGTTTCATTGAATTTGAAACAGCTTGCACAAGTTGGCATTAAGGCCATACAATTGACATTTTTTGTGGGCTAATTGTTCCATAACATCCGTAGCACATGCATTATCGCCATAAAGTGCATGAATGTGCCGGGTTTTCAATATTGCTTATGCTTCTTGAGATAGTATAGCAACTCTAATGCTTTTTAAGATGTTGGCATAAGTGAGATCTGTAGATTGCTGCATGTTTTCTGTTAATTCTCTGTATTGGAAATGTTGCCAAAGGTTGACATTTCCAATTCTGCCAACTGTTTTACGGCAGAGTTTGTGTCCTAAGGTTTTAAAAATAGGCTAACTTTTCACTGGTGTCAATTGAAGAAGATCTCCGAAAACAATGATGAGTTTTCCTCCAAAGAGCTCTTCGCAGTTTGTTTTGAGTACTTCTTGTAATCTGAGGTGAATCAAAGCCAACATTAGGTTGGAGACTATGCTCACTTCATCTATTAGTAGCATTTTCATTTGTTTTAATACTCTGCGTAGTTCCATTGCAGCTTCTGTAGAAAGTTTGTAATAGTCTAATTTGTTTTGGTGTTCAACTGGCAGGAGCGGTAATCGGTGTAAAGTCACACTGCCTATGTTGTAGGCAGCTAAACCTGTGGGGGCAGTTACAACAGCTGACAGACAGTTTGTTGTTTGTCAATTGTTGAAGGAATTTACTGATGATTTTGATTAAGAATGATTTGCCAGAACCACCTTCACCACTGACGTACAGTAGTATAGGTTTGTAATTTTGGCAGGTGCATTCTTTGTTTTCATGTTGTACACCATGTGCAATTTCTTTTGTTACGTCTTGAAAAATGCTACGTTGCTAATTGTTTAGTTTTGATTGTAGTATAGTTAAGTCTTCTTTATCTTCATACTGACACATGGTGTTTTCTACTTCTGTCATAGGTAATTCTGCCTCATTTGTTATTAGTGGCTCTCCCAGTGGTTCTTGGCTCCCTGTTACAGAAGGTTGACTACTGTCAGGAGTGTCCTTATGTAGTTGGGACTGGAGTTCTTCTTCGTGTTGCAGTTCATTGTGCAACATTGTTTTGTACTGTGTAAAGTTTATATCAGTTATAGTGCTTTCATTTGCTTTGAAATCATCTTCATAGGAGTCATAGTTATCTAGTATTTCTTCTTCTTTTCTCCATGGTTTAAAGAGTTGTAGCAGGGACATGTAATATAGTTTTTTTATGTTGAGGAGTCTTTAATGACAATTTGATAAGATTAATTAACTTTGGTTTGGTGAGTTTTACTAAGCTGCCTTCACAATTTGTCACTCTGTATTTATCTTTTTTTTCCATCAGGTTTTATATTATTTTTGTATGTGAAGTTTTGGGCTATGTGGTATAGACACATGGTTTCCAAAGTGTTACTTCTGTTTGGGTAGTATGTGTCCAGTAAATTGTTTTTTAAAATGTCTTGGCTGTTGGGATCATGTTTGGCTATTGTTTCTATCTTCATATGATTTTAGAACTCATTTTCTAGATTTAGCAGGACCAAGACTTAGCCATACTATATTTCTGATTTTCCATACAAAGCAGTACCAGTTAAACAATCTGCTGCTTCATAGGAGCCACATTCTCTATGGGAGAGCATTTTTATGCCCAAGCTGTATAATTTCTGAGACAGTGTTTTGTCTGATGACAGGTCATTCCAGAGGTCTTGGAGCTCTGTTTTTTCTGCTTTGGTTAAGTATGCTGTGACATATCGTGCAACTGCAGTGGAATTGTCTGTGATGTACTGCACATCCATAAGTGGGCAATGATTGCATTATAATCATTGATATATTTTTCTTCTTCTGTTCTTTTTATGTAATATGTATTTATAATTGATTTTCCTTTAACACTATGTCTAACTGAAGACATGAAGTTGTTCACTTGACCTGTTTTTGTAACCGGTCTAGGGAAACCAAAGCAGCATTTGGTGTAGTATTTCCCTTTGTTTTTGTATTTGCGACGACAATGTTTGCCACATTTGTGTCTTTGAAATTGTCAAATTTGTGCATGAAGATCACTATTTGGTGCTTCTGATGGAATTTCACAAGTGACATATTTTTCAATAAACTGTAAAACAGGGGCATCACTGTCTTGACCAAATTTAGGAGCATCTTTAATCCATAAAAGCATGTGGATATGTGGTGCTCCTCTGGCTTGGTATTCTTTTCTCCAAAATAAGTGTTCCACTTCTCCAAGGGGAGGAACAGTTTTATTACAAATAAAATGTAGCATAGCAATGAAGCGATGGTGAAAATATCTTGAAACATTAACAGGATCCAAAGAACAAAGTTCTCCAGGTTTTAGTATATCTATGTTTGTTTTGTTTTTGTTTGATATGCGTAGGAAATCATGTAAATCTTCCCATGCATATTCTGCACAACTTAATGTAACAAACCAAGTGGTTGGTCCAAGGTTTCTTATACAACGTAAATCTCCATGACGTCAAAACCAGTACTCTTTAGTACCACGCATTTTTGCTACTAGATTTGTAATATTTAATTGTAAAATCTAAAATTTTTGTTGCACTTTTTGTAATAATTGTGTAGCTGACATATTTTGAAAGTGGGATCCTGATTTTAATGTGTGTGCATCTCCGTAACATAAAGCTGCTAGTTCACTTTCAAAGAGTAGCTGGAACATGTATTCCACATTTTGTCTAAATCTGGGATCTTCAGAATACATCCGTAATGAACAGTATTCTGATGCTGTTATTTGAATAGGTCTATCATCGTACCTTCGTCCTTTGCCAGTAGGAAAGACTAGAGGAAAAGCATGTGCTTCTATACTTTTTTCCCATATGCTGATTGGTGATCCTTTTGTTTGGCGCATTTGGTACGTTTCTAGTGCATCTTCTACGGTGTCATTAGAGTGCAATGGGAGAATTGTATAATGGTCTAAAGTATTGGATATTGTAGCAGGATCTAGGAGATCAAATTGACCAGCTTCTTGTGTCTCTTGAATTATTTCAGTGGTATCCTTCAAGTTTTCTTCAATATTATTTTTCTTTGTAGTATTCATAATTGTCTTTTATATATTGCAAGGCTTGTCTAACTTTATGTAAATCTACCAGTTGTTGCTAATTTTTTTTGTCTTTTGTAGTTACACCATTTACTAAGATAATTAAAGATTGCTCCATTGGACGTTGCACTCCTAGAGTGTGCACATTTTGTTTTCAATCTAATGGTAAATACACTACTTTTCCACGAATACCTTTCACTAATTTAGAGGGAGGTAATTTTGCTGTTTTTGGTTGAAGGCGTATTATTGCTTGAAAGGGGTGCACTGTTTGAATTATGATGCTCTCAGATAAAGTGAGTTGTTGTAGGGGTTTTGGTAGTGGAAATAATTCCAAATTATTTGTGATAGCACGTGAAGGAGTTTGGTTCTTATCAAGTTTTGTAGTGCAGTAACTGCAAAGTATTAAGGGGTCAGTTATTTCGTATTTGTTTTCTGCTATAAGGTAGAGAGCTAATTCAATCCATTTAGAATCTTTATTGTCTTCTATTTTGCATGCTAGGTCTACAGTTTTTGTGTTACTTTTATAAAAGGTTCTACGGCAACATACACACACAAAGTTTGGTACTTCAGCAGATGTACTTTTAAATTTCAGTATTTATTTTGTGTATGTTTGTAGTAGAAGGTTCCTATGCATGGTATTGTTGCTAATTTGCTTTAAAGCTATTTCATTCTGTAAGTGGCTTTCACTTCCAAAATATTTTTTCTGGATATAGTCAATTTCTTCAAGTAGGTCTTTTGCTGTACCATGTAGAAGAATGTTATTTAAATTGGCTAGTGCTAAAGCAGGACTTTTAGCATACTACTGTTTATAGACTAGATTTCTTATAGTTGAATGATGTGTTGATATTATTTTGAAATAATGTAAGGTGGTTTTGCAAGTAGGTCCTGAAATGCAGGCCAATGAATGTCCTTGTAGTCCTGTGTACTAGCGCACTGGACAGGTATCCATATTTTGCAGTAGTTTAATTTTGTCTTTGACTTTCACATATTGATTGAGGAATTGGCGTAAAGACTTGAAAGGTTTTTTGGGAATGTTACACATTGACGTGCATGGCCATTTCTATACTAGATGTTCTGATTCAGTTGAATGGAGAGGTAATTCTAAGTTTTCTGGGGATATTTTTGTAGGCAGTATTTCTTGTTCCATTATGGTTTTATTAACTTTTTCATAACCTCGTCCACTGCTATGTATGGCAATTATATTTGTTTGCTTTTGTTTGTATGCTTATTCATTAAAATATGGTTCTGTGCTTGTAGTGTGACTCCATTCACCTCCACAGATACTTAAGAAGTTATTTCTGTTGACATTTTGTTTATTGAGAAGTCTTTTTTGTAATTTAGTCATTAGTTTTGTTAGTGGTTTCATTTTGTTTAACACTAAAAAAAAGAACTTTCTTTTGAGAATGATTGCACTATCAACGCTTCTAAGATTAATTTCCTACGATAGGTTTTAAGGGTTTTCTCTCCTGTTTTTATATGATTTTGAAGGGCTCTGTGACGGAACATTTTTGCTAAAATACTTTTTTTGGTATGCTTACTTTGACTATATCAAGATTTATAGGAGCACTTTTATCTGTAGTGGTAGCTGAATTTTTGTTAATTGTTTTCTGGTTCGTTTTACATTTTGATAGAGGAGGCAACGATTCTGTACTTGAAGCTTGTTTTGTTTCGCTAAATGACTGTATTAGCTGTTTTGTTTGAACTTTTTTCAAATTCTGCTAGAGATGGATGCTTATTTTGGACACTTCTATTTTCATTTGCTCTGCATCTGCGTTGCTTTCTACGGACTTGATTTTTGGTAGGCATCATTTAGGGTCTGTTGAAAAAAATAAAGAAGGTATGGGCTGGGGTGTTCTGCAATGTAGGTGTGCTGTGTGCATGAGTGTCTGAGTAAGATGATAAAGATGTATGTAATGGAGTGTGATTGTGAATTGGGCAACTACAACTAGTTGGGATGGGTATTCTTGAATTTATGTGCTACTAAACTGGGGTTCAGATGACAGTAGAAAGTAAGCTAGTGGTGTGGAGACGTACAACTAGTAAATCTAATGGTATACAATTAAAACAGTAGTTTGTTCTATAATATCAAAATTCTAGGGGCTGAGTTGGGTCACGTGTGTGTCGAAAAAGAGGAATTTGTGCGCCATTCTGCCTGTAAATCTCTGTTTACGAAATGGGGATTTGTGGACAGAATCGTGCACAATCTCTATTTTTAGGCAGAGAAAATGCATGAATTCACCTTACAGTGTGTTTGAGTAATAGTACAAATATTATGGTGGTATTCAACTTACTTTTTTCTGGAATGAGCAGGTTTCTTCTTAGTTGTTATTTGTACTTCAAATTCGGCTGCTTCTTTTCAGGACAATGGTCTTCACTGCAATTGTAAAGGAAACAATTAGTAATTGTGTTTGTATATAGCACTGTTTTTAATTTAGACATTGATTTTTTCCTGCCTTCCTCAAAACTATGAAAACTATCTTATTCACATAAGATGCGTCGCACCAGTTGAATGCATATCATATGTTCTTATTGCATAAACTGTATTGCAATGACTAATTGTACCAACCAAAATATCAGTTCTATGCCTTGTGGAATTCATAATGGACCACTGAATGCCACTATTCCTGTAACTAAGCTCTTGCAAGTAACAGCGCCTCAATGCCATGGGCTGCTTGCGTGCTATATAAATATAAATAAATAAATGTATTTTTATGTTTTTGTACAAGTATTGGTGTTTGATATTTGAACATACTGTGTGCATGCAATTTTGTTTGAGTATTTTAACTATTCATATTGTACTTAAACTGGCCAATTCCTGGAATTAATGTGCGCCGAATATTCCTGCTCAGAGAAGCCAAAACGTGCGATTTGCAGTAAAAGTGCGAAAACCGCAGTGCGACTGCGAAAATCGCAGGGAAACCAGCGCACATCGATTCATGGAAGTCCGTGCACTAGAAAAACATTGGATGGGTGCTGAAAAAGTGCGCGGCGCACGCCGGCGCACAGGTCATCCAACGGCATGCGCCACGGCCGCTGCGAAATAGCACATAGCATGGCGCACATTACAAAAGTAGGCGTAACATGGGGCGTAACACTCGGAATGGGGAACAACGTGCGAAAATATGGGCGTCACGGGGGAAGTACAGGAGGCAAGTGCGCGGAACGCCCACACGCTCACCTGCAACTCGTATTCAGGGAATCCAATAGGGCAAACCAGCGCACGGCAAAAGACGCGCACAGGGCCAAACAAGTACGCCACAAGAAAGCAGGCGGTAGCGTCCCTGCGCCTGAAATAAATGTGCGCCAAAATGTGCGCTAACAAAAAGCACCCATATACAGCTATGATGAATGATCCATACAGTGGCCCTCTAGGACAAATGAGGTGCAAAGGGGTACCGACAAACACGGACACCCGCTGTGTGAAAAATAGCTTGTGCGTGTATTACGGGGTTCGTGGGAAGTTCCACATGCGATTGGCCTGGACACGTCTATTCCGGGGTGCGCGGGAAGTTTCACACGCAAATTTGCAGGGTTCGTGTATTTCTGTGTGTGTGCGTGAAGTTCCACACGCAATTTCAGCAGGGTACGTGTACTCCGGGTGCGCGGCAAATTCCACACGCGAATCCAGCAGCCTATGTGTATTTCGGGGGTGCCGGGGAGTCCCACACGTGAATTGGCCGTGCGGGTCCTCCCAGCTGTTCCCTCTACACCCTCCACGGCCCCTGCAGGCGGCCCACACCACAGGGGACTACCCTAGACCCCTGCACATGTCCCGCAGGCAGCCCATCCACCACTGCATTGCCCCCCACCAACCCACATGTCACCTTGCACTACTGCCCACCAACGCATGTCTCCCAGCACCCCTACCCCCCTGCATCCAGGGGCACCCTCCACCAGGCCCCCACTCCTGTCCCCCTGCACCCGCACTCCCACTCCCCTGCATCCAGGGGCACCCTCACCAGGCCCCCACTCATGTCTCCCAGCACCCCACCCCCACCAGTCAGGGGCACGCTCCACAAGGCCCCCACTCAAGTCCCCCTGCACCCCCACCCCCCTGCATCCAGGGGCACCCTCCACCAGGCCCCCACTCATGTCTCCTAGCACCCCCACCCACCACCAGTCAGGGGCACCCTCCACCAGGCCCCCACTCATGTCCCCCTGCACCCCTACCCCCCTGCATCCAGGGGCATCCTCCACCAGGCCCCCACTCATGTCTCCCTGCACCCGCACCCCCCAGCACTGTGGGGCACCCTCCACCAGGCCCCCACTCATGTCTCCCAGCACCCCCACCCCCCACCAGTCAGGGCCACCCTCCACCAGGCCCCCACTCATGTCTCCCAACACTCCCACCCCCCACCAGTCAGGGGCACCCTCCACCAGGCCCACACTCATGTCCCCCTGCACCCCCACCCCCCTGCATCCAGGGGCACCCTCCACCAGGTCCACACTCATGTCCCCCTGCACCCCCACCCCCCTGCATCCAGGGGCACCCTCCACCAGGCCCCCACTCATGTCTCCCAGCACCCCCACACTCCACCAGTCAGGGGCACCCTCCACCAGGCCTCCGCTCATGTCCAACTCATGTCTCCCTGCACCCCCACCCCCCAGCACTGTGGGGCACCCTCCACCAGGCCCCCACTCATGTCCCCCAGCACCCCCACCCCCCTGCATCCAGGGGCACCCTCCACCAGGCCCCCACTCATGTCTCCCTGCACCCCCACCCCTGCCAGTCAGGGGCACCCTCCACCAGGCCCCCACGCATGTCCAACTCATGTCTCCCTGCACCCCCACCCCCCAGCACTGTGGGGCACCCTCCACCAGGCCCCCACTCATGTCCCCCTGAACCCCCACACCCCTGCATCCAGGGGCACCCTCCACATGGCCCCCACTCATGTCTCCCTGCACCCCCACCGCCCACCACTGTGGGGCACCCTCCACCAGGCCCCCACTCATGTCTCCCAGCACCCCCACCCCCCACCAGTCAGGGGCACCCTCCACCATGCCCCCACTCATGTCTCCCTGCACCCCCACCCCCCAGCACTGTGGGGCACCCTCCACCAGGCCCCCACTCATGTCCAACTCATGTCTCCCTGCACCCCCACCCCCCAGCACTGTGGTGCACCCACCACCATGCCCCCACTCATGTCCAACTCATGTCTCCCAGCACCCCCACCCCCGAGCACTGTGGGCCACCCTCCACCAGGCCCCCTGCACCCCCACCTCCCTGCATCCAGGGGCACCCTCCACCAGGCCCCTACTCATGTCTCCCTGCACCCCCACCCCCCACCAGTCAGGGGCACCCTCCACCAGGCCCCCACTCATGTCCAACTCATGTCTCCCTGCACCCCCACCCCCCAGCACTGTGGGGCACACTCCACGAGGCCTCCACTCATGTCCCCCTGCACCCCCACCCCCCTGCATCCAGGGGCACCCTCCACCAGGCCCCCACTCATGTCTCCCTGCACCCCCACCCCCAGCACTCTGGGGCACCCTCCACCAGGCCCCCACTCATGTCTCCCAGCACCCCCACCCCCCACCAGTCAGGGGCACCCCTCCACCAGGCCCCCACTCATGTCCAACTCATGTCTCCCTGCACCCCCACCCCCCAGCACTGTGGGGCACCCTCCACCAGGCCCCCACTCATGTTCCCCTGCACCCCCACCCCCCTTCATCCAGGGGCACCCTCCACCAGGCCTCCACTCATGTCTCTCTGCACCCCCACGATCCAGCACTGTGGGGTACCCTCCACCAAGCCCCCACTCATGTCCCCCTGCACTACCACCCCCTGTATCCAGGGGCACCCTCCACCAGGCCCCAACTCATGTCTCCCTGCACCTCCACTCCCCAGCACTGTGGGGCACCCTCCACTAGGCCCCCACTCATGTCTCCCTGCACCCCCACCCCCCAGCACTGTGGGGCACCCTCCACCAGGCCCCCACTCATGTCCTCCTGCACCCCCACCCCCCTGCATCCAGGGGCACCCTCCACCAGGCCCCCACTCATGTCTCCCTGCACCCCCACCCCCCAGCACTGTTGGGCACCCTCCACCAGGCCCCCACTCATGTCCAACTCATGTCTCCCAGCACCCCCACCCCCAGCACTTTAGGGCACCCTCCACCAGGCCCCCACTCCTGTCCCCCTGGACCCCACCCCCCCTACATCCAGGGACACCCTACACCAGGCCCCCACTCACGTCCAACTCATGTCTCCCAGCACCCCCACCCCCCAGCACTGTAGGGCACCCTCCACCAGGCCCCCACTCCTGTCCCCCTGCACCCCCACCCCCCTGCATCCAGGGGCACCCTCCACCAGGCCCCCACTCATGTCTCTCTGCACCCCACCCCCCACCAGTCAGGGGCACCCTCCACCAGGCCCCCACTCATGTCTCCCTGCACCCCCATCCCCCAGCACTGTGTGGCACCCTGCACAAGGCACCCACTCCTGTCCCCCTGAACCCCACCGCCCTGCATCCAGGGGCACCCTCCACCAGGCCCCCACTCATGTCTCCCAGCACCCCCACCCCCCAGCCGTGCGATTTGCCTGGGTACGTGTATTCCAGGGGTGCGCGGGTAGTCTCACACGCGATTCCATCAGGGTACGTGTATCATGGGTCCGTGTGAACTTCCACACGCGTTACCAGCAGGGTACGTGTATTTTGGGGTGCGCGGGAAGTTTCACACGCGAATTTGCAGGGTACGTGTATTTTGGTGTGTGCGCGTGAAGTTCCACACGCTACAGGGCCTGTGAGAGTGGAGTACGTGTATTCCAGGGGTGGGCAGGATTATTTACTCGCGACTGAGCCTGGGAGAGCGTGTTACGTGTATTCCTGGGGTGGGCGGGAAGATTTACACGGTCGCCTACAACGCGCCAAAAAATAAAAGGACCAATCCTGAAACACGTACGCCAGCATGAAGCAGGCGCACGTCCCGCGCAGCATAAAAGAGTGCGCAAACAACAAACAAGCTCAGACGCCAGGATTAATATACCGTTCCTAGCAGCAGTGGCCGCGGGATACCGCAGGAGGAGGAGAAGGATAGTCAGGGCCAGAATCTTCACACCCAGAACCAGCCTATTTGGTATGCCTGATGACCAGGTTTATGGGAGGTACAGGTTTCCACCACACATAATACTCGACCTGGTCAGTGAGTGGGAGTATGACCTCACATCACCCACCCTGTGCTTCCAAGCACTCAGCCCCCTGGAGAAGGTCCTCATTGTACTGCACTTCTTGGCTACCGGATCATTTCAGCGGACAAGTGCCATAGTGGGGGGGGTGTCACAGGCCACGCAGTCACGGTGCCTACACCAGGTTTTGGCCATCATCACTGCACGCCCATCAGTCTGCAGGCACATATACCTGCCCAGAACACCTGCAGAAAGGCAGGCTGTCAGCCAGGATTTCTACAGGGTGCACAATTCCCCAAAGTGCTAAGTGCCATTGATTGCACCCATGTGGCTCTACGTCCCCCCAGGGCATTTGAGCACATCTATAGAAACTGCAAGCACTGGCATTCCATCAACGTCCAGGTAGTATGTGATGCCAAGGGAATCATCACTTCAGTATATGCCAACTATCCAGGGTCCACCCACGACAGCTTCATTTACAGGATGTCAACCCTAAACCGGGACATGGAAGCTGGGTGGCATGGCGATGCATGGCTGCTTGGTGAGTAGAAATGCCACAGCACATGCATGCATGACAGATACAGAGTAAGGCCAATACCCCACTAATGATCCCCATCACCACCTCCCCAGGGGACAGTGCCTACCCTCTGAGCACACACATGATGACGCCAATTCGGAACCCCATCACGCCTCCCGAGGTAAGATACAACACAGCCCATATTGCAACCTGGGGCATAGTGGAGCGCACATTCGGAGTGCTCAAGTCACGCTTTCGCTCCCTTGACCGTTCTGGCGGGCAGATGTTATACGCTCCCCCAGTAGTGTGCAGGATCATAGTGGCAGCATGTGTCCTGCACAATGTTGCAACACGCCGGGGCCTGGCTGTGGACATGGTGGTGCCCCACATACCCAACCACATGCACGCCCGCTGCACATGGGAGGGGAAAGGGCACGGGGTGAGGCAGCCCGTACGCAGCTGGTGGCTAATTACTTCACATAGAAAGCACACCCCTGTGGAGTGCACACAGCCCTGGCACATACCATCTGACAATCAATGATGACTCAATCTGACAATTATGATGAACAAAGGGACAGTCAACTGTCAGAACCATAGCAGCCTGAGATTGTTCATCTGGAAGTGTCACAATGTGTGCATCCCTACCTACACAAACACCACCAATGCAGTGTCATCAGAAAACACACATCCATGCAGCAAAAATGAATACCCACTTGCAAAATACAACATGAGAACAGTGGCATGTCACCCAACCCCTCCCCGGCACGGCCACACAACACACCATGGCATGTCATGCAATGTGAGAGCAAACAAATTAATCCCCACAACATGCCCCAAGTGTCACCAACTACAGTGTCCCTAATGGAAACGGGCCACACATGAAATGCTCACAGTAATGCAGGACCAACAACACACATTACCAAATACTTACCAAGAATACCAATCACCTACACAACCTCCAACCTACCATAAACATGACAGTACGGACTTAAAAAATTGGTAGCCTCACTACCTGATGATGGCAGCACTTCGAACACTTCCAAGTATACAGTTTTAGCACCACGCAAGAGTGTAGGTGCACTGCTTACAACATGCACTCAGTCCCAAAGTAGACCGCCTTGTGAAGACATGAGAAATGGACCTGCAAATTAGGAGGATGAGATGGATGCAGAGCCACATATCAATACACCATGCAGTGTACAATACAACAACAATATGCACTAGGAATGTATACACAGTATTGACTACAGACTGCCCACACATCAAATGGGAGTCCAACGTCACCGTGTAAGTCAATGTCACTTGGGCACATCCTTTGCAAGCCCATGGAAACGGGAAGCAGGAGGGGTGTGTGTCACACAAACCCAAGCATCTGACCCAAATTCAGGACAAGCCTGCATATGCCCAGCCACAATATAGCGTATGCCCACGGGAGCCACACAAGGCAACACACTGTCCAAAAAAAAAAATACATATCAAAAAGTAAAAAAAAAAAAAAAAAAAAATGGCCATTAATGGGCCCAGGGCTGTGGGGGAGGCCACCCAGGGTGCACACCAAAACCCACCTGTGTGGATCTTGCGGAAAAAAACACCTCCATGGGCTCATGGCCTGCACGGCTACCCTATTGTGGGAGAATCGCTGCTGTCGCTCTCCTCACCCTCTGCAACTGCATCAGGAGGTGGTGGCACTATGGGAGGCAGCCCACACAAAGCCCTAGTCTGGTCCTCCATGGCAGCAAGCATGCGGGTGTGGAAGGTCTGGTTCTGGAGGATAATTGTGCGTAGGTCCCCATGCAACAACTCACGGGATGCCCGGACCTCCGCCCTAGTTGTCTGCATCTCAGCTGAGAGCGTACGTGTGAGCCGCTCCAGCTGCTGTTCTGTCCTCGTGTTAGCTGAAGCCTCAAGCTCAACCAGAGTTGCCCTGAGCTGACGGAGTTCCACCCTCAGGGCTTCCCTGTGGCCCTGGGACTCAATAGAAATGGCTTCCCACACAGTCTCCAGTGCCGCCCGCCTGCCCCTGTTGGACGCGAACATGTCCTCCCTGTGTGACTGGCTATTGGAGTCTGTTGCCTGCTGTAGTTGTTCAATTAGCCTTTCTTGGGGGACAATGGAAGTGGCCACCCTATCCATGGCCTGAGCCATCATCTCAGTTGATGCTGCCTGTTGGTTTGCCATACCGTATATGGATTGCTCCCATGCGGTATTGCCAGGTGGCATACGGCCACCGCGTCGGCGGGCACCACACCTGTCTGGGGCAAGGCGAACTCCGCCTTGCTGTGCCGGCTCAGCCTGAGGCTGCAGGGCTGCATTCCCCCTCTGATCTGCTGGCCCAGGAACAGGATCAGATGTAGCAGAGTGTGACCCTGCATCCGTAACCACCAAAGGCGGACCTACCAACACTGACATCCCCATTGAGGGTTCTACCCCTGGTGCAGGTGGGTTGGACAGTACAGAATCCCTCCCAGAAACACTTACCTGCGACACAACATAGGTCTCATCATCCGAATCGACACCTGAATAGAGCTCGGGGGAGGTGCACCCAGAGACACCCTTGAGATGACGGCCTGCAGCAAGTGTGGGTTCTCACCCACCACCACACCACGTCCCTCACTGGTGCCCGGTCGGGCCTGAGACCCCTCCTGGGTCTGCACCATCTCCACAACCCCAGCAGTATCAAGTGCGTCATCCCCTGCAAAGACATGAAAGAAAATAAATGGGAACAGGCATTAGCAACATGGAACACAATTAGGGCTGAGAAGCAACAGAAACAGTACTTCATTGACACATGTACCACATGACTATAACCCTCCCATGCATGCACTGTCACTGTGTATGAAGGGGAGGCAAATGGCACACATTGATGACACCAAGATGGAAGACCAAAAAATTTGCTGCATGCTGCCTAGCAGTGCCATCACACATTGGCCTGTGATTGGCATGTCACACATGTGACAATAGGACTGAGAAATGCCTAGTGATAGTGGTGGAATGCAGACAATCAGCCTGAATGAACACAGAATAACATGCAACTATGTTTTGGCAAGATGACAATTCAAGGGCAACTGGCGTGAGGTTGGGCTGAATGTCGACTGTTGCCAGAAGGGATACTGCAACATCCAAATCCTGGTGCACAGAATGTACTGGATGAAGCACATGGGTGACCCAAACCACTCAGGTACACACCCCCTCACCTGGCACTCAATCAGAAGCACTCACACACACACCATGCACATGGATGACACACACATGCATGTGCACTCACCGGACAATGGCAGGTCTCCCACGCCTTGGATCTGTTCCTCCGTGACGTAGGTCCCAGCAACATACTCATGTGGAGTGAGTTCTATGTCCTCTGCCGGAGACCCACCTCCAGTCACTAGAGTTGCGACATGACTTGAGGGCAGCTTTTTCTTTGCCCTGCGCTTAAGGTCATTCCAGCGCGTGTAGCAATCATTAGCTGTGCGCCGCACGAATCCAAGGGCATTTATGAGTTCCGCAATGGTCTGCCAGTGTGCCTGACGTTGTGCAGGTGTGGTCTTGCATCCTGCAGTAATCACCATTTTGCTGTCATGTGCGGACACATACTCCACAAGAGCATCAAGTTCGACCTGATTGAAGCTGGGCTTCCTTGGTGGGCCGGACTGTGTAGGCGTGTCTGGGGCATCAGCCTGTAATGGACGAGCACTCTTCCTCTTCTGCTTGGAAGGTGGTGATACTGAGTGTCCTACGCCGCTCTGGACACTAGGGGCAGGAGCCCCGGTGGACTGTGGACTAGGAGTGTGGGAATGAACACTCACCATGGGACTTGGTGCAGGCATTAGCTGAAGTGTGATGTAGTCAGGGGGAAAGTCAGCAGGATGGACTAGGACCGACACTGTCCTGGCTGGGACACTCAGAGCTGGGGTGGATGGAGCCGCAGCTGCCCCTGCAGCCTCCCCACCCTGCCTACTCAGGGCAGCAGATGACATAGCTGCCCCTGATCCACGTGGGCTGGTGACACCAACGTGCACCGCCACACGTGGCCTAGACTTGCTGACCTGGAAGTCAGCCAGGGAGTCATCCAGTGCCAGGTCTGGTGCCACAATGGGCTGGTCCAACAAGGGCTGAGCACTGATGATGTCAGCCACATTACCCTCAACCAGGGGGGGGCATGGGTGTCCCTGACTGGTCACCCACACATGGGGGGCTGGGGGCGCCCTGCAAGTCCTGGCCACGTCCCCTACCGTATCCACCACGGCCACCTCTTGTGGCTCGCCCACCTTTGCCACCCTTACCGCGTGCTCGCCTCCCAACCATGGCACTGATGTAGTTGTGCGTATGGGAGTTGTAGTAAACTATTGACCTGGGCAATTGGGGGTCAAAGGGGTAGGGTACTAGATGGAATTCGTACCCTAGTGCTCTAGCAAGGCTGTATGTGACCCCTGGGGGAAGATGACGGGTCACGCAACGCACAGGCACCCCGAAAAAGGGAGATAATGTGCACGCAACCCCTCCTAGACCAGTGCGTGGAAAAAAAACCCTGCACTACGCTGTGGCACCCAGAAACACAAAAATGAACGTATGCGTGTCACACGCAGCCTAGACTGACCTCTGAAGGGGAAGGCAACACACGGGGCAAGCACAGATGTCAAATACGTGCGTGACTCACTGTCTGCCAGGAAAAATCACGTGTAAAATACACCCCCGCCAAAAGAAGAATTGTACGCTGACTGAGGAGTCAGGACAACAGGAGAAGTGAACGCTGTTTGAGGAAACAGGCCCAGGAAAAAGACAAGAAGAGAAAAACTGTCAGAGGTAATAGGGAGTACGAACTTAGAACGCTGTGAAGTAAATCGCCTGTGAACCGACAAGAAGTACAGATTTCACCCACTCGCTCTCCACGAAAAGCACGTACAAGGAAATGGCGTTCTACACGTACCTTTTAAACATGCCCACACGTCCAGCGTCACTTCTGCGTGTACGCGCTAAGGCCCCATCCTCCAATTACACATGTTGACACTCTGACGTGCAGTCATTGGATGTGTAACATGCACCCGTGTACAGGGAAACGCCCGCGCACGCAAGTCACAGACGAGCATAAGCGCTGTTGGCCTTCTGCACCCCCACCCCTGCCAGTCAGGGGCACCCTCCACCAGGCCCCCACGCATGTCCAACTCATGTCTCCCTGCACCCACACCCCCCAGCACTGTGGGGCACCCTCCACCAGGCCCCCACTCATGTCCCCCTGAACCCCCACACCCCTGCATCCAGGGGCACCCTCCACATGGCCCCCACTCATGTCTCCCTGCACCCCCACCGCCCACCACTGTGGGGCACCCTCCACCAGGCCCCCACTCATGTCTCGCAGCACCCCCACCCCCCACCAGTCAGGGGCACCCTCCACCATGCCCCCACTCATGTCTCCCTGCACCCCCACCCCCCAGCACTGTGGGGCACCCTCCACCAGGCCCCTACTCATGTCCAACTCATGTCTCCCTGCACCCCCACCCCCCAGCACTGTGGTGCACCCACCACCATGCCCCCACTCATGTCCAACTCATGTCTCCCAGCACCCCCACCCCCGAGCACTGTGGGCCACCCTCCACCAGGCCCCCTGCACCCCCACCTCCCTGCATCCAGGGGCACCCTCCACCAGGCCCCTACTCATGTCTCCCTGCACCCCCACCCCCCACCAGTCAGGGGCACCCTCCACCAGGCCCCCACTCATGTCCAACTCATGTCTCCCTGCACTCCCACCCCCCAGCACTGTGGGGCACACTCCACGAGGCCTCCACTCATGTCCCCCTGCACCCCCACCCCCCTGCATCCAGGGGCACCCTCCACCAGGCCCCCACTCATGTCTCCCTGCACCCCTACCCCCAGCACTCTGGGGCACCCTCCACCAGGCCCCCACTCATGTCTCCCAGCACCCCCACCCCCCACCAGTCAGGGGCACCCCTCCACCAGGCCCCCACTCATGTCCAACTCATGTCTCCCTGCACCCCCACCCCCCAGCACTGTGGGGCACCCTCCACCAGGCCCCCACTCATGTTCCCCTGCACCCCCACCCCCCTTCATCCAGGGGCACCCTCCACCAGGCCTCCACTCATGTCTCTCTGCACCCCCACGATCCAGCACTGTGGGGTACCCTCCACCAAGCCCCCACTCATGTCCCCCTGCACTACCACCCCCTGTATCCAGGGGCACCCTCCACCAGGCCCCAACTCATGTCTCCCTGCACCTCCACTCCCCAGCACTGTGGGGCACCCTCCACTAGGCCCCCACTCATGTCTCCCTGCACCCCCACCCCCCAGCACTGTGGGGCACCCTCCACCAGGCCCCCACTCATGTCCTCCTGCACCCCCACCCCCCTGCATCCAGGGGCACCCTCCACCAGGCCCCCACTCATGTCTCCCTGCACCCCCACCCCCCAGCACTGTTGGGCACCCTCCACCAGGCCCCCACTCATGTCCAACTCATGTCTCCCAGCACCCCCACCCCCAGCACTTTAGGGCACCCTCCACCAGGCCCCCACTCCTGTCCCCCTGGACCCCACCCCCCCTGCATCCAGGGACACCCTACACCAGGCCCCCACTCACGTCCAACTCATGTCTCCCAGCACCCCCACCCCCCAGCACTGTAGGGCACCCTCCACCAGGCCCCCACTCCTGTCCCCCTGCACCCCCACCCCCCTGCATCCAGGGGCACCCTCCACCAGGCCCCCACTCATGTCTCTCTGCACCCCACCCCCCACCAGTCAGGGGCACCCTCCACCAGGCCCCCACTCATGTCTCCCTGCACCCCCATCCCCCAGCACTGTGTGGCACCCTGCACAAGGCACCCACTCCTGTCCCCCTGAACCCCACCGCCCTGCATCCAGGGGCACCCTCCACCAGGCCCCCACTCATGTCTCCCAGCACCCCCACCCCCCAGCCGTGCGATTTGCCTGGGTACGTGTATTCCAGGGGTGCGCGGGTAGTCTCACACGCGATTCCATCAGGGTACGTGTATCATGGGTCCGTGTGAACTTCCACACGCGTTACCAGCAGGGTACGTGTATTTTGGGGTGCGCGGGAAGTTTCACACGCGAATTTGCAGGGTACGTGTATTTTGGTGTGTGCGCGTGAAGTTCCACACGCTACAGGGCCTGTGAGAGTGGAGTACGTGTATTCCAGGGGTGGGCAGGATTATTTACTCGCGACTGAGCCTGGGAGAGCGTGTTACGTGTATTCCTGGGGTGGGCGGGAAGATTTACACGGTCGCCTACAACGCGCCAAAAAATAAAAGGACCAATCCTGAAACACGTACGCCAGCATGAAGCAGGCGCACGTCCCGCGCAGCATAAAAGAGTGCGCAAACAACAAACAAGCTCAGACGCCAGGATTAATATACCGTTCCTAGCAGCAGTGGCCGCGGGATACCGCAGGAGGAGGAGAAGGATAGTCAGGGCCAGAATCTTCACACCCAGAACCAGCCTATTTGGTATGCCTGATGACCAGGTTTATGGGAGGTACAGGTTTCCACCACACATAATACTCGACCTGGTCAGTGAGTGGGAGTATGACCTCACATCACCCACCCTGTGCTTCCAAGCACTCAGCCCCCTGGAGAAGGTCCTCATTGTACTGCACTTCTTGGCTACCGGATCATTTCAGCGGACAAGTGCCATAGTGGGGGGGGTGTCACAGGCCACGCAGTCACGGTGCCTACACCAGGTTTTGGCCATCATCACTGCACGCCCATCAGTCTGCAGGCACATATACCTGCCCAGAACACCTGCAGAAAGGCAGGCTGTCAGCCAGGATTTCTACAGGGTGCACAATTCCCCAAAGTGCTAAGTGCCATTGATTGCACCCATGTGGCTCTACGTCCCCCCAGGGCATTTGAGCACATCTATAGAAACTGCAAGCACTGGCATTCCATCAACGTCCAGGTAGTATGTGATGCCAAGGGAATCATCACTTCAGTATATGCCAACTATCCAGGGTCCACCCACGACAGCTTCATTTACAGGATGTCAACCCTAAACCGGGACATGGAAGCTGGGTGGCATGGCGATGCATGGCTGCTTGGTGAGTAGAAATGCCACAGCACATGCATGCATGACAGATACAGAGTAAGGCCAATACCCCACTAATGATCCCCATCACCACCTCCCCAGGGAACAGTGCCTACCCTCTGAGCACACACATGATGACGCCAATTCGGAACCCCATCACGCCTCCCGAGGTAAGATACAACACAGCCCATATTGCAACCTGGGGCATAGTGGAGCGCACATTCGGAGTGCTCAAGTCACGCTTTCGCTCCCTTGACCGTTCTGGCGGGCAGATGTTATACGCTCCCCCAGTAGTGTGCAGGATCATAGTGGCAGCATGTGTCCTGCACAATGTTGCAACACGCCGGGGCCTGGCTGTGGACATGGTGGTGCCCCACATACCCAACCACATGCACGCCCGCTGCACATGGGAGGGGAAAGGGCACGGGGTGAGGCAGCCCGTACGCAGCTGGTGGCTAATTACTTCACATAGAAAGCACACCCCTGTGGAGTGCACACAGCCCTGGCACATACCATCTGACAATCAATGATGACTCAATCTGACAATTATGATGAACAAAGGGACAGTCAACTGTCAGAACCATAGCAGCCTGAGATTGTTCATCTGGAAGTGTCACAATGTGTGCATCCCTACCTACACAAACACCACCAATGCAGTGTCATCAAAAAACACACATCCATGCAGCAAAAATGAATACCCACTTGCAAAATACAACATGAGAACAGTGGCATGTCACCCAACCCCTCCCCGGCACGGCCACACAACACACCATGGCATGTCATGCAATGTGAGAGCAAACAAATTAATCCCCACAAAATGCCCCAAGTGTCACCAACTACAGTGTCCCTAATGGAAACGGGCCACACATGAAATGCTCACAGTAATGCAGGACCAACAACACACATTACCAAATACTTACCAAGAATACCAATCACCTACACAACCTCCAACCTACCATAAACATGACAGTACGGACTTAAAAAATTGGTAGCCTCACTACCTGATGATGGCAGCACTTCGAACACTTCCAAGTATACAGTTTTAGCACCACGCAAGAGTGTAGGTGCACTGCTTACAACATGCACTCAATCCCAAAGTAGACCGCCTTGTGAAGACATGAGAAATGGACCTGCAAATTAGGAGGATGAGATGGATGCAGAGCCACATATCAATACACCATGCAGTGTACAATACAACAACAATATGCACTAGGAATGTATACACAGTATTGACTACAGACTGCCCACACATCAAATGGGAGTCCAACGTCACCGTGTAAGTCAATGTCACTTGGGCACATCCTTTGCAAGCCCATGGAAACGGGAAGCAGGAGGGGTGTGTGTCACACAAACCCAAGCATCTGACCCAAATTCAGGACAAGCCTGCATATGCCCAGCCACAATATAGCGTATGCCCACGGGAGCCACACAAGGCAACACACTGTCCAAAAAAAAAAATACATATCAAAAAGTAAAAAAAAAAAAAAAAAAATGGCCATTAATGGGCCCAGGGCTGTGGGGGAGGCCACCCAGGGTGCACACCAAAACCCACCTGTGTGGATCTTGCGGAAAAAAACACCTCCATGGGCTCATGGCCTGCACGGCTACCCTATTGTGGGAGAATCGCTGCTGTCGCTCTCCTCACCCTCTGCAACTGCATCAGGAGGTGGTGGCACTATGGGAGGCAGCCCACACAAAGCCCTAGTCTGGTCCTCCATGGCAGCAAGCATGCGGGTGTGGAAGGTCTGGTTCTGGAGGATAATTGTGCGTAGGTCCCCATGCAACAACTCACGGGATGCCCGGACCTCCGCCCTAGTTGTCTGCATCTCAGCTGAGAGCGTACGTGTGAGCCGCTCCAGCTGCTGTTCTGTCCTCGTGTTAGCTGAAGCCTCAAGCTCAACCAGAGTTGCCCTGAGCTGACGGAGTTCCACCCTCAGGGCTTCCCTGTGGCCCTGGGACTCAATAGAAATGGCTTCCCACACAGTCTCCAGTGCCGCCCGCCTGCCCCTGTTGGACGCGAACATGTCCTCCCTGTGTGACTGGCTATTGGAGTCTGTTGCCTGCTGTAGTTGTTCAATTAGCCTTTCTTGGGGGACAATGGAAGTGGCCACCCTATCCATGGCCTGAGCCATCATCTCAGTTGATGCTGCCTGTTGGTTTGCCATACCGTATATGGATTGCTCCCATGCGGTATTGCCAGGTGGCATACGGCCACCACGTCGGCGGGCACCACACCTGTCTGGGGCAAGGCGAACTGCGCCTTGCTGTGCCGGCTCAGCCTGAGGCTGCAGGGCTGCATTCCCCCTCTGATCTGCTGGCCCAGGAACAGGATCAGATGTAGCAGAGTGTGACCCTGCATCCGTAACCACCAAAGGCGGACCTACCAACACTGACATCCCCATTGAGGGTTCTACCCCTGGTGCAGGTGGGTTGGACAGTACAGAATCCCTCCCAGAAACACTTACCTGCGACACAACATAGGTCTCATCATCCGAATCGACACCTGAATAGAGCTCGGGGGAGGTGCACCCAGAGACACCCTTGAGATGACGGCCTGCAGCAAGTGTGGGTTCTCACCCACCACCACACCACATCCCTCACTGGTGCCCGGTCGGGCCTGAGACCCCTCCTGGGTCTGCACCATCTCCACAACCCCAGCAGTATCAAGTGCGTCATCCCCTGCAAAGACATGAAAGAAAATAAATGGGAACAGGCATTAGCAACATGGAACACAATTAGGGCTGAGAAGCAACAGAAACAGTACTTCATTGACACATGTACCACATGACTATAACCCTCCCATGCATGCACTGTCACTGTGTATGAAGGGGAGGCAAATGGCACACATTGATGACACCAAGATGGAAGACCAAAAAATTTGCTGCATGCTGCCTAGCAGTGCCATCACACATTGGCCTGTGATTGGCATGTCACACATGTGACAATAGGACTGAGAAATGCCTAGTGATAGTGGTGGAATGCAGACAATCAGCCTGAATGAACACAGAATAACATGCAACTATGTTTTGGCAAGATGACAATTCAAGGGCAACTGGCGTGAGGTTGGGCTGAATGTCTACTGTTGCCAGAAGGGATACTGCAACATCCAAATCCTGGTGCACAGAATGTACTGGATGAAGCACATGGGTGACCCAAACCACTCAGGTACACACCCCCTCACCTGGCACTCAATCAGAAGCACTCACACACACACCATGCACATGGATGACACACACATGCATGTGCACTCACCGGACAATGGCAGGTCTCCCACGCCTTGGATCTGTTCCTCCGTGACGTAGGTCCCAGCAACATACTCATGTGGAGTGAGTTCTATGTCCTCTGCCGGAGACCCACCTCCAGTCACTAGAGTTGCGACATGACTTGAGGGCAGCTTTTTCTTTGCCCTGCGCTTAAGGTCATTCCAGCGCGTGTAGCAATCATTAGCTGTGCGCCGCACGAATCCAAGGGCATTTATGAGTTCCGCAATGGTCTGCCAGTGTGCCTGACGTTGTGCAGGTGTGGTCTTGCATCCTGCAGTAATCACCATTTTGCTGTCATGTGCGGACACATACTCCACAAGAGCATCAAGTTCGACCTGATTGAAGCTGGGCTTCCTTGGTGGGCCGGACTGTGTAGGCGTGTCTGGGGCATCAGCCTGTAATGGACGAGCACTCTTCCTCTTCTGCTTGGAAGGTGGTGATACTGAGTGTCCTACGCCGCTCTGGACACTAGGGGCAGGAGCCCCGGTGGACTGTGGACTAGGAGTGTGGGAATGAACACTCACCATGGGACTTGGTGCAGGCATTAGCTGAAGTGTGATGTAGTCAGGGGGAAAGTCAGCAGGATGGACTAGGACCGACACTGTCCTGGCTGGGACACTCAGAGCTGGGGTGGATGGAGCCGCAGCTGCCCCTGCAGCCTCCCCACCCTGCCTACTCAGGGCAGCAGATGACATAGCTGCCCCTGATCCACGTGGGCTGGTGACACCAACGTGCACCGCCACACGTGGCCTAGACTTGCTGACCTGGAAGTCAGCCAGGGAGTCATCCAGTGCCAGGTCTGGTGCCACAATGGGCTGGTCCAACAAGGGCTGAGCACTGATGATGTCAGCCACATTACCCTCAACCAGGGGGGGGCATGGGTGTCCCTGACTGGTCACCCACACATGGGGGGCTGGGGTCGCCCTGCAAGTCCTGGCCACGTCCCCTACCGTATCCACCACGGCCACCTCTTGTGGCTCGCCCACCTTTGCCACCCTTACCGCGTGCTCGCCTCCCAACCATGGCACTGATGTAGTTGTGCGTATGGGAGTTGTAGTAAACTATTGACCTGGGCAATTGGGGGTCAAAGGGGTAGGGTACTAGATGGAATTCGTACCCTAGTGCTCTAGCAAGGCTGTATGTGACCCCTGGGGGAAGATGACGGGTCACGCAACGCACAGGCACCCCGAAAAAGGGAGATAATGTGCACGCAACCCCTCCTAGACCAGTGCGTGGAAAAAAAACCCTGCACTACGCTGTGGCACCCAGAAACACAAAAATGAACGTATGCGTGTCACACGCAGCCTAGACTGACCTCTGAAGGGGAAGGCAACACACGGGGCAAGCACAGATGTCAAATACGTGCGTGACTCACTGTCTGCCAGGAAAAATCACGTGTAAAATACACCCCCGCCAAAAGAAGAATTGTACGCTGACTGAGGAGTCAGGACAACAGGAGAAGTGAACGCTGTTTGAGGAAACAGGCCCAGGAAAAAGACAAGAAGAGAAAAACTGTCAGAGGTAATAGGGAGTACGAACTTAGAACGCTGTGAAGTAAATCGCCTGTGAACCGACAAGAAGTACAGATTTCACCCACTCGCTCTCCATGAAAAGCACGTACAAGGAAATGGCGTTCTACACGTACCTTTTAAACATGCCCACACGTCCAGCGTCACTTCTGCGTGTACGCGCTAAGGCCCCATCCTCCAATTACACATGTTGACACTCTGACGTGCAGTCATTGGATGTGTAACATGCACCCGTGTACAGGGAAACGCCCGCGCACGCAAGTCACAGACGAGCATACGCGCTGTTGGCCTTTGGGCCAATGAATTCGCGTACGTGTGCTGACGCGCTTACACGCTAAGGCCCTTTCCTTGAATTACACGCAGACGTGCTGGATTTTCACGTGCTAAATCACTCCGTATCAAGCTGGCCACGCGTAAGCACATGGAAGACCACGCTCCTTCCCAGAAGGCCGAATTACTGCCCCCCAGAGCCCCGAGCACGCTCCCACCTGCCATCTGCTGCTGCCTGATTGCCTGCTGCCCACGTGCCCTGCCATTTGCTGCCTGCACATCTGCCAGGGGTGCTGTTGCTGTGACCACCCATGCTGGAACCGAAGACTCCCGACTGGGATTCCATCACTCCACAGCCCAGCCCCAGGACCCAGTTGCCCACCCACTCCTGCCTCTGGGGTTGTCATGTCGGGCACTGCAACATCTGGCACCACTGACAACCCCCGGCCAGAGAGGCAGAGGGGCACCAGCTTCACTGCCACTGATGTTGGTGTCCTGGTGGAGCAAGTCCTGGGGCAGTATGATGCCCTCTTCGGAGGTTTGCGCGCCGACAAGGAAGGACGGACTCGGATCTGGACGGACATCGTGACTGCCATCAACGCGGAGGGGTGGCAGTCCGCGACTTCCAACATGTCAAGAAGCACTGGGAGGACTTCAGGTCCAGGACCCTCAACAAGGCCCGGCGCCTCTTGAAGGCAGCGGATGCTAAGGGCGCCGGGGCCACTTGTCGGACGATCAGATGAGGGTCCTGGAACGCATATCCCCAGCGCTCCACGTCCAGGTCGTTGAGAGGCAGACCCGTCTGGAGTCGAAAGGAAAGTGTACATGCATCATGATTGTAAGCTGTGCGTGTGGTGATGTGCCAGTAGTGTGCAGGTGTTTGCATGGGGCCGAGTATGGGTGGGGGTGTACAGGGCCGTGAGGCTAACACATACGAGGGCTGTCATGTGTGAGACATGGATGGTGCTTGTGTGTGTAGGCTTGCATGCCAAATGCAGTTGTGTGGGCACACATGTTTGGATGAATGTGTATGTGTTAGGGAGAATTCTCTGTTTAGGCTGAATTTCCCTACCTAGTGAGTCCCCCAGCAGCTTTGCTGGATTTCTGGGGTTTAATTTTTTTCTCCTGCCAAGAGTAAGACTCTTTTACCCTCACTCTTGGACATGTTGAAGTGTGTTTTCTTGGTTAAACCTTGTGTTGAATGGGCTATGGGGTCTCTTACTCCATAGGGCCTCATGTATTTTTGTGATGTGGGTCACACAGCACCCTCTGTGCCGTGACCCAGGGGTGTCCTAGGGACTCCCCAACATAGACTCCATACCCTGGGACTGACTACTGTCTCCCAGGGCATGTAAAGTCACCAAAGACTTTGCTAGTCTTGAATCCTGAACAGAACCAGTACAAACCATCATATTGTGGACGTACTGGCTGGGGCAATTCGATTGCCCCAGGGTCTGTTAGTCGAGGGGGCACGTCTCCGTCCCCCCTGATCGAGTTTTGGCTGGTGGCAGTGGAAACTACTTTTTATATTCGACCGCGAATATTTCCCTATGGGATTTCCCATTGTTTTAGGCTAACACATTTAATTATTTATTTACGGTAGCCTTAAACATACCGCCGGTTTATATATTTATTTTTATAACTCCGGTTGGGACTTTTTGCCAAAACTTGATTCTAAAATGGCGTTGGTGTTCGCCTCTGTAACTCTGACCCAAAGTGGAGCCCTTTGTTCCACTTTTGGCGGGCTTCTCCACAGAAGCCCTCCAAAGTGGTGCCACTCTGTCTGGGGTACTTAGGAGGGGTGGAGGGGGATTTAGGCACCCTGGACTGAGTTACCTTGGTAACTCAAGTCGCACTCCGTCCTGATTGGCCCAAGTGGTGAGCCGCCCGGCTCACCACTTAGCATGGTTGAGTGACAGCTAGGCTGGGTGAATGGGGGTTTGCTGCATAAAAGCAGGGCTTTGGGGACTGGGACTTCAGAAGTCGCCACAGGACCAAGAATCCGACGAGGGAAGAGCTGAGCCGACCTGCTTCGACGACACCACCCGGTGGAGCCCTGCTGAACCGTCTCACCACTTTTTCCCGACGACCGAGGAGAACTCTTAACGGAGTGGCTCCTTCCCTTGACTGGTGGGGACAACCAGTTTTCGCCTTCTTTCCGTTCTTTGAGGTATCTCGTGGCCGCCTTGCCTGTGCCAAGCACCCCGGCAACCGGAATACCACACTTTACCCCCATACCGCGAAAGTCGGCACCAACCCTTTAACCGGAGGACTCCGCGGCTGGTTTCTTCCCGGGCAGTGCAACGACCCTCTTCTTCTGCTCTTCAGCGAGAACTTCTTCTCCCCTGACCGACGTCGAGCCCTGCTGCCACTGCCTGGAACAACTGCCACCGCTGGAGGATCCTTTCCGCTTAAGGTACTGTGTTCTGCCTGGCTTCCCTTGCTACCGACTGTACGGGGTAGATTTAGTCCCCGGCTTTCGAACCTGGGAGTGCCTGGGACACTTTGGCTAAACTTTCTGAGCCACTCTAACCTCTTTTTGACTCTTTGCAAGACTTTGAATCTCTAACTAACAGTGTGATCTTGGGCACATTTTCGCTCCGGCTACTCTAAGAGTGGGCCCTGCCTAGTGACTTTTGCTCACCTGTGACTTTATTCTTCTTTAAGCCTATTGCAAGTGCTCTGGACCTTAGAGTGGTGTGTCTAACCCATTTCTGCTTTTTCTCTCCCTTTCTTGGAAACTACTAGAGTGTCATCTAACGTTAAGCACTCACCTCTGTTTTAATTAAGTGGTGTTTTACCTAGAGTTGTCTAGATAGGAGAAAGGATTGAATCTACTTTCATTATAACTGTGTTGAAGTGCTTTTACTATATTTTTGCTAGAGTGTTTTTAACTTATGTGTATTTTAAATAAATAACTATATACTTTTGAAACCAAGCTCTGGTCAGTGTTTGCTTGTGCTATTGTGTTTTGGTACATATTGTGTATACTTTACATACTGCCTAACTCTTCTTGAGAGAAGTCTGACTGCTCAGCCACAGCTACCAGGTAAATCTGGGTGGTACAGACTGCTACCAAAGGGGTTTACTGCTCTACCTGTAGTCTTAAATCTTTTGCAGTGTTCCCCAAGGGAACTGCACAGGTTTCTGCCTAACACTGGTGTACAGCGGTGGGATTTGTATTGAGTATACATTTTATTGTGCTTTAGATACCTTAGTGCAACTAACCACAAAGCTTAGCACTGAAAAAGTAAAACCTCTAACATGTCAGTTATAGAAAGCTATAGTCAAGAGTCCCTTGCAGCCAAAACTGCTGATTGTTTAAGAGTGCTCTGTAAACATAAGGATCTCCTGACTAAGGGCAAGAAAATGGAGCTGATTGAAAGATTGTTAGCTAACCAAAGTCTGGGTGATGGTTCAGAGGAACCTACCACTCCAGCGACTGTAGATGACAGTGTTGAAGTTAACATGGAGCAAAATGTTGATGTTTCTGAGGAAGAGTCAGAAGAGGAGGGTGAGGCTGTTGTAACTGTCCCCCCTAGGCCTCTGCCTGCTCTACCTGCTGTACCTACTGGACCTTTACCAGGTCCCACATTTAGTCCTCAGTACTTTGAACTGGAGAAAATGAAGCTAGAATTGGAGTATAAGAAACTTAATGCTCAAACTGACAAAGAACTAAGGCTAAGGGAAATGGAGCTCAAGTATGACTTAGAAATGAAGAAATTATCTGTTGAGAATGTTTCTCTCTCTGGCTCCTCTAGAAGTTCCAGTCCTAAAAGACCCCGGATGCCTAAAGAATTGGTTGGTATGTATGAGCCTAAGTTGGATGTGTTGGATTGGTTGTCTCTGTTTGAATATAATCATGGGCTCCAGAACATCACAGGAAATGACTTACTCACCTGGTTGTTCTCTAGGCTTCCCCCTGTTGCAACTGATGTGGTAATGGAGATGGGGGAGGAGGATAGGAAGGACTATGAATGTGTGAAACTAGCTTTGATAGCTAGGTTTGGGAAGACCCCTTCCCAGTATCTTAAGAGGTTTAGGAGCCTCAAAAAGCATGATGGTACCCCTTGGGCTACCTGGGTGAGTGAATGTTTGAAAAACTTAGAGGGATGGATTAAGGGTTACAAGGTGAACACTTATGAAGGTATGAAGAATTTGTTTATGTTGGAGACTATTTATGATGCCTGCTCTCCTGAGCTCAGACAACACTTGGCTGATTCCAGGGAATTAGATTCCCGGAAACTAGCTAAGGCTGCTGACTTGTGGGTTGCCAACAGGGCCACTCACAAGGATGCTGGGGTAACTCAGAAGAAGGATGGGGAGAAACAGCCTAAAAAAGACTCCAAAGAGAATTCTAATAATTCCTATCCCAAAGAGGGCCCCAACCCACAAAATAACCAGGGTAAGCCACATGGGAAACCTAGTCAGGCTACTGTACCTTCTGGCCACAAGCCAGAAGGAGGTCAGAACAAGCCACCCTTCCAGAGAGCATTTGGACAATGCTATGTCTGTCAGGGTACTGACCATATCAAAGGAGATCCCAAGTGCAAGGGTAAACCTGCAGGGATCAGCACAGTCTCCTTAGCCTTCACTCCTGAGGATGAAGTACAGATGGCTAGTGCCCACTTTGAACTCTTTGCTGAAGAACCCTTGGGTCTTCAAGCAACTGTAAACTTAGAGCCTATGGGTCTGGTTAGTCCCCAGAATAGGGTTGTGTATAACTCCCTACCTGTTAACTCTAAGGTGTATTATGTGGACAGTGTTCTTGTCAATGGCCAGGATACTCCTGCCAGGAGAGACACTGGGGCCAGCAGAACAGTAGTGGATGAAAGCTTCTTTCAACCTGAGGATGTGGCCAAAGCACCCAAAGGTCCCACTAAAATGTCTGGAGGCCCTGCCCAAATGGTTCCTATTCTACCAGCCCTCATTCAGTGTAACAACATGACAGTGAGGATCCCTGTCAGTGTTCAGACTGAGGTACCTGGGAAGGTCCTGTTGGGGAATGACCTAAGAACTCTAGGAGTAGTGTCACATACCCCCAGGCCTCCCAGTATGGAGAAGCAGAACTTAACCAAATTGGCTAGACAGGCTACCTTGAAGGACCCTTCTAAGCCTGTGGGACCCTCTACTGAGAACCCCACTACAAGCCCTGGTGTTAGTAAGTTGACCTCTAACCCAGGCACATTTCAGGATAGTATGCTAGGAACATGGGAGCCCCAACCAAGCTCCACCCTTGTTCCCCTAGTTTCCGAGTCTCTGACCCCCCCTGCTTCTGAGGAAGAGGTGGATAGACCAACTAGGCCCCTATCTGGACCTGAGAGAACTGGTAATTCTCAGTGCTGGTGGAAAACCAGAAAAGAAAAGTCTAAGGCCAAAAACCTTCGGACTGTTGGACCTTCTACTGAAGACCCCAACTCCAATCCTAATATTAGGGGGGAAACTCCTAAAATAGGTAAAGGTAGATCTAAGAGGAAGGGGAAGCAGGTACATTGCCTAACCCCAACCCCTCCAACCAAGAGGCCTAAGACCCAACCTGCTCCCACAAGAGAGGTGGTGAGGAACCTTGGAGGCCCCTCTAGATCTAAGGGAATCCTTTATAAGGACCCCTTCAAAAAGCCTAACATAGGTTCAGAAGTTGTACCAACTTCTGAGGGACTGGTCAACCAGATCCCCTATAACAAAAAGACTGATGTTCCTCAAAGGGTCTGTAGGTCCGTTAGCTTGCAAAAGAAAACCTTTGAGTTCTCCATTGAACATAGGTCAAGGTGTCACCATCAAAATGCTGATGGACTCTCTAGGATGTATATCATCGACTAGAGGTATGAGGTTCATCCAGGAGTGGATTAAATCCTCCTGTCCCTTAGTCTGGGGGGGGCGAGTGTTAGGGAGAATTCTCTGTTTAGGCTGAATTTCCCTACCTAGTGAGTCCCCCAGCAGCTTTGCTGGATTTCTGGGGTTTAATTTTTTTCTCCTGCCAAGAGTAAGACTCTTTTACCCTCACTCTTGGACATGTTGAAGTGTGTTTTCTTGGTTAAACCTTGTGTTGAATGGGCTATGGGGTCTCTTACTCCATAGGGCCTCATGTATTTTTGTGATGTGGGTCACACAGCACCCTCTGTGCCGTGACCCAGGGGTGTCCTAGGGACTCCCCAACATAGACTCCATACCCTGGGACTGACTACTGTCTCCCAGGGCATGTAAAGTCACCAAAGACTTTGCTAGTCTTGAATCCTGAACAGAACCAGTACAAACCATCATATTGTGGACGTACTGGCTGGGGCAATTCGATTGCCCCAGGGTCTGTTAGTCGAGGGGGCACGTCTCCGTCCCCCCTGATCGAGTTTTGGCTGGTGGCAGTGGAAACTACTTTTTATATTCGACCGCGAATATTTCCCTATGGGATTTCCCATTGTTTTAGGCTAACACATTTAATTATTTATTTACGGTAGCCTTAAACATACCGCCGGTTTATATATTTATTTTTATAACTCCGGTTGGGACTTTTTGCCAAAACTTGATTCTAAAATGGCGTTGGTGTTCGCCTCTGTAACTCTGACCCAAAGTGGAGCCCTTTGTTCCACTTTTGGCGGGCTTCTCCACAGAAGCCCTCCAAAGTGGTGCCACTCTGTCTGGGGTACTTAGGAGGGGTGGAGGGGGATTTAGGCACCCTGGACTGAGTTACCTTGGTAACTCAAGTCGCACTCCGTCCTGATTGGCCCAAGTGGTGAGCCGCCCGGCTCACCACTTAGCATGGTTGAGTGACAGCTAGGCTGGGTGAATGGGGGTTTGCTGCATAAAAGCAGGGCTTTGGGGACTGGGACTTCAGAAGTCGCCACAGGACCAAGAATCCGACGAGGGAAGAGCTGAGCCGACCTGCTTCGACGACACCACCCGGTGGAGCCCTGCTGAACCGTCTCACCACTTTTTCCCGACGACCGAGGAGAACTCTTAACGGAGTGGCTCCTTCCCTTGACTGGTGGGGACAACCAGTTTTCGCCTTCTTTCCGTTCTTTGAGGTATCTCGTGGCCGCCTTGCCTGTGCCAAGCACCCCGGCAACCGGAATACCACACTTTACCCCCATACCGCGAAAGTCGGCACCAACCCTTTAACCGGAGGACTCCGCGGCTGGTTTCTTCCCGGGCAGTGCAACGACCCTCTTCTTCTGCTCTTCAGCGAGAACTTCTTCTCCCCTGACCGACGTCGAGCCCTGCTGCCACTGCCTGGAACAACTGCCACCGCTGGAGGATCCTTTCCGCTTAAGGTACTGTGTTCTGCCTGGCTTCCCTTGCTACCGACTGTACGGGGTAGATTTAGTCCCCGGCTTTCGAACCTGGGAGTGCCTGGGACACTTTGGCTAAACTTTCTGAGCCACTCTAACCTCTTTTTGACTCTTTGCAAGACTTTGAATCTCTAACTAACAGTGTGATCTTGGGCACATTTTCGCTCCGGCTACTCTAAGAGTGGGCCCTGCCTAGTGACTTTTGCTCACCTGTGACTTTATTCTTCTTTAAGCCTATTGCAAGTGCTCTGGACCTTAGAGTGGTGTGTCTAACCCATTTCTGCTTTTTCTCTCCCTTTCTTGGAAACTACTAGAGTGTCATCTAACGTTAAGCACTCACCTCTGTTTTAATTAAGTGGTGTTTTACCTAGAGTTGTCTAGATAGGAGAAAGGATTGAATCTACTTTCATTATAACTGTGTTGAAGTGCTTTTACTATATTTTTGCTAGAGTGTTTTTAACTTATGTGTATTTTAAATAAATAACTATATACTTTTGAAACCAAGCTCTGGTCAGTGTTTGCTTGTGCTATTGTGTTTTGGTACATATTGTGTATACTTTACATACTGCCTAACTCTTCTTGAGAGAAGTCTGACTGCTCAGCCACAGCTACCAGGTAAATCTGGGTGGTACAGACTGCTACCAAAGGGGTTTACTGCTCTACCTGTAGTCTTAAATCTTTTGCAGTGTTCCCCAAGGGAACTGCACAGGTTTCTGCCTAACAGTATGTAAGTAGGCATGTTCGTGATGTCACACATGGATGTTGTTTTCAGCTGCATGTATCAGCACTGTGTACATGTGTGTGTATTTGACAAGGGTGCAACAGTGATGCAACATGGATGCATGTGACAGCAGGATGTGGAAGCCTGATTGGCAGATGTGACATGGATGCCCATCTGAATACTGCGACAGTTGGCAGAGGTGTAGACATGCATGCAAGTGTGGTGGTGTGTGTACATGTGTAGTGCACTCCCTGTGTTGCATGTGATGTCTGGCTCACCTTTGCCTGCTCATGCTGTTGTATGTGTATGGATGGTGCTGGCAGTTGCGATATGGCTGTGATATGGCTCATGTGTGAAGTTGAAATTACATGTGTGTTGGGGATTGTGATGCCATGTCTGAGGTTTGCCAACGCCACTCATGTACAACTGTCATGTGTGTATGTGTCCATTGTACAGTGCCCTGATGCCTGTGTTTTATTTCTCCCTGTCTGCAGCGTCAACTGATAAAGAGGGCGGAGAAGGTGCTGTGGAGCACAGCGGCGGGGATCGCACCGCCAGCCGGAGACGCAAGGCCCGGCACCCCTCCCAGGTTGTGATCTCATTGGGGAGTGAGGAGTCCGGTGCCGCGTCCCAGGCTGCAGCTGCCGCGGAGAGGTGCAAGAGGCAGAGGTCGAAGTTGGACTTCTCAGCAGCAGAAGGGGCAGCTGGGACCCCACAGGGCCCAACGGGGGAAGATGGCACGGAGTCATCCAGGTTGGTGGGGGGTTTGGTGGAGGAGGAGGCCGTGCAAGCAACAGAGACGGGGTCTGGCGTGGGGATTCCACTGGTGCTAGTGGTGCAGTGCAGGACCAGGGACAGGAGGCAGCACAGGCCGCCGCGGAGGTGCCTGTGTGCAATCCTGTCCCTGATCCTGTCACTGCATCATCTTGCACCAGCAGGGATGCCTACGCCCAGACCCGTTTTCAGGCAGGGGATGAGCTCACAACAACTGGCCTTCCTCTGCCTGCAGACGTGGCTATCTGGGTCCGGGTTGAGCCTGTCCTGACTGGTGGGGCGTTGCGTCAACGGGCCATGTGAGGTGACCTGCAGTCTTTTCATGAGGAGACTGCACGTCATCTCAAATAGCTCGTTGACTGCGTCGGCCTACTGGGACAGGTCACCCAGGCCCGATTCCTCCGTTTGATGGGGCTTGCTCAGACCCCCTCCTCAAATGAACCCCCTATGCGCCAGTCGTCCTCCGTGTCATCTTCCCACCCATTAGTCACCTGGGTGCCCTGTGGAGCTGCCTCTGACGGTGCGGCCAGGCTGGTGGAGAAGCATCCCTGCCACAGTCGGGAGTCAGACGTCCATCAGGGGTGGCCACATCAACGACTGCACCCCAGCCGGTGGAGGATGTTCAGTCAGCAGGAGCCAGGGCACGGGCAGAGGCACAGCAGCAGCAGCAACGAGGTGGGAGCCATGATGGCTCTGGGCCTTCGACATCGGAGGGGCATGCATCGGCCAGAGGGCAGGAGGACCCAGGACGGGAAGTGTCTTCCGTGTGGCAGCAGTTGGGCCACACCATAGATGCGGAGCGGCAGCGGGCGGAAGAGGCACGGCTCACGATGGTCAGGGCGGAGAACTCCATGCGGAGGGTCTCAGGCGGGCCGAGTGCCTCGAGGCAATCCGCAGGGAGTTGTAGGTGAACATGTCGATGGCCATGCGGACCCTCTGGGCCATGGAGGAGGACCGCCTCCGGGACATTGAGCAGGAGTTCGATGATGCCCTGGCCCGGAATATCCCGAAGTGAGCCGTCGGACTAGCCCGCTGCCCTTGTAAATAGTTCTGTAGTTAGTGTTAGGTTTCCTTTTGGTTTTGCATTTTTTTTGGACCTTTTGGACAATGGGCCTCATTTTTGTATATAGTTTTTTTTATTAGGTATTGTTATTAGATAGGTTTCATTTCTTCTGTTGGGATCATGGACCCAGGATTGTTTATCTGTATATAGTTGACAGTTGGATTTTCATTTTTTTTTTTTATGATTTACCCATGGAGCAATGGTTTTCGATTTTAATTTTCCATTGTATTTACTTTTGTGAACTGTGACTTTGGACACCTTTCCTTTGGATTATGATTTGTGGTTTTACATTATTTCACGGACATGCTGTTTTTTTTTGTTTAAATTCCCATTTTTGTTTGTTTATTTTTGATTCAATTTATGTTGCTTTTAATACATATTTTTTCTTCAAACATCAGTGTGTAGTATCATCTCATTGGTTTCACGCATATCATGATATGGGTTTTGACATTCACTGACACCCATTGTGTGTATGTGAGGGACATGTGTTCATTTACAAACTTGCAATTGGGGTTCTATCATGTAATTGCCATTTCTAAGTGGGTGGATGCAATACGCGGGTGGGTGTTTGGCATTTGGAGGCTGACCATAAGGGCCAGGGATCTAGATTGTGATGACATGTTGGCTGGGGGACATGTGTGGGGGCATGGTGGAGGGTGCCCCGGGATGCAGGGGGGTGGGCGTGCAGGGGGACATGAGTGGGGGCCTGGTGGAGGGTGCCCCTGACTGGTGGGGGGTGGGGGTGCTGGGAGACATGAGTGGGGGCCTGGTGGAGGGTGCCCCTGGATGCAGGGGGGTGGGGGTGCAGGGAGACATGAGTGGGGGCCTGGTGGAGGGTGCTCCTGACTGGTGGGGGGTGTGGGTGCAGGGAGACATGAATGGGGGCCTGGTGGAGGGTGGCCCACAGTGCTGGGGGGTGGGGGTGTTGGGAGACATGAGTTGGACATGAGTGGGGGCCTGGTGGTGGGTGCCCCACAGTGCTGGGGGGTGAGTGTGCAGGGGGAAATGAGTGGGGGCCTGGTGGAGGGTGCCCCTGACTGGTGGGGGGTGGGGGTGCAGGGAGACATGAGTGGGGGCCTGGGGGAGGTTGGCCCACAGTGCTGGGGGGTGGGAGTGCTGGGAGTCATGAGTTGGACATGAGTGGGGGCCTGATGGTGGGTGCACCACAGTGCTGGGGGGTGGGGGTGCAGGGAGACATGAGTGGGGGCCTGGTGGAGGGTGCCCCTGGATGCAGGGGGTTGGGGGTGCAGGGGGACATGAGTGGGGGCCTGGTGGAGGGTGCCCCTGGATGCAGGGGGGTTGGGGTGCAGAGAGACATGAGTGGGGGCCTGGTGGTGGGTGCACCACAGTACTGGGGGTGGGGTTGCAGGGAGACATGAGTGGAGGCCTGGTGGAGGGTGCCCCTGGATGCAGGGGGTGGGGGTGCAGGGAGACATGAGTGGGGGCCTGGTGGAGGGTGCCCCTGGATGCAGGGGGGTGGGGGTGCAGGGAGACATGAGTGGGGGCCTGGTGGAGGGTGACCCTGGATGCAGGGGGGTGGGGGTGCGGGGAGACATGAGTGGGGACATGGTGGAGGGTGCCCCTGGATGCTGGGGTGTGGGGGTGCAGGGGGACATGAGTGGGGGCCTGGTGGAGGGTGCCACTGGATGCTGGGAGGTGGGGGTGCTGGGAGACATGAGTGGGGGCCTGGGGGAGAGTGGCCCACAGTGCTGGGGGGTGGGGGTGCTGGGTGTTAGACGGAAACCTGTGCAGTTCCCTCTGGGACCACTGCAAAAGATTTAGGACTACAGGTGTTTGGCAGTAAACCCACTTGGTAGCAGTCTGTACCACACAGATTCACTTGGTAGCTGTTGCTGAGCAGTCAGACTTCCCTCAAGAAGAGTTAGGCAGTATGTGGAGTATACAATATAGGGCAATATACACAGTAGAACAAGCAAACACGGAACAAGGCTTCGGTGTAAAGATATAAAGGTATTTATTTATAACAACACATCTATGGAAAACACTCTGGCACTAATAAGGCAAACAACTTCAATCACAATACTATATGAAGAAAAAGATTAATCCCCCTAACAATAGTTCGACAAGTCTAGGTTTACCGGCATCACTTATTTGCAGACAGAGGTGTATGCTTTAACCTAGATGGCACTCTAGTATTCGTTAGGTCGGGAGAGAAAAAATAAGGCGGGTTATGAAGTCAACTCGGTACCAATACTTTACGGACAAATGCAAGGCAAGTAAGGCAGGGTCTACTGTAGTTCACAAAGTTCAGAGGCCAGGCCCACTCGGAGAGAGGCAAGGCGATATGTCCCAAAAGTGTCTCAGTGGAAATGCGCTTCGAGTGTTTATCGCAAATTGTTATGGAAAGTTTGGAACCAGTTCAGAACGACACGTTAAAGAAAGCTTGGAGGCGACCCAATGGAAAGGCGAGGATTAAGACACCCCACTCGATCCAGCAGAAAGGGAAGCCAGGCGGACACGGTACCTTGTTTGTGGGGAGACAGCTCCGGCGGGGGCAGTTGTTCCTGGTGGTGGATGCACGTCGGGTCTTTGCCAAGAGTTGAGATGAAATCGTCGTCGAAGAAAAGTGAAGTCCGGTGCACCACCAGGGAAGAGACCAGCCGCGGAGTGCTCCGTCACAAGGCACCACCTTTTGGTCGCGGTACAGGGGTAGTGGCTATCCGGTTGCCGAGGTGCTCTGCACGGGCAATTCGACCACTGCTTCCTGGAGCAAAGAAAAAGCAAAGGGGACTGGTTGTTCCCACCAGTCAGGGGAAGAGACTCTCCGGCAGTGTGATCTCCTCTGTCGTCGGGAAGTGGTGAGTCAGTTCCGCAGGGCTCCACCGGAGGTGTCGTCGTTGCAGGTCGGCTCAGCGTTACCCTCGTCGGATTCTTAGGTCCTGTGGCGACTTCTGAAGATCCAGTCCCAAAAGCACTGCTTTTATGCAGAAAACCCCCATTCATTCATGCTAGCTGTCAATCAACACACGCTAAGTGGTGAGCGGGGAGGCTCACCACTTGGGCTAGTCACACCAGAGTGTGACCGGAGTTGGCAAGGCAACTCGGTCCAGGGTGCCTAAACCCCCTCCCACACCCCTGTGGTAACCCAGACAGAATGGCACCACTTTGGAGGGTCTCTGTACAGAAGCCCGCCAAAAGTAGAACAAAGGGCTCAACCTTTGGTTTAGGAGTCACAGAGACGAACAGAGACGCCATTTTTAAAAACCGAGTTCTGGCAGAAAATACCATCCGATAAACTTATTTAAGATAAGTAAACCGGTGGTATGTTAGAGATTAACGAGGAAAAGTATCAATCTCCAACAATGGGAAGAATCCCATAGGGTTATGTTCGGGGTCGAACATAACAAGTAGTTTCCACTGCCACCAGCCAAAACTTGACGAGGGGGGACGGGACAGTGCCCCCTCGAATAACAGACCTAGGATTAATCGAATTACCCCTACTAGCACGTCGACAATAAGATGGTGTGTACTAGTTCTGTTAGTAAATTTAGGTCTAGTAAAGCCAATGGTGACTTTACATGCCCGGGGAGACAGTAGTCAGTCCCCGGGTATGAAGTCTATGATGGAGGTCCGCTAGGACGCCCCAGGGTTACGGCACGTAGGGTGCGGTGTAACACACATAGAAAAACATATGAGACCCTATGGAGTAAAAGACCCCATAGCCCATAGAACACATGGACATTCAAAGGAATTACACACATTCATGTCCAAGAGTGGGAGAAAAAAAGTCTCACTCTTGGTAGGATGTAAAAAGCAAACTCCAGAAATCCAGCAAAGCTGCTGGGGGACTCACTAGGTTAGGAAATTCAGCCTAAACAGAGAATTCTCCCTAACACTCGCCCCCCCCCCCCCAGACTAAGGGACAGGAGGATTTAATCCACTCCTGGATGAATCTCATACCTCTAGTCGATGACATACATCCTAGAGAGACCATCAGCATTTTGGTGGTGACACCCTGACCTGTGCCCAATGGTGAAATCAAACCCTTGCAGGCAGATCGACCATCTCAATAGTTTTGGGTTTTCTCCTTTCATTTGCATTAACCATCTCAAGGGTTGGTGGTCAGTCTGAATGACAAAAGTAGAACCATACAAGTACGGCCTAAACTTCTTCAGAGCCCACACGATAGCAAAGCACTCTCTTTCGATTGTTGCCCACCTTGTTTCAGGATCCTTCAGCTTGCGGCTGATGAAGCAAACGGGGTGCTCCCTACCCTTCCCATCCAGTTGACTGAGTACGGCACCTATTTCTACATTTGAAGCATCTGTCTGCACAATGAAGTGTTGGTGGTAATCAGGAGCTCTGAGTACTGGGGCTTGGCAAAGAGTCTTTTTCAGGTTTTCAAAAGCCTGATTGCACTCTTCGTTCCATCTAACCTTTTTAGGAAATTTGGGCGAGGAGATGACATTCAGTGGAGAAGCTATGGTCCCATAGTTCTCTATGAAATTCCTGTAATACCCAGTGAAGCCTAGGAAGGCTCTCACTTGGGTTTGAGTAGTAGGTGTTGTCCAATTTTGCACAGCTTCAATCTTACTGAGCAAAGACCTTATTTCTCCACCTCCTACCTCATGTCCAAGATAGACTACCTTACTCTGTCCAATTTGGCATTTACTCGCCTTTATGGTCAGATTGGCTCGTCCAAGAGCCTGCAAAACATCTCGCAGGTGGGTTACATGTTCTTCCCAGGAATTGCTGAACACTGCGATGTCATCCAAGTATGCCATGCAGAAGTCCTCCATCCCATTCAGAACCTGGTTTACCATCCGATGAAACGTAGCAGGTGCATTCTTCAATCCGAAAGGCATTACCTTAAACTGGTATAAGCCAACGGGGGTAGAAAATGCAGTTTTCTCTTTGGCATGGTCTGTCAGGGCTATTTGCCAATAGCCTGAAGTCAAGTCAAATGTGCTGAGGAACTTGGCGGCGCCAAGTTTATCCACCAACTCATCTGTTCTTGCCAAAGGGTGGGCATCAGTCTTGGTGACTGCATTAAGAGCTCTATAATCCACGCAGAATCTAAGCTCTTTAGATCCGGCCTTTGGTCCTAACACAACTGGGCTAGACCATGGACTAGTAGAGGGCTCTATTACCCCGAGATCAAGCATCTTGCTGACCTCACCTTTGATGTGGGTTTGTACGTGATCTGACATTCGGTATCCTCTGCTTTTGACTGGCAGACAGTCACCAGTGAGTATGTCATGCTGGCCCCAAGGGGTCAAGCCTGGTGAAAGCGAGAACAGAGAGGCAAACTGATTCAACATGGATTTGCACTCTTCTTGTTGCTCGGGTGTCAGATTTTAAGAGAGATTTACTCCTTCAATTTGTTTGTCTAAAGGTAAGCCTCTGAGGAGATCCGGAAGAGCTTCACTCTCTTCTTCTTCCTCGGATGATGCTAGAAGCAACGCTCCTACATCAGGTCGTGAGACATACGCTTTGAGTCGGTTGGTGTGGAAGACTGTCGGAGCCTCCTTGGGATTTCCCAAGTCCACCAGATAGTTAAACTCTCCGAGTTTACCCACAACTCTGAAGGGTCCCATCCATTTGTCTTGCAAGGCCCTCTGCCTTGTTGGGATCATAACGAGAACGAGCTGGTCTTGAGCAAACTCAACCATGTTAGCCTTTTGATCATGCCAGTGCTTGACCAATGCTTGTCCAGCTTTCAAGTTATCGCTTGCTTCTGTCATCATGTGTGACATTCTCCTCCGGAGACCTATCACGTAGTCAGTCACTCTGACTGGCTTGGTGGAAGGAGCACTCTCCAACCCCTCCTTAATCAGGGCCAATGGACCTCTGACGGGATGACCATAGAGAAGTTGGAAGGGAGAATAACCTACTCCCTCCTGAGGGACTTCTCTATAAGCAAAGAGAAGGCATGGCAGTAGAAGGTCCCACTTACGCTTAAGGGGTTCCTCTAAAGCACCTATCATGCTCTTCATGGTTCGGTTGAACCGTTCTACCAACCCATTGGTTTGTGGGTGTTAAGCTGTTGAGAACTTGTAAGTAACTGCACAGGTTTTCCACATGGCTTTCATGTAGTGGGACATAAAGTGTAACCCCCTTTCAGAGATTACTTCCTTAGGAAATCCGACCCTAGTAAAAATACCAAGGAGGGCCTTAGCCACAGCCGGAGCTGTAACAGTCCTCATAGGAATTGCCTCAGGATACCTAGTAGCATGGTCTACTACAACAAGTATAAACCTGTTGCCTGAGGAGGTTGTAGGATCAAGGGGACCAACAATGTCAATCCCTACTCTCTCAAACGGGACTCCCACAACTGGGAGAGGCACTAAAGGTGCCATATTCTTGGAGCCAACCTTACCAGAGGTCTGGCAGGTGTGGCAGCTCCTGCAGTGTTTTTCTACTTCGGCCCCCATCTTTGGCCAATAGAAGTAGAGAGAGAGCCTTTCCTTAGTCTTCTTGAAACTCAAGTGACCAGCCAAAGGAATCTCGTGGGCTAACTGCAGGAACTGTGGTCTGTTCTCTTGGGGTACTACAAGCCGCTTGTAGTCTCCAGGTGCAGACTCGGTCCGTTCACTGTAGAAGAGGCCATCTTCCCAGTGCAACCTGTATTTCCCAGGCTCTTGCCCTTCAGCCTGAGCTTCTGCCTGGTGGCGAAGACCTTCCAGAGTTGGACATTCTCTCTGTCCCTTACTGAAGTCTGCCCTGCTGAGTCCACCTTCTTCCAGTAAAGACTGCAGCTCAGGATGGTCAACAGGATCCAGATCTCCAATGAGTTCCTGGCCTTCTATTAGCTCTTCCTCAGAGTCTAATTCTACCACACAGGGTTGTACCTCCCTCTCAGCCTCACCTGGAGGTGGAGTTACGGGTGTAACTTTGGACAACCGCGGGGAAGTCCGTGTTGGCTGCACTGAAATGCTGGCTGCTGATTTCGGGGTAGAAGTCTTAGGTTTCCCTTTTGCTTCTGATTTCTTCGAGACAGCTGCCGACAATTCCAGTGGAGCAGGAATGATCTCTTTCTTCACCATCTCCTCGAGAGTACCGTGCATGGTCCTCTCTCTTGCGGGTCTGGTTAGCTCCTGTAACCGTTTACTAGGAGGTCTGGGAGTATGCGATACAACTCCGAGAGTTTTCAAATCGTTACCCAACAGTACGCGTCCTGGTACCTCACTCTGTATGCTACCAGGTATCTTCACAGTCATGTCGTTACACTGGATGAGAACTGGTAATTGGGGAAGCATCTGCACAGGCCCTCCAGCTAACTTGGTGAGGCGTTTGGGTGCCTTAGCAACATCCTCAGCCTGAAAAAACGATTTATCCACCACAGTTATGCTGGCCCCAGTGTCCCTAATGGCAGGAGTCTGCTGACCATTCACCTGGACACTGTCCTTATAATACTCTTTAGTATTATCGGGGATAGAATTATAGACATCTAAATTCTGTTGTTCCCACAACCCCAGAGATACTAAAGAAACGCTGGCTGAGACTCCAATGGGTTCATCAGCTAGCAGTAGAAAGTTTCCACTTGCCATTTGGACTTCCTCCTCTGAAGCAAAGGCTAAGGAGACAAGCTGGACCCCTGAAGGTTTACCCTTACATCTGGAATCTCCTTTCACGTGGTCAGTCGAGCCACAAACAAAGCATTTACTGAATGCTTTTTGGAATGGTGGCTTGTTCTGGCCTCCTTCCGGTTTGACACCAGAAGACACACTATTCTGCTGCGGTTTTCCTTGTGGCTTACCCTTCTGGTTTTGTTTGGGGCCCTCTTTGGAATTTGGGTTATTCGAATTCTCTTTTGAGTCTTTTTTAGGCTGTTTTCCCTCATCCTTCTTCTGAGTTGCCCCAGAATCCTTATGAGTAGCCCTGTTGGCAACCCATAAGTCAGCAGCCTTAGCTAGATTCATACCTTCATAAGTGTTCACTTTGTAACCCTTAATCCATCCCTCTAAGTTTTTCAACCCTTCACTCACCCAGGTAGCCCAAGGGGTACCATCATGCTTTTTGAGGGTTCTAAACCTCTTAAGATACTGGGAAGGGGTATTCCCAAATCTAGCTATCAAAGCTAGTTTCATACTTTCGTAATCCATCTTATCCGCCTCCCCCAACTCCATTACCACATCAGTCGCAACAGGGGGGAGCCTAGAGAACAACCAGGGAAGTAAATCATTCCCGGTGATGTCCTAGAGGCCATGATTGTACTCAAACAGTTTTAACCAATCCAACACATCCAATCTCGGTTCATACATACCCACTAATTCCTTCGGCATCCGGGGTCTTTTGGGACTGGAGCTCCTAGAGGAACCAGAGGAGAGAGAAGCATTTTCCACAGACAACTTTTTCATCTCTAACTCGTGATTAAGTTCTATTTCCCTGAGTCTTAACTCAGCTTGCTTTTGCTCAGCCTGGGCATTCATCCGTCTGAACTCGAGCTCTTGGTTTCGTTCAGATTGAGCCAAGAACCGTTTGTATTCTAATTCGAGCTTCATTTTTTCAAGTTCAAAATAAGCAGGGTTACATGTGGGACCTGGTATGGGCCCCGTAGGTACAGATGGTAAGGCAGGTAGAGGAGCAGGGGAGACAGTTTCATTAGCCTCTCCTTCCTCGTCAGCCTCTTCATCACTATCGTCAGAATTACGATTTAGATCAACACCATCACTGTTATCTACATCTGCTGGAGAAGTTGGTTCCTCTGAACCAGTACCCAGACTTTGGTTTCCCTTGCCTACAGAGAGCTCGTAAACCCTCAGTATTTTCACCTGACAAGGATTCTCGACTGTAAGCTTCCATAGTAGACATGTTTTTGCAAGTTGCTTTTTAGTGCTAAGCTTTGTGGTTAGTTATCCTAAAGTGTCGAAAAGCACTCTAAACTGTATACTCGATACAAATCCCACCGCTGTACACCAGTGTAAGGCGGAAACCTGTGCAGTTCCCTCTGGGACCACTGCAAAAGATTTAGGACTACAGATGTTTGGCAGTAAACCCACTTGGTAGCAGTCTGTACCACACAGGTTCACTTGGTAGCTGTGGCTGAGCAGTCAGACTTCCCTCAAGAAGAGTTAGGCAGTATGTGGAGTATACAATATAGGGCAATCTACACAGTAGAACAAGCAAACACGGAACAAGGCTTCGGTGTAAAGATATAAAGGTATTTATTTATAACAACACATCTATGGAAAACACTGTGGCACTAATATGGCAAACAACTTCAATCACAATACTATACGAAGAAAAAGATCAATCCCCCAAACAATAGTTCGACAAGTCTAGGTTTAACGGCATCCTTATTTGCAGACAGAGGTGTATGCTTTAACTTAGATGGCACTCTAGTATTCGTTAGGACGGGAGAGAAAAAATAAGGCAGGTTATGAAGTCAACTCGGTACCAATACTTTACAGACAAATGCAAGGCAAGTAAGGCAGGGTCTACTGTAGATCACAAAGTTCAGAGGCCAGGCCCACTCAGAGAGAGGCAAGGCGATATGTCCCAAAAGTGTCTCAGTGGAAATGCGCTTCGAGTCTTTATCGCAAATTGTTATGGAAAGTTTGGAACCAGTTCAGAACGACACGTTAAAGAAAGCTTGGAGGCGACCCAATGGAAAGGCGAGGATTAAGACACCTCACTCGATCCAGCAGAAAGGGAAGCCAGGCGGACATGGTACCTTGTTTGTGGGGAGACAGCTCCGGCGGGTGCAGTTGTTCCTGGTGGTGGATGCACGTTGGGTCTTTGCCAAGAGTAGAGATGATCTCGTCGTCGAAGAAAAGTGAAGTCCGCTGCACCACCAGGGAAGAGACCAGCCGCGGAGTGCTCCGTCACAAGGTACCACCTTTTGGTCGAGGTACAGGGGTAGTGGCTATCTGGTTGCCGAGGTGCTCTGCACGGGCAATTCGACCACTGCTTCCTGGAGCGAAGAAAAAGCAAAGGGGACTGGTTGTTCCCACCAGTCAGGGGAAGAGACTCTCCGGCAGGGAGATCTCCTCTGTCGTCGGGAAGTGGTGAGTCGGTTCCGCAGGGCTCCACCGGAGGTGTCCTCGTTGTAGGTCGACTCAGCGTTACCCTCGTCGGATTCTTAGGTCCTGTGGTGACTTCTGAAGATCCAGTCCCAAAAGCCCTGCTTTTATGCAGAAAACCCCCATTCATTCAGTCTAGCTGTCAATCAACACACGCTAAGTGGTGAGCGGGGAGGCTCACCACTCGGGCCAATCACACCAGAATGCGGCCGGAGTTGGCAAGGCAACTCGGTCCAGGGTGCCTAAACCCCCTCTCACACCCCTGTGTTAACCCAGACAGAATGGCACCACTTTGGAGGGTCTCTGTACAGAAGCCCGCCAAAAGTGGAACAAAGGGCTCAACCTTTCGTTTAGGAGTCACAGAGATGAACAAAGAGGCCATTTTTAAAAACCGAGTTCTGGCAGAAAATACCATCCGATAAACTTATTTAAGATAAGTAAATCGGTGGTATGTTAGAGATTAACGAGGAAAAGTATCAATCTCCAACAATGGGAAGAATCCCATAGGGTTATGTTCGGGGTCGAACATAACAAGTAGTTTCCACTGCCACCAGCCAAAACTCGACGAGGGGGGACGGGACAGTGCCCCCTCGAATAACAGACCTAGGAGTAATCGAATTACCCCTACTAGCACGTCCACAATAAGATGGTGTGTACTAGTTCTGTTAGTAAATTTAGGTCTAGTAAAGCCAATGGTGACTTTACATGCCCGGGGAGACAGTAGTCAGTCCCCGGGTATGGAGTCTATGATGGAGGTCCTCTAGGACGCCCCAGGGTTACGGCACGTAGGGTGCGGTGTAACACACATAGAAAAACATATGAGACCCTATGGAGTAAAAGACCCCATAGCCCATAGAACACATGGACATTCAAAGGAATTACACACATTCATGTCCAAGAGTGGGAGAAAAAAAGTCTCACTCTTGGCAGGATGTAAAAAACAAACTCCAGAAATCCAGCAAAGCTGGAATACACGTGCCCTGATGGAATCACGTGTGATACTTCCCACGCACCCCTGAAATAAACGTACCTTGATGGAATCTCGTGTGATACTTCCCACGCACCCCTGAAATACACGTACCCTGCTGATTTTGCCTGTGATACTTCCCGCGCACCCATGGAATACACGTGCCCTGATGGAATCGCGTGTGATACTTCACGCGCACCCCTGGAATACACGTGCCCTGATGGAATCGCGTGTGATACTTCCCGCGCACCCCTGAAATACACGTACCCTGCTGATTAACAGTACATTTGAAGTGCTGATCTATGATGATGCAGTTAGATGTAGAGGTCTTGGATGTGATTGGTGGATGGTCGTGTGACTTCTTAGCTATATCCAATGAGGGAATGGCACAGAAAGTGAAATGAAAATGGTAGAAGGACTGTCCATGTTACGATATGTCCGCGGACATGGCGGTAGTCCGCGGACATCGCGTGTTACATCCAGGGTTTTTGGGGTGGGGAGGCATGCCAATGAGAATGAGCAGAGCAAGGGATTGGTCAGTAAAGTTTAGTGGGTGTGTTGTGCGAGGAGAGAGTTTCTCAGATACTCTTTTTTCTGAGAGAAGAACAGATAGGTATGGCTGTGTGTTTCAGAAAACAGATTGTTTGGATTTTGGGAGACTCGTGGATACATTGGTTGAAGGTGCATGCAGAAAGCTGTGGAGTAGCTGCAGATCTTGGATTCCCACATGTGGAAGTACACTGGCATGGAGTACGTGGAATGAAGTGGTTGGACTTGCTACCTCTATGTGCTACTTTTTGAGAAAGAGCAACATCCAGACATAATTGTAAATCATTGTGGAGGGAACCGTTTAGGAGATGTGTCTGGAATTTATTTGCAATTTGCAATGAAAGAAGGACTTGGGAAGGTCATGGACATGTTTCCAAATTCTCAAGTAATTTTTTCACGGATTGCGAAGAGACAAATGTGGCTTCGTTCTTCTTCATTTGGTCCACAAATGGAGAAAGCAAGGCGCAGAGTCAATAAGGCTGCTTGTGCCTTTCTAAGAGATTTTGGCATGTCCTCTTTTCACAATGAAAATATTATGTTTCGTAGTACATACATTTTTCACAGAGATGGAGTCCATCTTACTTATGCTGGCAATCAGATTTTTCTGAGAAATTTACAAAATGCATTGTGACCTTTTTGGAATTACAGCATCCATTTTGTAGTAGGTGTTGAGCATTTCAAATTTTTCAAACACGAACAAACACCACCAAAAGGCTCTTTTCAGAGCCACCACTTCCTCCTAGACAAAACTGCAATGGTTATGATACGGCAGCACCCCACAATTTTAGATGTTCACGGATTGTCTGCAGACTTCTAAAAAATATACAGGGCCCTGCTTCATTTATTTTCACTTCTATTTTTAAACTGTGAAAGGCGGCTCTGAAAAGAGCCTTTTTTTATTTTTGTTGTTTTATTTATTTTTTTGTTTTTTATGCACTACACACTAGGAGAGGAAGGAAAAGAAGGGTAAGGGGAGACACCAACTAGATAAGAAAGGGCGGGTGGAGAGAGGAAGATGTAGAGTGGGTTTTACTTGGGTAGTGAGCAGATCTTCTCGTGCTCTGAGACCAGAGCCTCAAAAGCACTTCGAAGTCTCTCCCCCCTGCACAGTACTGCGTTGCAGTACATACACAGAACTGTGACCCTCGAAAGGTAAGGGTCATCAGTATTGCGTATGGCCTGTGAGGCAGTTTGAGGAATACGCTGTCCCACAGAAGTGTTCCTTGTGGTGACAAGATCGGAAACGGAGGATGAAGTAGAGGAAGTCAACCTACTACGCAAACCTTGCGAATGGCCCCAGTGTGGAATGACTTTAGGTGTCGCTTCATGGTAGTTGTCCCAAAGCGGTATGAACCAGCCCTCCCGCGACTGAGTACCATTTTCCACTCTTTGCAGGTCACTCGGTTTGCACACGGATTAGGAACATTACCATGACTGGTAAATAACCGCCACACCCAAGACTCACGCCGAGTGCTGGTAGTAGGGAGTTCCTCTACCTCATTCCCGTCATCCTCTTCATCCTCCTCTGCATCCTCACTCCTGTTCCCCTCTTCAGCCCCTTGGGGAGATGGTGGTGGTGGAGGGGATGGGGGTGGTGCTGAGGCAGATGTAGCACCAGGTGGCAGTACTGCAGCCATGAATGCCATCAGGTTTCAGATGAAAATCTGGAAAGTTGGCAGGAAAATGCACTGTGTTCTGTAAGATAGCCAGAAACACAATGAGAATGAGCTCTAGGGTGTGGCCTTGTATAGGGGTGCTTGTGCGCGGTTTGCGGACATGCGCGCTGTCCGCGGACAGATCGAACACCAAAACAAAGTTCAAAAAGTCACAAAAAGTATGTAGAAACTCAGGATTACTATGTGGGACTTGTGCTATGGTGAGTTATTATTGAAAAATATTGTGGATTGCTTGAAAAGGTAGTTTTAAATTGTTTGGGGACACGAACAGTGTTCGCAGTCAGAACACATGCTCAGCGTGGGTGCAGTCATATGATAGCTTCGCGAACATGTCCGCGAAGGGAGCGGGTGTCTGCAGCACATAAAATGCACTGAAACTGTTTTGCGCATGCGCGTTGGTGTCCTACGGACACTGTTCGGGTCCTGAAACTAATTAAAAGTGCGTCACAAGTGAAACGAACAGTTATGGATAGGTGTTTGTTCTTAGAACAGTGTCAACTCGCTTGCGAACAATACGGACAGGCATAGAATCCTCAGGACACCCCATTTTGTTTATTTGCGAACATCCCGGGACACTTGATGTGTTCTTAGAACAGTTTGAACATGCTTACGAACAGCACGAACAGGTTTAGCATCCTGAGGACACCCCGATTTTGTTTATTTACAAATATTTTAGGACACTGTGTGTGTTCTTAGGACAGTTTCAGCTTGCCTCCGAACAATACGGACAGGTATAGCGTCCTGAGGACACCCCCATTTTGGTTATTTACGAACATTTCAGGATACTGTGTGTGTTCTTAGAACAGTTTCAACTCGCCTGCGAAGAAAACAGACAGATCTAGCATCCTCAGGATACTCCGATTTTGTTTATTTACGAACATTTCAGGACACAGCGTTTGTTCTTAGGACAGTTTCAGTTTGCCTCTGAACAATACGAGCAGGCATAGCGTCCTCAAGACACACCCATTTTGCTTATTTACGGACATTTCAGGACACTGTGTGTGTTCCTAGAACAGTTTCAACTCGCCTACGAACAATACAGACACGTCTAGCGTCCTCAGGACACCCCCATTTTGTTTATTGACGAACATTTCAGGACACTGTGTGTGTTCTTAGGACAATTTTCAGCTTGCCTCCGAACAATACGGACAAGTATACCGTCCTCAGGAGCCCCCATTTAGTTTATTTACGAACATTTCAGGATACGGCCTGTGTTCTTAGAACAGTTTCAACTCGCCTGTGATCAATACGGACAGGTCTAGCGTCCTCAGGACACCTCCATTTTGTTTATTGACGAACATTTCAGGACACCGCATGTGGTAGTTTGATTGCGGACATCCCGAACACCAGCTGTGATCTTAGAACAGTTTCAACTTGCATGCGAACATTGCAGACAGATGTAGTGTCCTTGGGACACTCCCATTTTCATTTCTTTATGGACATTCCGGACACCCGCGCTGTCCGCGGACACCTGAACTGCTTTTTAAAAAAAGACAAGAAATTAATTAGGACACAATATAATAATTTTACTTTATTTTATATGGATGTTAAATTTATGACAGAGAAGGTGAGGCAGAAACTGAAACAAAAAAAGGAGAATTGGGGGTTTCAATAGGATTTATATGGGTAAAGAAGGGATGGAAGTCTCATCAAAACGTTTTGGTTCATGGAGAGGGTATGGGGATAATTGACTGGGATATGGTGAGGGGGGACAGGCACATGTGGGACAATGGTATGTAGTTGTTTGTTTCAAGTGATCCTCCACACATTTTTTTTTAAATTGTTAAAATTTGCCATGAGTAGGTCCATTTCCTCTTCTATGTGCTGGATAGTCTTATCCAAGCCACTCCAGAGTACTAGACATTTCTGTGAGGAAAAAAAAAAAAACATAATATCACTTTTTTTGTATCTAATACAGAAAGTTTACAAATATATGAGTAAAATGCAGTACACTTACTAGCTTCTGGTAAGGTGTGTTCTTACTGATCTGTAGAGCTGCTGATGCTCTTAGTTGTGGAGTTTCTGTGAGGTAATCATGTTGGAAGACTATCTTTCTTCTTTTGGTATATTCCATTTTAGAACATATTCTATTTAAATGAATGGTTAATGTGTTATATATATACTGGTTACACTTTTTATTTATTACTACATATAATGTGTATGTCTGCTGGTTTGTGAATTTGTAGAATGTTCATATTTTATGATACAACAGTTAAACATACCCCCCCAGACTTTTTGGGTAGTGGTGCTGTTGTCCGCATATGTCCGCGGACATCAGAAGAGTTCGCGGACATCAAATTCAGTAGCAGGGGTTCAGTATGTTCTATGTTACATGTACATAAAGTCACAGATATTCAGGCCGATTCATGGAATTAATGTGCACTGAAATTTTCAGCACAAGCGTGCGAAACGTGCGAATCGCAGTGCCAGTGCGAAAATCGCAGCGAAACCCGCGCACAGCAATTCATGGAAGTCTGTGCACGTGGAAATCCCAGGATGTGCACCAAATTTCTGCGTGGCGCACGCTGGCGCACACGTCTCCAAACAGCGTGCGCTAAGCGCACAGCGAAATCGCACATAACGCGGTACACACAACAGAAGTAGGAGGAACAGGGGGCGTGACCCGCGGCATGGGGAACAACTCGTGAAAATGTGGGCGTCACGGGGGAAGTACAGGAGGCAAGTGCACGGAACGGCCACACGCACGTTCAAAACATGTATTCATGGAATCGAACGGGGCTAAGGCGTGCACCAAAAAAGATGCGCTAATCAGGAAACACGTACGCCAGCAGGAAGCAGGCGTACATGGACCCGCGCAGCATAAAAGTGCATGCAAACAACAAACAAGCACAGACGCCAGGATGAATATACCGTTCCTAGCAGCATTGGTCGTGGGATACCGCAGGAGGAGGAGGAGGATGATAGTCAGGCCCAGAATTTTTACACCCAGAACCAGCCTTTTTGGGATGCCTGATGACCAGGTGTATGGGAGGTATAGGTTTCCACCTCACATAATACTCAACCTGGTCAGTGAGTGGGAGGATGACCTCAAATCACCCACCCTGTGCTCCCAAGCACTCAGCCCCCTGCATAAGGTCCTCAATGTACTGCACTTCTTGGCCACTGGATCATTTCAACGGACAACTGCTATAGTGGGGGGGTGTCACAGGCCACGCAGTCGCACTGCCTACACCAGGTCTTGGCCATCATGACTGCACGCCCATCAGTCCGCAGGCACATATACCTGCCCAGAACACCTGCAGAAAGGCAGGCTGTCATCCAGGATTTTTACGGGGTGGCACACTTCCCCAAAGTGCTAGGTGCCATTGACTGCACCCATGTGGCTCTACGTCCCCCCAGGGCATCAGAGCACATCTATAGAAACCGCAAGCACTGGCATTCCATCAACGTACAGGTAGTATGTGATGCCAAGGGAATCATCACCTCAGTATATGACAACTATCCAGGGTCCACCCTCGACAGTTTCATTTACCGAATGTCAACCCTAAACCGGGACCTAGAAGCTGGGCGGCATGGCGATACATGGCTGCTCGGTGAGTATAAATGCCACAGCACATGCATGCATGTCAGATACTGAGCAATGTCACAACCCCACTAATGATACCCATTACCACCTCCCCAGGGGACAGTGCCTACCCTCTGAGCACCCACATGATGCCGCCAATTCGGAACCCCACCACGCCACCCGAGGTAAGATACAACACAGCCCACATTGCAACCCGGGGCATAGTGGAGCGCACATTCGGAGTGCTCAAGTCACGCTTTCGCTCCCTTGACCGTTTGGGCGGGCAGCTGTCATACGCTCCCCCAGTAGTCTGCAGGATCATAGTGGCAGCATGTGTCCTGCACAATGTTGCAACACGCCAGGGCCTGCCCGTGGACATGGTGGTGCCCCCACATCCCTAACCACATGCACGCCCGCTGCGCATGGGAGGGGAAAGGGCACGGGGTGAGGCAGCCCGTACGAAGCTGGTGGCTAATTATTTCACCTAAAATCACACCCTTGTGGAGTGCACACAGCCCTGGCACATGCCAGCTGACAATCAATGATGATGACATAAGGGACAGTCAACTGCCACAACCATACCAGCATGAGATTGGTCACTTGGAAGTGTTACATTGTGTGCATCCCTACCTACACAAACACCACCAATGCTGTGTCATCCAAAGACACACTTCTATGCTGCAAAAATCCTTACCCCCTTGCAAAATACAACATGAAAACAGTGCCATGTCACCTAACCCCTCCCAGCACCGCCACCCAACACACCATGGCATGTCATGCTATGTGAGAGCAAACAAAGCAATCCCCAAAACATGACACAAGTGTCAAAGTACAGTGTCCTTAATGGAAACTGCCCACACAATATGCTCCCAGTAATGTAGAACTAACAACACACATGACCAAATACTTACCAACAATACAATGCAGCTACACAACCTCAAACATAGCATAAACATGACAGTACTAAGTTAAAGTAGTGGTAGCCTTAAAACCTGATCATGCCAGCATATCGGCCACTTCCAACTGTACAGTGCTACTGCCACGCAAATGACCAAGTGCACTGCTTACAACATGAACTCCAGCTCCAAAGTAGACGGCCTTGTGAAGACATGAGGAATAACCTGCAAATTAGGCGAAAGACATGGATGCACAAGCACATAGCAATACACCATGCAGTGTACAATTCAACAACAATATCCACTAGGAATGTATACACAGTATTGACTACAGACTGCCCACACAGCTCATGGGAGTCCTATGTCACAGTGTAAGTCAATGTCACTTGGGCACTCCCTTTGCAAGCCCATGAAAACGGGAAGCAGGAGGGGTGTGTGTCTCACGAACCCAAGCATCTAACCCAAACTCAGGACAAGCCTGAATGTGCCCAGCCGGAATACAGTGGATGCCCACGGGAGCAACACAATGCAAAACACTGCAAAAAAACAAAAAATCAAAAATCAAAAATGTCCATGTGGGGGCCAGGGGGGGAGGCCACCCAGGAGGTGTGTGGCCCATCCTGTGTGGATGTTGGGAAAAAAAAAACACCTCCATGGGCTCATGGCCTGCACGGCTATGCCAATGTGAGAGAAATGCTGCTGTCGCTATCATCACCCTCTGCTGCTGCCACAGGAGGTGGTGCTGCCACAGGAGGTGGTGGTGCTATGGAGGCAGCCCACGCAAAGCCCTGGTATGGTCCTCCATGGCAGCAAGCATGCGGGTGTGGAAGTTCTCATTTTTGAGGATTATAGTGCGGAGATCCCCATGCAGCACCTGAGGTGATGCACAGATCTCCTCCCGAGTTGCCTGCATCTCAGCTGAGAGCAAACGTGTGAGCCGCTCCAGCTGCTGTTCTGTCCTCAAGTTAGTGGAAGCCTCAAGGTCAACAAGAGTCTCCCTGAGGTGATGGAGTTCTACCCTCAGGGCTTCCCTGTGGCCCTGGGACTCTATTGATATCAATTGGCATAGAGTCTCCAGTGCCGCCCGTCTGTCCCGGTTTGATGCCAACATGTCCTCCGTGTGATTGGCAAATGGAGTCTGTTGCCTGCTGTAGTAGCTCCATCTGCCTTTCAGGGGGGACAATGGAAGTGGCCACCCTCTCCATTGCTTGAGCCATCATCTGAACTGATGCTGCCTGTTGGGTTGCCATACCGTAAATGGATTGTACCCATGCGGTATTGCCTGGTGGCGTACGGCCACCGCATCGGCAGGCAGCACACCTGTTTGGGGTAAGGTGATCTGCGCCCTGCTGTGCCGGCACTGACTGAGGCTGCAGGACTGCATTCCCCCTCTGATCTGCTGGTCCAGGAACAGGATCAGATGTTGTGGAGTGTGACCCTGCATCCGTACCGCCAAAGGCGGACTTACCAACACTGACATCCCCATAGAGGGTTCTACTCCTTGTACAGGTGGGTTGGACAGAACAGAATCCCTGCCAAAAACACTTACCTGCGACGCCACATAGGTCTCATCATCCAAATCAGCACCTGAATAGAGGTCTGGGGAGGTGCACCCAGAGGCACCCCTCGACAGAATGTTCTGCAGCAAGATTGGGTTCTCACCCACCACCACACCACGTCCCCCACTGGTGGTGAGATTCCTCCTGGGTCTGCACCTTCTCCTCAACCTCAACAGCATCAAGTGCATCATCCCCTGCAAAAACATGAAAGACAAAAAATCGAAACAGGCATTAGCACCATAGCACACAAATAGGCCTGACAAGCTACATAACCAGTACATGATTTACACATGTCCCACATGACTATAACCCTCCCATGCATGCACTGTCACTGAGTTTGAAGGGGAGCCAAAAGGCAGACACTGATGACACCTACATGGAAGAGCAACACATTTGCTGCATGCTGGGTAGCACTGCCATCACACATTGGGCTGTGAGTGGCATGTCCAATACACATACATGACACATGCCATCACACAGATGGCATGTACCATAGCCATGGTACATTCCACAAGTACATCCATATGTCAGTGAATTAATACTGTCAGCCATCCATGTGAGATGGACATGATGAGATGAAAAATGCTACATAGTGTGACAAAAAAGGCATGTGCCACACACTGCAACACATCCAGTGTACAAAAATACAGTGATTGTAGGCCGATGTACACATCAATGGTTTGTCACTTCAACATGACAGGAAACAACTACCATGTTCCACATTCAAACAGGCCCCAAAAATTCCTGTTATCAGGCCAATACTCAATTAGCCTGAATGGTCAAATCATTCATCTAACAAGGTAACACAGGTGGTCCAATGTGGGGTTCATCAATGACAGAAACATGTCACAAATGTGACAATAGGGCTGAGGAAAGCGTGGCAAAAATGGGAGAATTGAAACAATCAGCCTGAACGAACACTGAAAAATACAAACAATGGTGTTGCAAGATGCCACTTCAAGGGCAACTGCCGTAATGTTGAGCCAAATTACTAATGTGGGCAGAAGGGATACTGTCACACCCAAATCCAAGGCCGCTGAATGTTTTGAATGAAGCACATGGGTGACCCATACCACTCAGGCACACACACCCTCACCTGGCACTCAATCAGAACCCGTCACCCAAACAACATACACATGCATTACACACACATGCATGGGCACTCACCGGACAATGCATCATAGTCAGGTAGTCCTCCCACACCTTGGATCTGTTCCTCTGTGACGAAGGCCCCAGCAACAGACTCATGTTCAGTGAGTTTGTTGTCCTCTTGTGGAGACCCACCGCCAGTCACCAGAGTAGCAGCATGATTTGAGGCCAGCTTGTTCTTTGCTCTGCGTTTCAGGTAATTCCACCGCTTGTAGCAATCATCAGCTGAGCGCCTCACAAATACAAGGGCACTTATGTGGTCGGCGATGGTCTGCCAGTGTGCCTTACGTTGACCAGGTGTGGTCTTGCACCCTGCAGTCACCAGCATTTTGTGGCTATGTGCCGACACATAGCCCACAAGTGCATCAAGTTCCGTATCATTGAGGCAAGGCTTTCTTGAGGTACCGGAGTGTGTAGCCATGTCTGGGGTCTCAGCCTGTCATGCCAGAGCACCCTTCTTCCTCTTCTTTAAAGGTGGAGCAGAGCCAGAGTGGCTTATGCCGCTCTGGTCAGTAGGGGCAGAATCAACGGTGGACTGGGTAGTAGGAGTATGGGAATGGACAATTACCATAGGTCTTAATGCAGGCATTGGTTGCAGGGTAATGTTGGCAGGGAGAACATCAGTTTGATGGACTGGGACTGACACTGTCCTGGACGGGAGAGTCAGAGCTGGGGCGGATGGAGCTGCAGCTGCCCCTGAAGCCTCCCCACCCTGCATACTTGGGGCAGCAGATGACATAGCTGCCCCAGATCCACATGGATTGGTGACAACTTGCACCCCCACACGTGGCCTAGAATTGCTGACCTGGAAGTCAGCAAGGGAGTCATCCTGTGCCAGGTCAGGTGCCACAATGGGCTGGTCCAACAGGGGCTGAGCTTGGATGGTGTCAGCCACATTTCCCTCAACCATAGGGGGGGGCATGGGTGTCCCTGATTGTTCCTCCACACATGGGGGCATAGGGGCACCCTGCAAATCCCGGCCATGTCCCCTACCGTGCCCACCACGCCCACCATTTGAGGGTCGGCCACCTTTGCCTCCCATACCGCTTTCCAGCCATGGCACTGATGTTGTGCGTATGGGAGTTGCAGTAAATTATTGTCCTGGGCAATTGGGGGTCAAAGGGGTAGGATACCAGATGGAATTCGTACCCTAGTGCTCTAACAAGGCTGTCTGTGACCCCAGGGGGAAGATGATGGGTCACGCAATGCACAGGCAGCCCAAAATCAAAAATAAACGTACACGTAACCCCTCGTAGACCACGTGCATGAAAAATGAACATGCACTACACTGTGGCACCCAGAAACACAAAAATAAGCGTAGGCGTAATACACGCAGCCTACAATGACCTCTGAAGGGGAACGCCACACACGGGGCAAGCACAGTTGCCAAGTACGTGCGGAACTCACCGTCTGCCTGGAAAAAGAACGTGAAAAATACGCGCGTATGCGCGTTGGCAACACCCCTGCCAAAAGAAGAATTGTACGCTTTCTGAGGAGACAGGATAAAAGGAGAAGTGAACTCTGTTTGAGGAAACAGGCCCAACAAATAATCAGAAAAGAGCTGTCAGAGGTAACAGGGAGTATGAACTAGAAACGCCGTGAAGTAATCGCGTGTGAACCGACAAGAAGTACAGATTTCACCCACTCGCACTCCACGAAAAGCACGTACAAGGAAATGGCGTCCTACACGCAGCTTTTAAACCGGCCCCAACGTACACGTCAGAGACGCGTGTACGCGGGCGCTTTCATCCAATTACACGCGATGACACTCGGATGTGCAGTTTTTCCACGTGTGCTCTGTCATGACGTGCAATGAGGGAAAAGCCTGCCCGTGTAATGTAACTTAAGCGCCTACGCGCTAAGTGCTTTTGGTCCAATGTAATCGCGTGCGTGTGTTCATGCACTTACGCGCTAAGGCTCTTTCCTCGAATTACACACTGACGTGCAAGATTTTCACGTGCCAAATCACTCTGTATCAAGCTGGCCACGCGAAAACACACGGAAGACCACGCTCCTGCCCTGAAGGCTATTTTCCTGCCCCCCAGAGCCCCGAGCATGCTCCCACCTGCCATCTGCTGCTGCCTGACTGCCTGCTGCCCACGTGCCCTGCTATTTGGTGCCTGTACTTCAGCATCTGCAGGGGTCCAGTTGCTGTGTACACCCCTGCTGGAACAGAAGACTCTTGACTGGGATACCATCGCTCCACAGCCCAGCCCCAGGACACAGTTGCCCACCCACGCCTGCCTCGGGGGTCGCCATGTCGGGACAAGCACCATCTGAGACCACTGGTGACCCCCAGCCAGAGGGGCAGAGGGCCGCCAGCTTCAGTCAGAAGGAAGTTGGTGTCCTGGTGGAGCATGTCCTGGGGCATTATGATGCCCTCTTTGGAACATCACGCGCCAACAAGGAAGGAGGGATAGGATCTGGGACAACTTTGTGGTTGCCATCAACGCGGAGGGGGTGGCAACCCGCAACATCAAGCAAGTCAAGATACGCTGGGAGGACTTGAGGTCCAAGACCCTCATAAAGGCCCGGCGCCTCGTCGAGGGGAGCCGGGGCAGCATGAGTACCATCCAGATGAGGGTCCTGGAACGCGTAGGCCCAGCGCTCCATGCCCAGATCCTTTGGAGGCAGACCCATCTGGAGTTGAGCGGTAAGTGGCCAAGCATTGCTGTGTGAGACAGGGCATGTTGCAGGGTGCTGGTTGTCTGATACTTGCCTGTATGTGTGACATAGGCCATGTACGTATGTGTGTGTGCAGGGACCTCATGGTCATGCATCTGAGACCAGTAATGTGTGAACCACATGGTTGGTGCATGTGTTACAATGCAACATGCAGAGCAGCATGCGGAATGCACACATTAATGCATGCCTGTCTCTGTTATTGGACATGGATGGGGTGTGAGAGATGGGTGCTGCTGTCATGGACATGTATAGTGTCCATGTCTGTGTGTCTGACTTGCGTGTCTGTGACTTGTAAATGCCATGGATGCATGACACATGTCTGTGACAATGTTCAGATTCACTGATGCAGCCTACTCATCCTTGTATCCACTGTGTCAGGGTGTACGAGGCCAGATGGATGAAACCACGGTGAAGTGTGTGCATGTGATAGGCATGACCCATGATGCATGTGAGTTTCAAACCAGCATTGTATGTTTCAAGAGTCCCTTGGACATGTATGCTAATGTACTTAGCATGCACCATGCCTGTTACTGCATGTGTTTTGCCTGCACTGACCCATGTGTTGTGGAGGGACATGATGGAAGTGATGTTTGACAGTGCCACTCATCTGCTATTGCTTCCTGTCTAGGGGACCATTGTACAGTACCCTGATGCTTGTGTTCTATGTCTCCCTCTACACAGCCGCAAGTGATGAAGGGGCCGTCGCAAGGAGGGGTCCTGGGGGGCCAGTGCCCCCCCTCTGAAATCAAATGCCCCCCCATGTGCCCCCCCACCTCAGCTCTCAGATGCCAGCCAGCCTTTTGTAAGCAGTAAAGGGTGCTGTGTGTACAGTGTTAAAGAAAAAAATGCTCACGTTCCATTGTAACAATATATTCCCTGAACCAAAACACAGGCAGTCCTCTCCAGCCCCTGTGATCCCTAGTTTCCCAATTTGCAATTGCTTGCAAGGCCTCCAGGCTGTCAGGTGCTGGAGAGGACTGCAAGGCAAGCTATTTGTTTTATTGCAATAAGATGCTACATATCGAATATGAGCTTTTTGTTTTTCGTTTTACTCAATTCACATTAGTGAACTAATGTGAATTGAGTAAAACGAAAAAAACATCCTCCATATCGAATATGAGCTTTTTGTTTTTTTTCATTTTACTCAATTCACATTAGTGAACTAATGTGAATTGAGTAAAGCGAAAAAACAAAAAGGTCATATTCGATATGTAAAAACAAAAAGCTCATATTCGATATGTAGCATCTTATTGCAATAAAACAAATTGGCGGCTGCAAGTCAGGCCAGGCCAGGCCCAGTGCTTAACAATCTTCCCCTCCCCCGAGCAGATCCATGTAACTATTTTACCTAGCTCCAGCATGTGCATTGCTTTTGCAGCGCAGCAGCACAGTTTGCAAAAGCTCCATTGGACGTGCTAGCTTAGGGCAGCCAGTGTTTGGTGATTCTAGCATCCTGACTACAGCGTTGGTCCGGTAACAGCAGCAGACCCAGGAGTTGTTCCCTCAGCACACCAGACAAACTGGACTGGTTAGACTGGTACTGGACTTGTACACAGAGGAGAGCCTGTGGTCGGAGGGGGCTGTGATAAACGATTCATCTTGAGTTTGGCAGGTAAACCTGACAGTGTCACTAGTGTCAGTGCTTTTTCCCGGGTTTCCCCTCGCATGTTCTTTTGTTTTTTACTTTCAAAGTGCCCTACATAGCCAGCTAATTAAGGTAACTTTTTGTGTATCATACATCAAAAGACTGAAACTTGCAGAGGTGGACTGGCCTACAGGGTACTTTGGAGATTTCCCAGTGGGCCTCTGAACCCTGGGCCTCTTTTGGATTTATTTTTTACATTCTCTCATAGGAAAACGGTTAGGCTTGCTTAATATTTGTAATTTGGGGCCACTTTGAAAATCATTTCCAGGGCCTCTTCTGGTTCCCAGTCCACCCATGCTTGCAACAGGTGAAATTCTGGCAGTGTGAGGGGAGGTCACAGCATAGCTTGTTAATTAGATTGCATTGCAATACAGAGACACACAGCAGTAGAACATGCAAAGATTAGAATGCCTTCAGGCTGCGGATCAATGAAGCTCCCACTAATAATTACTAGACAGTCACCACAGAGAAACCTGTCATATTGAGAGACACGTTATTTCAGAGAAAAGAAAATGTCAGCACTCCGCTACAAATTCAAGACATATTTTTCTGGCAGCAGGGCAAGCTCTTAACGAAGGGGAGTGATGGGGGCAAGTGGTTCTTCCTGGCAGGTCATTTTACTTAACCATTTTACTTAACCAATTCCATGTCCTTCCCAATTTCTTTAAAGGGGGGCTAGTCTGTCTTTGCTTAAGCATGGTCACAAGATTTTAAGTTTTCCCAAAAGGCACCAAGTACATGGGCAACCTCACATTGCTACCGACATATTAAACACTTTTCAGTTTATGGCGTACATCCTAAGTGATCTGTGTGCAGTGTCAATGTTGTTGGAGAGAAAATAGTACCACTGGCTTTATAGTCTTGTACATCCATGAATTGCATGTAATACAGTGATCTTGAGCTGTATCAGTGACCCACAATGAGTGTGCACTGTGCAGAATGACAAGTGTAAAGTAGAAAGCTAAAAAGAAAGCACAGCAGGTTGAGTAACTGTTCCTGAGATGTTATAAATTCAGTTCTGCCTGGAGATTCTTAGGCATTTGGTTCAGGGCAGGCCAGGTGTTAGGCAGAATCCTGCGCAGTTCCCTTGGGTACCACTGCAAGACGATTAAGACTACAGGAGTAAGCAGTAAACCCAATTGGTAGCAGTCTGTACCACCCAGATTTACCTGGTAGCTGTGGCGGAGCAGTCAGACTTCTCTCAAGAAGAGTAGGGCAGTATATAGTGTATACACAATAGGGCTAAAAACACAGTAGAGCAAACAAACCCTGACCAGAGCTTTGTATCAAAAGTATGTAATTATTTATTTAAAACACACTTTAGGAAATACACTAGCACTCCAAATCAAAAGTAAGTTAAACACAGTCAGGTAAAGTATACACACCTCCCTTGATAACTATTAGACAAGTCAGAGTTAAAACACCACTATTTGTTAAAACAGATGTGAACGCGTAACCTAGATGGCACTCCAATAGTTAAGTTAAAGGGAGAGAAAAAGGCAGGGCATACAAATAAAACAGTTCCCAACACTTTCCTAGGTTCAGAGCAAGTAAATGAAGGCAGTATACAATGTAGAGCCAAAGTTCATAGGCCAGGCCCACTTTAAATGGAGCAAAGCAAAATGTGCCCAAGATCACACAGTTTAAAATGCACTAAAAGTCTTTGCAGAATATTCAAAAGGGGTTTGGGTGATTCAAGAAGTAAAGTTAGAAGGTCTTGGGCCAACCCAGTTGGAAAGCCAATGATTTAAGGGTCACCTTTAGCAAACCGTGGAAAGGGAGGCCAAGTGGAACACCGTACCTTTAAAGTTGAGGAAGCTCCAGCCGTGCCAGTTGTTCCTGGCAGTGGTTGCAGTTTGTGGTTTCGACCAGGGGATGACAAGATCTCATTGAGGAGGAAACTTGGAGTCGATGCACTGTACAGGGATGACACCAGCCACGGAGTTCGTCGGTTAAAAGGTGCATTCCTTTTATTCGCGGTCAAAGGGGTGAAGCTTGGCTATCCGGCCGCCGGGGTGCTTTGTACGGGTGATTCGACCAAGAGACGTCTTTGGAAGGCGAAATGGCGAACTGGTTGATCCCACCAGCTCAGAGGGAGAAGACTCTTCCAGCAGAAAATCTCCTCTTGTCGTTGGGGAAGTGGTGAGGTTGTTGCAGCAGGGCTCCACCGGTGGTGTTGTCATTGCAGATGGCTTCAGCTTCTCCCCTCTTCGGATTCTTAGGTCCTGTGGCAACTTCTGAAGTTCCAGTCCCAAAGGCCCTGCTTTTATGCAGAAAAACCCCCATTCAACAGCCTAGCTGTCACTCACATATGCCAATCAGAATAGAGTGTGACTTGAGTTGCTAAGGCAACGCAGTCCAGGGTGCCAATACCCCTCCCCACACATCCTGTGGAACCCAGACAGAGTGACACAAGTTGGAGGGCTTCTGTGGAGAAGCCCGCCAAAAAGTTGAACAAAGGACTCGACCTTGGGTAGAGTTACAGAGACGGACACAAACGCCATTTTAGAAAAGAGTTCTGGCAATCAGACTCAACCGGGGAATTTATTTTAATTAAATAAACCGGCGGTATCTTTAACATTGCACCAACAAGTGGTGCGTTTAAAACCAATGGGAAAATCCCATAGAGAATATTCCGGTGGAATATTTTGCGTGGTAGTCACTGCCACCAGCCAGAAACTCGACAAGGGGGGACTGGACAGTGCCACCTTGAAAACAGAACCAAGGGCAATCTAATTAACCCCTTCCAGTACTTCCACAATATGATGGTTTGTACTGGTTCTGTTCACAATTTTGGACTAGTAAAGTCAATGGTGACTTTACATGCCCTGGGAGACAGTAGTCAGTCCCAGGGCATGGAGTCTATGTTTGGGGGTCACTATGACACCCCTGTGTTACTGCACTGATGGTGCTGTGTAACACATACACTAAAACAGATGATGCCCTATGGAGTAAAAAGGCTACCCCATAGCCCATGAACACACACTAAGTCAAAGACATACCTCAAATCATGCAATAAGAGTGGGAGGAAAAGAGTCTCACTCTTAGCAGGAGAAAAAAACAAACCCCAAAAATCCAGCAACGCTGCTGGGGGATTCACTAGGTTTGGGAAATTAGCCTTATAAGAGAATTCTCCCTAACACCAGGTGTCTCTATTTACCCTAATGATGATGAGAAGAGTTAGAGGTAGAGGTAGTGGGAGCGGGCACTGCACTCTGCACAGTTTACATACCCACACATGTCTTAATGGATATTCAGTCTGATATCTTTGTTCCTCTCCGTAGCTTAAGGGTGATAGAACCGGATCTGCAGATTGTCAGTCAGAGCCCTGTGTGGGACTGTAGTATGAAAATAACTTGTAGTAATTTACTCAAACTTTTGCGCGCATATAAAAATCATTGCTTCCAAAAAGAACATTTAAAGAAAGGAAGGTGTAATCACATCAGTTCCGCAGGAATGACTAAAAACCACATGTCTTGCAACCCCATTAAGTGCACTTGCTGCAAGTATTGTGAGGAAATAAGCCACTTCGTTAATCTTTTTTAACAGTGCCAAAGAAAAACACTGCACAAGCAATTGAATAGGGCACACACAGCAAACGTCTAGTAGTAAATTAAATTAATACTAGCGCGTCCTGCACACACAGCCTACTTCTAGGTTGTTTTTATATGACAGCGTTAAATTGGAACATTAGACTCCATTCAGCTCAGTTTAGTTAGACCAAAACAAATATATGTAGAAAGAAAAGTTCTTGCTGCTGTCTTGTTTGAGGTACAATTCTTGGTGAGAATTTGTGACTCTTGCTACCAAAATTGTATTGAAAGCAATGGTTTAAAAACATGTGGTCCATACCGCGATAACCACGGTATACCATAATTTAATTAAAAGTTTATCATACCGTCGGAAAATCAATACCGTGAAACCCCTACTTCATGACCCTTTATTTCCACACATCTAACACCCACTGATTGTTGTCACAGCACTTATAGTAAAGTTCTTTCATTCAGAAAATAAACAGCCGAGGCAACTGTGGGCATACTTGCCTTTGAGCCTCGGCTGCTATAACAGTTGAGACCTGCAAACGGCAAGCACGCCATTAAGTAAAGGATGCTAGAAGTCTGAAATACTTTTGTTGCATCATCGGTTTTACGGCTTGCTGACCGCAATTACACCCCTCCAATTGTAAAATCTTGGGCTTTATTCATAAATCAGACAGCCGAGGTAACTGCGGGCATATTTCCCTTTGAGCCTCGACTGTTCTCTTTGTTGGAAATTGAGTACCGGCCTTGCATTTATTCTTTCACTATGTTTTGCATGGGCAGCTTTTTTGGTTGTTGGGGCGCACTTTAACCGTACCCTGTTTCATTTTGCGATCCACTCTACCTTTTGGGGGTAACATTCCCGTGTCAGAGCTTTGGGGCTCATTCAATCACCCTGAGGTGATTTATGGTGGAGCCTTGTGTTTGCTGTGTCAGCCACTACTGTGGTTGGTGTCCGAGAGACTCTGCCCACTTCAGGGAGACCTGGGAGTCATGCCTGGAGGGAAATGGTTGGGTGAGGTGGGCACTGCACCCACTCCTGTTATCGCCTGCCGTGTGTGGCTTTGCTGCTTTCACTGGAGTGTCGCTCTGTCATCCTGCAGCAGGCTGCTTTGTGCAAAGCTGTTTATCCGAGGCTGCTTCATGGGCATGCATGCCTGCAGTGCTGACTCAGTCTGCCATCCTTCCAAGACTGATACCATTGCTGCCACGTACAATGGCAATAATTTTTTATAGGCCAGTGGTGTGTGCTATACAAAAGGTCATTATTCTCATTTAATATTGTTTTCAAAGTAATGCAGGATATGTTTGCGGGCTGTTTAATTGTGTTTGAAAGTGAGCTTTTGCCTAAAGCAGTTGAGTGGATTTTCTTTTATAAAGCTTCCACAGGATGGGAAATGTGCAGGAAGGCTCCGCCCTCAGTGGGTTAGACCACCTGCAACTTGGTTAATATAGTTGCGCAAAATGTTTTTGTGGTACTTATTTGCCTGTAAAATACATTACCACAAGGTGATCAGATAAGCGACAGATTCCTGTTGGTGGCACAGAGGTCCCCCAACCGCGCCCTATGCATGTTGGCTGTGGGTGTACAGGGTCCCCATCTTGCACACTGCATGCCCACAGTGAGAGGTCCCTGTAGGCACTGAGTATTGGAAGCACCCAACTAACCTCTCTACTTCGCATTCACTAGGTTATCATGTCAGTAGATCTGAGTACTCCTGAACACCACTGCATGTCCTGTAGCCACGCAGTATTGGAAGCACCAAGCTAACCTCTCCACTCTGCGTTCACTAGGGTAGCACGTCAATAGGACTGAGTACTCCTGAACCCCACTGCATGCCCACAGGGCTGAGTCCCTGTAGCCAGTGAGTAGTGGAAGCACCCAGCTAACCTCTCTACTCGCTTACTAAAGTAACCTATCAGACTAACCACGTGTGCTACATAGGTCAAGAGATCTGTTAAGTGATTTAGACAGCATTCCCGTCCCCTCTGAAACACTCTTTTGCCCACCCTCTTCTTAAGAAACCCTCAGCCGACCCACCCTGCCGTGCTAACTACCGGCCAACCTCCATCACTCCTTTCCTGGGCAAACTCCTGGAAACGCTGGCTATTTCCCAGCTTAAACTTCACACTGAATCTGTTGGTTGTCTCCATGACCATCAGTCTGGCTTCAGAGCTGTCAGAATCTCTGCACTGGCTCCCAGTGGCGGCGGGGATTAAGTTCCAAACCCTCTGCATTGTCCACAAAGCATTCTGGGGCCTGAATACCTTCAACTCTCTCTTCCTAAATATCTTCCTTCTCGAGCTCTTTGATTATCTGCCTCCAACTCCTTCAGGGTCAGTCGCTTTTTCAAGCAACAAGTTGGTGGTAGATCTCTTTCTTCAGCTGGGGCCTCCCTCTGGAAACGACTCCTTGCCCTCCTGAAACTTGAGGAGAACCATCTCTGGTTCCAGAAGCACCTCAAGACCTTCCTCTTTGCTTCTGCTGTCTCTCCTCTCAACCCAGCTGATCTCCTGACTGAAACTACACGGGTCACCTGGCTACCCTCTGATCTCAGGCCCAGGTCCCCTCCCCCGCCAGCTGCACACCTGCACTGCCTCCTAGGCAACCTTTGCACTTGAGGGCTGTTTCTGTATCCCATCAGTCCCCACCAGCTCTTGACACCTGATGGCTGCACTTACCCCTGCTCTTGCCACTAGCTGGCTACACTTTTTACCTATTATTACCCCTCTGTTCCCCCTCCCTTGCCTCGTCGCTACTGAAACACTTGTGTATAGGTGCGTTATAAATGCCATATCATATCATAGATCATTAATTTCACGCACATAAAGTAAGCAGAACATTTTAGAATTAATTGCCCAAATACAACGTTTTTTTCCTTACCCTTGATGTAGGTAATGTATAAATGAAAGGCTTGCATGCTTAACCTCTTAGAGCTATTTATTGAATATATATTTGAGGTGGGAGGCAAAAAAAGCAGCGTGGGAGGTGGTTTATCATACGTGCTTTAAAATGTGATTACCGGTAAGTGAGCCACATATGCTGGCTACCTTGAACAAATAAAACATATCTCTTTATTGATTTTACTTGATAGTGAGACAACAACCCCATAAATGGATATCCGGTCCTATTATTCCTGTGCGACAGTGAAGCGTCAAACAGATAATACTGTAAAGGAGCCGCAGCAAGACAAGAGGGAGATGAATGACTCTTCCGTGGATGAGGATCAAGTGTTTGAAAGAGAAGATGTGGAATATAGTAACCCTATGAGTGCTGATGCTTTCACAGAAGGTGTTGAAACCTCATCATCACAAAGTCCAGGTTCAAGCATAATTCCTCCACCCACCAACCAATACATTGCTTGTGGAAAAGTATGCACTGACTTTGATCGACCTCAGAAAGAAGTAATGGCTGTTGATGCTGTCAAGGGAAAGGCACCACCAGGTCCCAGTGATATCAGCCAGTGTGCTAGTGAAGGCCCTAGACAGCCTGTCTTAAAAACATATCCTCAAACAAAACTGGGATCCCGCCTTAGGTCATTCTATTCGCATTGGTTTCAGATATACACATGGCTAGAATACTCCATTTCTCAGGATGCATCATACTGTTTTCCATGCCGATTTTTTTCGATGTCCAAATCTCTTTATGGAGAACTTAAACATTTAACTTTTATCAGTGTAGGCTTCACCAACTGGAAAAATGCATTGGAAAATGGCAAAGGAATATTGCAGCATGAGAAGTTTGCTTCCCATAAGGAAGCCTATGTGAGATGGGAGGATTTCAAAAGAAATATAAAAGATGATACATCAATCATGAAAGGGCTCAGTGATGCATATACCAGAGAGGTAGCTGAAACTCGCCATTACATTAAAACAATACATTAAAACAATTGCTCAAGTTTTACTGTTAACTGGCAAAACTAAAATTGCCCAAAGGGAGCATCGCTGCAACTCTGATGACATCAATCGCGGAAATGTGAGAGAAATATTGTATTTACTTGCTGAAAGAGACAGTATTGTAAAAAAGAAACTTAATGGGCCCAAAAATGCACGCTATTTACATACGTCCATTCAAAATGAACTTCTGTCAATTATGGCTGCTCTTGTTAGAGAGGTCATTGCTGAAAGCCTTAAAGGAAGCCCATTTTCTATTCTTGCTGATGAGACTAAAGATCTCAGCAAAACCGAACAGCTGTCTGTTGTTTTGAAATAATTCCATAATAATTCTGTCCATGAAAGATTCCTGAAATTCTACAAAGCAGATAGCCTTGATGCAGAATCTTTAACATGCTATATATTTAATGTCCTCTCATCATTGGGCATTGATAAAAATGAATTTGTTGGGCAAGGGTATGATGGGGCCTCAGTGATGAGTGGTCGGCTTAATGGTGTGCAAGCACAGGTTCAAAAAGAGGTGCCCTCTGCACTTTATGTTCATTGTATGAATCACCGGCTTAATTTAGTCATTGTTTACACAGTTAAAAACGTATATGCAGCAACTGTGTTTTTTGTGAAATTGGAGAAGCTTTATGTGTTTTGCAGTACATCTGTTGTTCACTCTGTGTTTGTAAGTGTTCAAACAGAAATGTCAAAACAGGTCATACAGTTAAAACACTTAAGTGATACAAGGTGGACATGCCAATATTCTGCCTGTAAAGCTGTCCTCCAAACACTTGAGCCTCTTCTGGAGACCCTCACACTAGTGGCAGAAGGGAGACATACAGAAAGAGCAATAGAAGCAAATGGCATTCGGCAATTCATTGACTTCAGCTTCATTCTAGCACTTGTGCTTTTTGAAAACATATTAAAAAGGACTGAGACACTATCAAATATGTTACAGCAAGCAAATCTTGACTTGGCCTCCGCTGTTGTCCTTGTACTCACAGTCATAGAAGAACTTGAGGAAGTGCGTAATCAAGACATGGATGCAACTATACAAAATCTCTGGGACGAAGCACTCCAGCTGAGCAGTAAGTGTGGTATAGCAACATCTACAAATAATGAGGCTGAACCGCCTCGCAAAAAGCATGATTGTCGACTGCCTTTCCACTTGAGAAATAGTGCCATAATGGAGACTGTGGGACAGCGACCAAGACTGCGCACAAAAGATGATTTCACTAAACATTTTGTGAATGTAGTTCTTGACCGGATAATCTCAGAACTTTTCAAAAGATTCTTTGCTGATCATGGAAGGTATACAGGCACTAAATCCCAGATCTGATTCTTTTCTCAGTTTTCAGAAATTGTCACAAATTGCCACATTCTACGCCTGTGATCTGGATAACTTTCAAACAGAACTAAAACAGGCACTGGTAACCCTAGCAAGGAAGAAGGTCTCTGATGCCATTAAGGTGAATACAATTCTGGAGTTCACAAACCTTCTGGAGCCTTATGCTGTTCCATTCTTTGAACTGTACTAACTTTGTAAAATTGCTTGTGTCTTGCCAGTGAGTAGCGCTTCATGTGAAAGAAGCTTTTCTGCGCTAAAGTTAATAAAGTCATATATGCGCACAACAATGACAGAGGAAAGGCTGTCAGATCTTTCCACACTAGCAATTGAGTCCAGACTTGCTGGGCAAATAAGCATGGACATTGTAATTGACAGGTTTGCATTGATCCACAAAAAATCACGTTTGAATCTTTATTAATGTAAACAGTTTTCTGTAATTTGAGACCACAAACACACGTTTTCAGTTTCAGCCTTAACTTTAAGATTTTTGGCTTTCAAGTTAAGTTACATGTTGCAATTGAGGTAGGAAAAGCATTTGACAATAAAACGATTTGTAAACAAAATCTAGTCTTCTAAATTAAGCCAGTTCTGCATTATATGTGCTCAGGAGAAGTACTTTCAGCAGTGATACTAAAGCTTACACATTGGATACAGCTCTATGGAGGCAATATTGTAGGGGATTTTACACTCTACTTTGTATATAATGCATCTGCTGCAAGGCTACACCTTGTACATGGTGACTTAGCAGATATGTTTTTATATTCTGGAACATCGGAACCCAATGCCCCATGTACTCCTCGGCCAATATTAAAACTAGTGTCATTTCTACTGACCTATGATTCATGGCATGCAGCTTACAGTTGATGCCCTGGCTTCAGAAGTATTACAATTTTGCCCCGGGCCACTTTGGACTATTTTGCCCGTTTCAATTTGACAAAAGCATATTTATTGGCCTTTTATAGGTGCCCCCCCTACTTTTGTCTGTGGCCCCCTCTGTGCCCCCCCTAAATTTGATTCCTGGAGACGCCAATGCGGAGATGGCGCTGTGGAGCAAAGCCGCGGGGATGCCCCCACCGGCCAGCGACGCAAGGCCCAGTCACCCTCCCAGAAATTACCATCGTCCGGGAGTGAGGGGACTGGTGCTTCGTCTGCCACTACGTCTGCAGCAGAAGGGGTGTGTGAGCCCCCACAGGGGCTTGCAACGGCTGAAGACGGTGTGGAGCCATCCAGGTTGGTGGTTTCCACAGAGAAGGAGGAGGAGGCTGCTACTGAGCCGCGCATGGGGCCTGGTGGGGGTGGTATGACTGGTGCAAGTGGTGCAGTCCAGGGGCAGGGGCAGGAGGCAGCACAGGTCGCCATGGAGGGGGGATGTCCATGTCATCTGACACTCCTCTACCTGCAGACGAGGGGACCCCTGACCGTATGGAGAAGGTCCTGATTGGTGTCGCATTGCGCACACGTGACATTCGTGAAGACGTGCGTGCTTCCCTGGGGGAGCACGCACGTCATCACAAAGAGCTGCGTGCCAACGTGGCCCAGTTGGGAGTGTCCATGGTTGGGGGTTTTGTACATGTGTCGGCCACTCTGGCGGCCCTCTCCTCCTCTGTGGAGACTATGCGCCAGTTGTTCTCCATGCCGTCTTCCGGCCCAGATGCCACCAGGGCCCCCTGTGGACCTGCCCTGATCAATGCAGCCAGCTCGGTGGGGATCCCATCTCTGCCACAGTTGGGAGTTGGAGGTCCAGGAGGGCTGGACACCCCAGCAACTGGACCCCAGCAGATGGAGGATGTGCCAGCATCATCGGTCAGGGCACGTGCACGACGGCGTCGGTGGATTCCATCAGCCTGGATGCCGTCGTGCTGGCAGAGGCAGTTGCTTCGGAGGCAGCGGCAGGCTCAACGTGGGAGGCATCATGGCTCTGGGCCATCTACATCAGAGGGGCAGGCATCGGCCGGAGGGCAGGAGGAACCTGGAATGGGAGTGTCTTCCGTGTGGCAGCGGTTGGGCCAGTGGATAGGTGAGGAGCGGTGGCGGGCGAGGAGGCACGGCTCACAATGGTCAGGGCGGAGAACTCCATGCGCAGGGCGCTGAGGCGGGCTGAGTGCCTTGAGGGAATTCGCAGGGAGTTGGAGGTGGACATGGCGTTATCCTTGTGAGACCTCGGGGCCAGTGAACAGGCCCACCTCTAAGACATTGAACAGGAGTTCGAAGATGCCCTGGCCCATGACATCAACAAGGGAGCCGTTGGACTTGCCCGCCGCCATTGTATATAGTTAATTAGTGTTAAGTTTCATTTCTTTTTTCTTTCATTTGGGGCGCATGGACTATGCCCCACATTTTTGTATATAGTTAGTAATTAGGTAGGTTTCATTGTAGGTTTCATTTATGTCGTTGGGCTCATGGACCCTGGATTTGCTATTTGTACATAGTTTTACAGTGGATTTTTCTCCTTCATCTTTTTTTTTTTCACCATGGAGCAATGGATATTACGCTTTTCTTTCCCTTTGGATTTGCTTTGTTGGACGGTGACTTTGGACACATTTTCATTTGGATTAATTTGGATTCTCATTTTATTTATTTATCATTTTTTGGGACATGCTGCATTTTGATTATTATTGGCATTATTGTGTGTTTTGATTTAATTCCCTTCATTTTGACTTGAATACATTTTTGTTTCTTACTTCAATGTGTGGTCTTCTCTCATTGGTTTCATGCATGTCACAATGTGGGTTTTCTCAGTCATGTGTTGCCATTGTGTGGGTCTGACAGACTTGTACTCATGAGCATACTGCTTATTTGTGATCTATCATGTAATGGGGATTTCAATTTGGAGTGGATGTAAAGCTTGGTTGGGTGTTTAGACTGGGGTGGCATGGGGTGGGATTTGGGTGGCCATAAGAGCCAGGGATCTGGATTGTGATGACGTGTTGGCTGGGGGACATGTGTCGGGGCCTGCTGGCAGGTGCCTGTCAATGCTGGGCGCTGGGCGGGGGACTGGGGGACATGAGTGGGAGCCTGCTGACATGTGCCCCTGACTGCTGGGGGGCAGGGGTGCAAGGGGACATGAGTGGGGGCCTGCTGGCAGGATCCCTGACTGCTGGGGGGTGGGGATGCAAGGGGACATGAGTGGGACATGAGTGGGGGCCTGCTGGCAGGTGCCCTGCACTGCTGGGGCGTGGGGGTGCTGGGGGACATGAGTGGGGGCCTGCTGGCAGGTGCCCCTCACTGCTGGGGGTTGGGGGTGCTGGGGACATGAATGGAGGCCTGCTGGCAGGTGCCTCTGACTGCTGGGGGTGGTGGTGCAAGGGGACATGAGTGGGGACCTGCTGGCAGGTGCCCCTGACTGCTGGGGGGTGGGGGTGCAAGGGGACATGAGTGGGACATGAGTGGGGGCCTGCTGGCAGGTGCCCTGAACTGCTGGGGGGTGGGGGTGCTGGGGGACATGAGTGGGGGCCTGTTGGCAGGTGCCCCTCACTGCTGGGGGCGCTGGGGAACATGAGTGGGGGCCTGCTGGCAGGTACCTGTCAATGATGGGGGGTGAGGGGATGGGGGACATGAGTGGGGACCTGCTGACAGGTGCCCCTCACTGCTGGGGGGTGGGGGTGCTGGGAGACATGAGTTGGTGATCATATTGCAACGTGACATGTGGCTTGGCTGGGGGGCATGCCCATGGTGGATGGGCTGCCTGCGGGACATGACCAGGGGTGCAGGGTAGTCCCCTGTTGTGTGGGCTGCCTGCAAGGGCCGTGGAAGAGGTAGAGGGGACACCTGGGAGGACCCACACTGCCAATTCACATGTAGGACTCCCTGCGCAACCCCGAAATACACGTACCCAGGCCAATCGCGTGTAAAACTTCCCGCGCACCCCTGAAATACACGTACCCAGGCCAATCGCATTGAAACTTCACGTGCACCCCTGAAATACACGTACCCAGGCCAATCGTGTGTAAAACTTCCCGCGCACCCCTGAAATACACGTACCCAGCCCAATCGTGTGTGAAACTTACCGCGCACCCCTGAAATACATGTACCCAGCCCAATCGCGTGTGAAACTTACCGCGCACCCCTGAAATACATGTACCCAGCCCAATCGCGTGTGAAACTTACCGCGCACCCCCGAAATACACGCACCCAGGCCAATCGCGTGTAAAACTTCCCGCGCACCCCTGAAATACATGTACCCAGGCCAATCGCATGTAAAACTTCCTGCGCACCCCTGAAATACACGTACCCAGGCCAATCGCGTGTAAAACTTCCCGCGCACCCCTGAAATACACGTACCCAGGCCAATCGCATTGAAACTTCACGTGCACCCCTGAAATATACATACCCAGGCCAATCGCGTGTAAAACTTCCCGCGCACCCCTGAAATACATGTACCCAGGCCAATCGCATGTAAAACTTCCCGCGCACCCCTGAAATACACATACCCAGCCCAATCGTGTGTGAAACTTACCGCGCACCCCTGAAATACATGTACCCAGCCCAATCGCGTGTGAAACTTACCGCGCACCCTCGAAATACACGCACCCAGGCCAATCGCGTGTAAAACTTCCCGCGCACCCCTGAAATACATGTACCCAGGCCAATCGCATGTAAAACTTCCTGCGCACCCCTGAAATACACGTACCCAGCCCAATCGTGTGTGAAACTTACCGCGCACCCCCGAAATACACGCACCCAGGCCAATCGTGTGTAAAACTTCCCGCGCACCCCTGAAATACATGTACCCAGGCCAATCGCATGTAAAACTTCCCGCGCACCCCTGAAATACACGTACCCAGCCAAATCGTGTGTGAAACTTACCGCGCACCCCCAAAATACACGTATCCAGCCCAATCGCGTGTAAAACTTCCCGCGCGCCCCTGAAATACACGTACCCAGCCCAATCGCGTGTGAAACTTCCTGCGAACCCCGTAATACATGTACCCCGCTCGCAAAGGGCCAATATTCCTGGGGTTCGCGTGAAGTCTCACACGCGATTTCAGCAGGGTACGTGTATTTCGGGGTTGCAGGGGAGTCGTACACGTTATTTGGCAGTGTGGGTCCTGCCAGGTGTTCCCTCTACACCCTCCAGGGACCCTGCAGGCAGCCCACACAACAGGGGACTTCCCTGCACCCCTGGTCATGTCCCGCAGGCAGCCCATCCACCATGGGCATGACCCCCAGCCAAGCCACATGTCACCTTGCACTACTGATCAACAACACATGACCCCCTGCACCCCCACCCCCCAGCAGTGCAGGGGCACCTGCCAGCAGGCCCCCACTCATGTCTCCCTGCACCCCCAGCCCCCAGCAGTGCAGGGCACCTGCCAGCAGGCCCCCACTCATGCCCCACTCATGGCCCCTTGCACCCCCACCCCAGCAGTGCAGGGCACCTGCCAGCAGACCCCCCACTCATGTTCCACTCATGTCCCCTTGCACCCCCACCCCCCAGCAGTCAGGGGCACCTGCCAGCAGGCCCCCACTCATGTCTCCTTGCACACCCAACCCCCAGCAGTCAGGGGCACCTGCCAGCAGGCCCCCACTCATGTCCCACTCATGTCCCCTTGCACCCCCACCCTCAGCAGTACAGGGCACCTGCCATCAGGCCCCCACTCATGTCCCACTCATGTCCCCTTGCACCCCCACCCCCCAGCAGTCAGGGGCACCTGCAGCAGGCCCCCACTCATGTGCCCCTTCACCCCCACCCCCAGCAGTCAGGGGCACCTGCCAGCAGGCCCCCACTCATGTCCCCTTGCACCCCACCCCCAGCAGTGCAGGGCACCGGCCAGCAGGCCCCTATTCATGTCCCACTCATGTCCCCTTGCACCCCCACCCCCCAGCAGTGCAGGGCACCTGCCAGCAGGCCCCCACTCATGTCCCACTCATTTCCTCTTGCTCCCCCACCCCCCAGAAGTGCAGGGCACCTGCCAGCAGGCCCCCACTCATGTCCCACTCATGTCCCCTTGCACCCCCACCCGCCAACAGTCAGGGGAACCTGCCAGCAGGCCCCCACTCATGTCCCCCTGCATCCCCACCCCCCAGCAGTCAGGGGCACCTGCCAGCAGGCCCCCACTCATGTCCCCCTGCACCCCCACCCCCAGCAGTGCAGTGCACCTGCCAGCAGGCCCCCACTCATGTCCCACTCATGACCCCTTGCACCTCCACACCCCAGAAGTGCAGGGCACCTGCCAGCAGGCCCCCACTCATGTCCCACTCATGTCCCCTTGCACCCCCACCCCTCAGCAGTGAGGGGCACCTGCCAGCAGGCCCCGAATCATGTCCTACTCATCTCCCCTTGCACCCCCAGCAGTGCAGGGCACCTGCCAGCAGGCCCCCACTCATGTCCCACTCATGTCCCCTTGCACCCCCACCCCCAGCAGTAAGGGGCACCTGCCAGCAGGCCCCCACTCATGTCCCCTTGCACCCCCACCCCCAGCAGTCAGGGGCACCTGCCAGCAGGCCCCCACTCATGTCCCCTTGCACCCCCAGCAGTGCAGGGCACCTGCCAGCAGGCCCCCACTCATGTCCTCTTGCACTCCCACCCCCCAGCAGTGCAGCGCACCTGACAGCAGGCCCCCACTCATGTCCCACTCATGTCCCCTTGCACCCCCACCCCCCAGCAGTCAGGGGCACCTGCCAGCAGGCCCCCACTCATCTCCCCCTGCACCCCCACCCCCCAGCAGTCAGGGGCACCTGCCAGCAGGCCCCCACTCATGTCCCCCTGCACCCCCACCCCCAGCAGTGCAGGGCACCTGCCAGCAGGCCCCCACTCATGTCCCACTCATGTCCCCTTGCACCTCCACCCCCCAGCAGGGCAGGGCACCTGCCAGCAGGCCCCCACTCATGTCTCACTCATTTCCCCTTGCACCTCCACCCCCCAGCAGTGCAGGGCACCTGCCAGCAGGCCCCCACTCATGTCCCCTTGCAGCCCCACTCCCCAGCAGTCAGGGGCACCTGGCCAGGGCCAGGGCATCATCAAACTCCTGCTCAATGTCCTGGAGGCCGTCCTCTTCCATGGCCCTGAGGGTTCGCAGGGATGATGACATGTTCTCCTCCAACTCCCTGCGAATTGCCTCGAGGCACTCGGCCCGCCTCAGGTCCCTCCGCATGGAGTTTTCCGCCCTGACCATTGTGAGCCATGCCTCTTCTGCCTGCTGCTGCTCTGCATCTATAGCATGGCCTAACCGCTGCCACATGGAAGACACTTCCAGTCCTGGGTCCTCCTGCCCTCTGGCCGATGCCTGCCCCTCTGATGTTGAAGGCCCCGATCCATCATTGCTCCCACCTAGAGCCTGCTCCTGCTGCTGCTGTCCATGTGCCATGTCTGATGGTGCCTGCACATCCTCCATCAGCTGGTCTCCAGTTGTGGTGTCCACCCCTGCTGGGCCAACGACTCCCGACTGTGGCAGGGATGTGAGCTCCACCAAGCTGGCTGTGTTTGTCGGGCCAGGTCCACAGGGGGCCCTGGTGGAATCTGGGCCGGAAGACGGTGTGGAGAACGACTGGCGCATAGTCTCCACAGAGGAGGAGAGGTCTGCCTTAGTGCGCAACACATGTAGGGACCCACCAACCAGGTCAGAGACCATACGTTCGTGGGACCCCTCGTCCGCAGGTAGTGGAGAGGAAGATGACATGTCACTCTCCCCTACCTGCAGACGGGCCTGGAACAGGGCCTCCCTGCTGGTGCATGGTGGTGCAGTCACAGGGTCATGGACAGCAACATGCACAGGCCCCTCTGCGGTGACCTGTGCTGCCTCCTGCCCCTGGCCCAGGACTGAACCACTTGCACCAGTGGTACTACCCTCACCAGGCCCCATGTGCGGCTCAGTAGCAGGCTCCTTCTCCTCTGTGGAGACCACCAACCTGGATGCCCCCACACCGTCTTCCGCCATTGAGAGCCCCTGTGGGGGCTCACCCGGCCCTTCCGCCACAGCCGTTGTGGCAGACGCAGCACCAGCCCCCTCGGTCCCGGATGATTGTAATTCCTGAGAGGGTGGCTGGGCCTTGCATCGCCACGCAGTGGAGGCATCCCCGCCGCTTGGCTCCACAGCGCTGTCTCCGCCCTCTTCTTCACTTGACGCTGCATAGAGGGAGACATAGAACACAAGCATCAGGGCACAGTACAAAATACCCTAGACAGGAAGCAATAACACATGAGTGGCACTGTCAAATGTCACTTCCATCCTGTCATTCCACAACCCATGGGTCAATGCACATAACACACATGCAGAAACAGTCCCGGCGCCTGCAATCAACATCAACATCCATGTAGAAGGGCCCCTGTAAACCAAGATGTTGCCTTCAAAGTCACATGCAGCCATGGCGTGTCAAAGTCACACACACACACTTCTCTGGCACACACACACACACGTGCACCATACAAGTACATGACATCAGCACCCATTCCTCACCCCCCCTTCATGTCCAGGAACAGAGACAGCCATGCTTTCATGTGTGCATTCCGCATAGAGCTCCCCATGTTGCATTAAAACACATGCACCAACCATGTGGTTCGCACATAACTGGTCTCACATGCATGACCATGATGTCCCTGCACACACACATCCATACATGGCCTATGTCACACATACAGGCAAGCATCAGACTAGCAGCACATTGCAACATGCCCTGTCTCACACAGCAATGCTTGGCCACTTACCGCTCAATTCCGGACGGGTCTGTCTCTAAAGGATCTGGGCGTGGAGCGCTGGGCCTACGCCTTCCAGGACCCTCATCTGGATGTTACTCATGCCTGCCCGGCCCCCCTCCACGAGGCGCCGGGCCTTGTGGTGGGTCCTGGACCTGAAGTCATCCCAGCGCTTCTTGACGTGCTTGATGTTGCTGGTTTCCACCTGCTCCGCGTTGATGGCAACCACTACGTCGTCCCAGATCCTCTCCCGTCCTTCCTTGTTGGCGCGTGATGTTCCGAAGAGGGCATCATAATGCTACAGGACATGCTCCACCAGGACACCAACTTCGGTGGCAGTGAAGCTGGTGGCCCTCTGCCTCTCTGGCTGGGGGTTGCCAGTGGTGCCAGATGGAGATGTGCCCGACCTGGCAACCCCAGAGGCAGGAGTGGGTGGACAACTGGGTCCTGGGGCTGGGCTGTGGAGTGATGGTATCCCAGTCGGGAGTCTTCTGTTCCAGCAGGGGTGGACACAGCAACTGGACCCCTGCAGATGGCTGATGTGCAGGCACCAAATAGCAGGGCACGTGGGCAGCAGACAGTCAGGTAGCAGCAGATGGCAGGTGGGAGCGTGCGCGGGGCTCTGGGGGGCAGGAAAATGGCCTTCAGGGCAGGAGCATGGTCTTCCGTGTGTGCATGCGTGGCCAGCTTGATACGAAGTGATTTGGCACGTGAAAAATGTGCACGTCAGCGTGTAATCCGAGGAAAGGCCCTTAGCGCGTAAGTGGGTCAGCACAAGTACGCAATTTCATTGGACCAAAGGCCCTTTGCTCGTAAGCGCGTCTGTGACGTGTCACGCACGGGCGTTGCCCTTTCACGTGTCAAACTTAAGGCAAACCCCAGGAATACACGTACCCCACTCGCACAGGGCCCTTTCGCATGTAAAACTTCACGCGAACCCCAGGAATACACATACACCATTCGCACAGGGCCCTTTCGCGTGTAAAACTTCCCACAAACCCCAGTTATACACGTACCCTGCTGAAATGGCGTGTGAGAGTTCCCGCGAACCCCATAATACACGTACCGCGCTCGCACAGGGCCCTTTCGCGTGTCAAACTTCCCGTGAACCCCAGTTATACACGTACCCTGCTGAAATGGCGTGTGAGACTTCCCGCAAACCCCATAATACACGTACCCTGCTGAAATCGTTTGTGAGACTTCCCGCGAACCCCGTAATACACGTACCCTGCTCGCACAGGGCCCTTTCGTGTGTGAGACTTCCCGCGAACCCCATAATACACTTACCCTGCTGAAATGGCATGTGAGACTTCTCAAGAACCCCATAATACACGTACCCCGCTCGCACAGGGCCCTTTCGCGTGTCAAACTTCACGTGAACCCCAGGAATACATGTACCCCACTCGCACAGAGCCCTTTCGTGTGTAAAACTTCATGCGAACCCCAGTTATACACGTACCCTGCTGAAATGGCATGTGAGACTTCCCTCGAACCCCATAATACACGTACCCCGCTCGCACAGGGCCCTTTCGCGTGTCAAACTTCCTGCGAACCACAGTTATACACGTACCCTGGTGAAATGGTGTGTGAGATTTCCCGCGAACCCCATAATACACGTACCCTGCTGAAATCGCGTGTGAGACTTCCCGCGAACCCCGTAATACACATACCCCGCTCGCACAGGGCCCTTTCACGAGTGAAACTTCACACGAACCCCAGTTATACACGTGCCTTGCTGAAATGGCGTGTGAGACTTCCCGCAAACCCTATAATACACGTACCCCGCTCGCAGAGGGCCCTTTCGTGTGTCAAACTTCATGCGAACCCCAGGAATACACGTACCCCACTCGCAGAGGCCCTTTCGCGTGTGAAACTTCACGCGCACCCCAGTAATATACGTTCCCCGCTTGGCTTTGCTGTTTGGCAGCCCTGTAAACTGGTCCAGGGTTAGCACAGCCCTTTGCGCTGAATTGGGAATTTTGATGGCTTTTCCTTGCGCAAGGGCGTTCTTGGGGACGTAACTGGCGCTGCTGCAGGGTCGCTGCACCACTCTGCGCCACTGCTGGTTTTGAAGGCTAAAATCCATGAATATGCTGTGCGTGGAAATCGACTTTAGAGCACGCGGCTGACGCAGACATTGGCACGCGCACACAGTGCGCCAGCCGCGTGCGCCACTTTTGTGCGAAATTCTATGAAATACCCAGATTATTGTTAAGCTGTGCTACTAAAAACCTATGAAACTCAGTAAAAAAACTTTGTTAAAGGGACGTTATGGTTAAGTTGCACTACTAAAAACCTATGAAATTCAGTGAAAAAACTTTATTAAAGGGACGTTATGGTTAAGTTGCGCTACTAAAAACCTTTGAAATTCAGTGAAAAAACTTTGTTAAAGGGACGTTATGGTTCCAAGTAAAACCGAAAAACCCCTGAAATTCGCCAGTTATGGTAAGCTAAGCAACCATAACTCGCGCCACCACCGTGCACTGCTAAGACTAACACCCACGACATCAAAGATGACATCACAAATGTCATTGATGTCATCACTGATGACATCACATGTGCATTTACTTTTCCTGAAATGTCTGTACAAGGGATTCTTATTATAATGTTGAGAAAAAAGTGTCAAGGATCATTGGAATACATATCATGAGCTATTTAGTGCATTAAGCAATGCATTGATATAAATAGCATTCTATTGTGAAGTTCTATCCATATTGTGAAGTTCTATTTACTAAGCTACTCATGCAGAAACATAGGCATTGTGTGCAGCATACATGATGAATGTATAATAGTCATAATGTTGATATGTTGAATAATGAATTGATAACTGTTTTCTTATTAGAGTTTTGTGTACTGTGAAATATGTAATAATCAGCTAGTAAAACCCACGTATTACATAATTGCATTATTACAGACAAAACACAAAGACACAATAACACATACAAATATGGGTATATACAGGGAAAGTGAAGTAAGCAAAAAAGCAGAAGTAATAGCAGAAACAATTCATAACCTAACTGATTATCTTTATGCAAATAAATGATTGCTCTGTTTCAAAGCAGCTATTTACCCTATGTATATGTATCACATGATGTGACTGGACCCTAAGGAAAGTAGTGTGAGTACAATGTATACAAATATGAGCATATACAGGGAAAGTACAGTAATAAAAAAACAACAGAACTATCAGAAAGTGCTGATAACTCTACTGATTATCTTCATGCACAGAAAGGATTGCTGTCTTTCAAGCTTGTGTCTTCCCCTATCTATATGTTTTGTATGATATGACTGGACCCTAAGGGAATTACTGTAAGAACATACTTGAAGGATAAGTCTACAATTATAGTATGTTCACAATTTTTAGTTCCTGACTGTTACTGAAGAAAACCATGTGGCCTAGATGTGTCAGTAAAGGAAAAAAGAGGGAGACAGACATGTGATGTCATCAGTGATGTCATTAATGACATTTGTGATGTCATCTTTGATGTCATGGGTGTTAGTCTTAGCAGTTCACGGTGATGGCGTGAGTTATGGTTGCTTAGCATACCATAACTGGCGAATTTCAGGGGTTTTTCGGTTTTACTTGGAACCATAACGACCCTTTAACAAAGTTTTTTCACTGAATTTCATAGGTTTTTAGTAGCACAACTTAACCATAACGTCCCTTTAACACATTTTTTTCACTGAATATATATATATATATATTACATGGCCACTGTAGTGGCCGTGTAGTTATGGTTAAGTTGCTGTTTCCATAGGAAGAGCACTTTTTGGGCAGCTTATGAGTGATGTCATCAATGACATTTGTGATGTCATCTTTGATGTCCTGGGTGTTAGTCTTAGCAGTGCACGGTGGTGGCGCGAGTTATGGTTGCTTAGCTTACCATAACTGGCGAATTTCAAGGGTTTTTCGGTTTTACTTGTAACCATAACGTCCCTTTGACAAAGTTTTTTCACTGAATTTCGTAGGTTTTTATCAGCGCAACTTAACCATAACGTCCCTTTAACAAAGATTTTTCACTAAATTTGAAAGGTTTTTAGCAGCGCAACTTAACCATAACGTCCCTTTAACAAAGTTTTTTCACTGAATTTCATAGGTTTTGAACAGCGCAACTTAACCATAACGTCCCTTTAACAAAGTTTCTTCACTGAATTTCTTAGGTTTTTAGTAGTGCAACTTAACCATAACGTCCATTTAACAAAGTTTTTCACTGAATTTCATATGTTTTTAGTAGTGCAACTTAACAATAATGACTTTGACTTTATATACATATCATATGGAACTGACTGAATCTCTTCTACTGTACTTGATGTCCGCGAACTCATTTAATGTTCGCGGACATGTTCGAAGAACAGTACCACTACCTAAAAACTCTGGGGGGGGTATGTTTGATTATTATATCATAACATAGGAACGTTTAAAAAATAAAAAAAAGCACACAAACACAATATATGTACTAATACAAAAGAAATGTAACCCATATATACAACACACTAACCATTCATTTAAATGCACTATGTTCTAAAATGGAATATACCACAAGAAAATAAATTGGCTTCCAACATAATTACCTCACAAACACGACAGAACTGAGAACAAGAGCAGACCCACTGAGTACATAGGACATATCTTACCTGAAATAGTAAGTGTACTTAATTGTATTCATATATTTATAATCTTTCTGTATTAGATAAAAAAATATATTATCTTTTTTTTTTCTCTCACAGAAATGTCTAGTACTCTGGAATGGCTAGAGGAGCATTTGCCACATGAAGAAATGTCACAAGATAGTGAAACTAATGGTAAACACTTTATAATATAAACCATTTAATTATTATTATTTTGTATACATTTAACATATATATATATATATATATATATTTTTTGTACAGAGCATACCAAAATAGAAAATACTTCAGAAAAACCTGTTATGGATAACACTTTTCACAGTATAGAAGAAAAAATGGATTTATTGTTCACTAATTTTAATAATTTGAAAAGTTTTGTGGAAGATCATTTTAAACCAAAAACCTCATACCATTGCCCCACATGTACTTGTCCCTCCTCACCATATCCCAGTCAATTATCCCCAAACCCTCTCCATAACCCAAAACGTTTTGATGAGACTTCCATCCCTTCTTCACCTAATAACAATAATGTTGAAACCCCTAATTCTCCTGTTTTTGTTTCTGTTTCTGCCTCACCTTCTCTATCATAAATTATTAATATATGTTAAATAAAGTTTAATTTTTATATTGTGTTGTAAATAGTTTTGTTTTTTAAAAAAAAAACAATGTAGGTGTCAGCGGACAGTGCAGGTGTTCTGAAATGTTCATAAATAAACGAAAATGGAGGTGTCCTGAAGAACACTATACCTGTTCGTACTGTTCGCTAGCAAGATGAAACTATTCTAAGAACACACGCAGTGTCCTGAAATGTTCGTTAAAAAAAAAAAATTAAAGTGTCCTAAAGAGCACTATATCTGTCCGTAGTGTTCGCTATCAATTTTAAACTGTTCTAAGAACACAATTGGTGTCCTGAAATGTTCGTACGTAAACGAAAATGGAGGTGTCCTGAAGAACACTATACCTGTTCGTAGTGTTCGCTAGCAAGTGAAACTGTTCTAAGAACACACGCGGTGTCCTGAATTGTTCGTAATTAAACGAAAATGGAGGTGTCTTAAAGAACACTATACCTGTCCGTACTGTTCGCTAGCAAGTTGAAAATGTACTAAGAACACAATTGGTGTCCTGAAATGTTCGTACATAAACGAAATTGGACGTGTCCTGAAGAACACTATATCTGTCCTTACTGTTCGCTAGCAAGTTTAAACTGTTCTAAGAACACACGCAGTGTCCTGAAATGTTCGTTTCACGTGTGACGCAATTTTAATTAGTTCAGGACCCGAACAGTGTCCGTAGAACATCAACGCGCATGCGCTAGCCAATCTCTGTGCATTTGGTGTCCTGTGGACATGCGCGTCCTTCGCGGACTTGTTCGCGAACGGATCATATGACCGCGCCCACGCTGATCGCGTGATCTGAATGCGGACACTGTTCGTATCCCCGAACAAATTAAAAGTACATTTTCAATTAATCCTTAAGATTTTTCAATAAAATCTCACCATGGCACAAGTCCCACATAGTAATCCTGAGTTTCCACATACCTTTTGAAACTTTTCAAACTTTTTTTTATGTTTTATCCGTCCGCGGACAGCGCGCATATCCGTGGACCGCGCACAAGCACCCCTTTAAAAGACCACGCCCTAGAGCTTATTCTCATTGTGTTTTTGGCTATTCTTCAGAACACAGCAATTTTTGCAGCCGCCTGCAGATTACACCATCATCGAGATGGCATCCCTGGCTGCTGAATTGCCATCTGGTGCTGCACCTGCTTCAGCACCACCCCCACCACCTCCACCACCACCACCTCCACAAGGGCCTGAAGAGGGGAACAGTAGTGAGGATGCAGAGGAGGAAGAAGAGGATGATGAGCATGAGGTAGATGAAAACCCTACTACCCGCACTAGGCGTGAGTCTTGGGTGTGGCAGTTATTTACCATTCCTGGGAATGTTCCTAAGGCTTGTGCGAACCGTGTTATCTGCAATGAGTGCAAAATGATACTCAGTCGCGGGAAGCACAGTAAGTACAGCTTTGGGACCACAACTATGAAGTGACACCTGAGGTCATTTCACTCTTGGGCTATTCGCAGTGTTGTACCTTGCGAAGAATTTAGCAGGTTGGTTTCCTCTAATTCATCCTCTGTTTCTGATCCTGTCACCACAAGGACCACCTCTGTGGGACAGCGTCTTCCTCAAGCTGCCTCGCAGGCCATACAGAATGCTGATGACCCTTACCTTTCGAGGGTCACAGTTGTATGTATGTACTGTGACACAGTACTCTGCAGGGGGAGCGACTTTGTAGTGCTTTTGAGACTATCGTCTCAGAGCACGAGAAGATCTGCTGACTACCGAAATAAAACCCACTCTACATCTTCCTCTCTCAGCTCGCCCTTTCTTATCCCTGTGGTTGGTGTCCCCCCTTTACCTTCCTTTCCCCTCCTCTCCTAGTGTGTCGTGTATAAAAAACCAAAAAAAATACAAAATATCAAAAATAAAAATAAAAATAAGGCTCTTTTCAGAGCCGCCTTTCACAGTTAAAAAATAGAAGTGAAAATAAATGAAGCAGGGCCCTTTGTATTTTTTAGAAGTCCGTGGACAGTCCACGAACATTTAAAAAATTGGGTTGCTACCCTATCACAAACATTGCAATTTTCTCTGGGAGGAAGTGGTGGCTCTGTAAAGAGCCTTTGGGAGGTGTTTGTAAGTCAAAAATTATAAATGCTTAACACCTACTTAAAAATGGATGTTGTAATTCCAAAAAAGGTTGCAATGCATTTTGTGCATTTCTCAGAAAAATCTGATTGCCACCATAAGTAAGATGGACTCCATCTTTGCGAAAAAAGTTTGTACTACGAAACAGAATATTTTCATTGTGAAAAGAAGACATGACACAATCTTTTAGAAAGGCACAAGCAGCTTTATTAACATTGCGCCTTGCTTTTTCCATTTGTGGACCAAATGAAGAAGAACAAAGTCACATTTGTCTCTGCGCAATCTGTGAAAATATCACTTGAGAATTAGGAAATATGTCCATAACCAACCAAGTCCTTCTTTCATAGCAAATTGCAAAATTCCAGTCACATGTCCTAAACTGTTCCCTCCACAATGAATTACAATTATGTCTGGATTTTTCTCTGTCTCAAAGTAGCACAGAGAGGTAGCAAGTCCAACCACTTCATTCCACGTACTCCATGCCAGTGTACTTCCACATGTGGAAATCCAATATCTACAGCTACACCACAGCTTTCTGCATGCACCTTCAACCAATATATCCATGAATCTCCCAAAATCCATACAATCATTTTCCTAAAATACACAGACATAGCTATCTGTTGTTCTCTCAGCAAAAACAGTATATGAGAAACTCTCTTCTGGCACAACACACCCACTTAACTTTCCTGACCAATCCCTTTTAGTACTCATTTTCATTTGCATGACTTCTGAACCCAAAAATCCCCGGATGTAACTCCCGATGTCCGCGAACTGCCGCCATGTCCGCGGACATATCGTAACATGAACAGCCCTTCTACCATTTCCACTTCACTCTCTCTGCCATTCCCTCATTGAATGTAGCTAAGAAATCACATGACTATGCACCAATCACATTCAAGACCTCTACATCTAACTGCATCATCATAGATCAGCACGGCAAATGTACTGTGAATCTCTCTGAATAAAAGTGTCATATCATTGGCAAGCACCATCTACCAGAAATACTGTACAAGTCTCCAAGATTTCTACTTGCAGCTCCATGCATATCCATATGCATGAACACAAACTTCAGGTATGCATATTTTCTGTACATTTTCAAACAGACTTTTAGCTTGTGTAATCTGTAAAATGAATTTACTGTATTTTTTTCAATTTCCTAAAATCAGCTATCACTTATAAACCTTTATACTATTTACTTTCTTTATACACACACACTCAAATCATGTTAAACTAACATTTTTTAAATGAAATATATAGACTACATATATTCAAACAAAATTGCATGCAAGCACAATCTATGTTTAAATCTTAAAAAAAAATACTTATACAATTTCATATTTTTTTGTTTTTATTTATTTATTTACTTAATTACTTTAATGTAGACATGACATTGAGGCGCTATTACCTAGAACAGCTTAGTTACAGAAATAGTGGTATTCACCGGTATATTATAAATTTCACAAGACATAGTAAAGATATTTTTTTGCTACAGTTAGTTATTCAATACAATTTGTTCATTAAGAACATATCATATGTACTGAACCGATGCAATGTATTTTATGTAAATAAATTAGTTTAATGGTTTTAAAGAAGGCACTGAGGATTTCAATTAAAAAAATCAATATTTAAATTAAAAACTGCACTATATACAAACAAAGTTACTAATTTGAAGCTTTTACAATTGCAGTGAAGACCAGTCTCCTGAAAAGAAGCAGCCGAATTTTAAGAACAAAGAAGAACTAAGAAGTTACCTGTTAATTTAAGAAAAAAAGTAAGTAGAATATCACCATACTATTTGTATTATTACTCAAACATACTATGACGTTAATACAAGCTATTTCTGTGCCTAAAGATAGAGATTGTGTACCATTTTGTCCAAAAATCTCCATGTGTTAAACAGCAATTTACAGCCAGAATGGCCCACAAATTCCTATTTTTGGACACACAAATTACCCAACTGAACTGCTACAATTTTCATTTTATAGAACAAACAACTGTTTTAATTGTATACATTAGATTTACTATTTGTACTTTTCCACACCACTAGCTTACTTTTTTTTTGTCATCTGAACCCCAGTTTAGTAACACATCAATTCAAGAATTCCTATCCCTACTAGTTGTAATCCCAATGCACAATCACACACCATTACATACATCTTTATCATCTTACTCATGCACATAGCACACATACATTGCAGAACACCCCAACCCATACCTTCTTTATTTTTTTTCAACAGACCCTAAAGAATGCCTACCAAAAGTCAAGTCCGTAGAAAGCAACACAAAAGTAGAGCAAATGAAAATAAAAGTGTCCAACATAAGCATCCATCTCTAGCAGAATTTGTAAAAAAAGTTGAAACAAAACAGCTAATACAGTCATTTAGTGAAACACAAGAAGTTTCAAGTACAAAAACTTTGCCTCCTCTATCAAAATGTAAAACAAACCAAAAAACAATTAACAGAAAATCAGCTATCACTACAGATAAAACTACTTCTTCAAATTTTAATATAGTGCAAAGTAAGCATACCAAGAAAAGTATTTTAGCCAAAATGTACCGTCACAAAGTCCTTCAAAATCTTATAAAAACAGGAGAGAAATCAGGTTCAATGCTTAAAACCTATCGTAGGAAATTAATCTTAGAAGCGTTGATGGACAGTGCAATTCTTCTCAAAAGAAAGTTATTTATTTTACTGTTAAACAAAATGAAACCACTAACAAAACTAATAACTAAATTACAAAAAAGACTTCTCAATAAGCGAAATGTCAACAGAAAGAACTTCTTAAGTATCTGCAGAGGTGAATGGAATCACACTACGAGCAAAGAACCATATTTTAATGTAGAAGCGTACAAACAAAAGCAAACAAATACAATTGCCATACATAGCAGTGGTCGAGGTTATGAAAAAGTGAATAATACCGTAATGGAACAAGAAGTACTCCTTACAAAAATATGCCCTGAAAACTTAGAATTACCCCTCCATTCAACTGAATCAGAATGTCTAGTGTACAAATGGCCATGCACGTCAATGTGTAACATTCCCAAACAATGTTTCAAATCTTTACACCAATTCCTCAATAAATATGTAAAAAGCAAAGACAAAATCAAAATTAAATTACTGCAAAATATGGATACCTGTCCAGTGCGCAAGTACACAGGACTAGAAGGACATTAATTGGCCTGCATTACAGGACCTACTTGTAAAACCACTTTCCATGATATCAAAAGGATATCAACACATCATTCAACTATAAGAAATCTAGTCTATAAACTGTACTATGCTAAAGGTCCTGCTTTAGCACTAGCAAAGTTAAATAACATCCTTCTACATGGTACAGCAAAAGACCTACTTGAAGAAATTCACTATATCCAGAAAAAATATTTTGGAAGTGAAAGCCATTTACAGAATGAAATTGCTTTAAACCAATTAAGCAACAATTCTTCACATGGCAACCTTTTGCTAAACACATACAAAAAAGAAATACTGAAATTTAAAAGTATATCAGCTGAAGTACCAAACCATTAGAACTTTTTATAAAAGTAACACAAAAACTGCAGACCTATCATACAAAATAGAATGGTTTGTATTAGCTCTCTACCTTGTAGCAGAAAACAAATACGAAATAACTGAGCCCTTAATACTTTGCAGTTACTGCACTACAAAACTTGAAAACAACCAAACTCCTTCACGTGCTATCACAAATAATTTGGATTATACACAGTATCAAAACCCCTACAACAACTGACAGGGTAATTCATAGAATTTCGCAGAAAAGTGTCGCAAGCGGCTGGCGCAGAGTGTCCGCGTGCGATTGTCTGCGCAAGGCACGTGCGCTAAAACCGATTTCCGCGCACAGCGTATTCATGGATTTTAGGCTCCCAAACCAGCCGTGGCGCAGAGTATCGCAGCGACCCTGCAGCAGCGCCAGTAACGCCCCCAAGAACGCCCTCGCGCAAGGAAAAGCCATCAAAATCGCTAAATCATCGCAAAGGGCTGCGCTAACCCTGGACCAGTCTACAGGGCTGCCAAACAAGGAACGCAAAGCGGGTAACGTGCATATCAGGGGTACGCGTGAAGTTATACACGCGATTAGCCAGGGTACGTGTATTACAGGGGTACGCGTGAAGTTTTACACGCGATTAGCCAGGGCACGTGTATAACAGGGGTTTGCAGGAATTATCACACGCGATTTGGCTGGGTACGTGTATTACAGGGGTACACGGGAAGTTCTACATGCGATTCGGCTGGGTACGTGTATTACAGGGGTGCGCGGGAATTCTCACATGCGATTTGGCCAGGTACGTGTATTACAGGGGTGCGCGGGAATTATCACACGCGATTTGGCTTGGTACGTGTATTACAGGGGTGCGTGGGAAGTCCTACACGCGATTGGCCAGGGTACGTGTATTACAGGGGTACGTGGGAATTATCACACGCGATTTGGCTGGGTACGTGTATTACAGGGGTACACGGGAAGTTCTACACGCGATTCGGCTGGGTACGTGTATTACAGGGGTGCGCAGGAATTCTCACATGCGATTTGGCCAGGTACGTGTATTACAGGGGTGTGCGGGAATTATCACACGCAATTAGGCTAGGTGGGTCCTCACAGGTGTTCCCTGTACACCCTCCACGGCCCCTGCAGGCAGCCCACAATACAGGGGACTACCCTGCACACCTGCTCATGTCCCCCTGCACCCCCACCCCCCAGCAGTGCAGGGACAGCCTCCACCAGGCCCCCACCCATGTCTTTCAACACCCCCACCCCCCAGCAGTGCAGGGGCAGCCTCCACCAGGCCCCCACTCATGTCTCCCACCACCCCCACCCCCCAGCATCCAGGGGCACCCTCCACCAGGCCCCCACCCATGTCTCCCACCACCCCCAACCCCCAGCCACCAGGGGCACCCTCCACCAGGCCCCCACTCATGTCTCCCACCACCCCCACCCCCCAGCATCCAGGGGCACCCTCCACCAGGCCCCCACCCATGTCTCCCACCACCCCCACCCCCCAGCATCCAGGGGCACCCTCCACCAGGCTCCCACCCATGTCTCCCACCACCCCCACCCCCCAGCCACCAGGGGCACCCTCCACCAGGCCCCCACTCATGTCTCCCACCACCCCCACCCCCCAGCATCCAGGGGCACCCTCCACCAGGCCCCCACCCATGTCTCCCACCACCCCCAACCCCCAGCCACCAGGGGCACCCTCCACCAGGCCCCCACTCATGTCTCCCACCACCCCCACCCCCCAGCAGTGCAGGGGCAGCCTCCACCAGGACCCCACTCATGTCCCCCATCACCCCCACCCCCCGCCACCAGGGGCACCCTCCACCAGGCCCCCATCCATGTCTCCCACCACCCCCACCCCCCAGCAGTGCAGGGGCACCCTCCACCAGGCCCCCACTCATGTCCCCTATCACCCCCACCCCACGCCACCAGGGGCACCCTCCACCAGGCCCCCATCCATGTCTCCCACCACCCCCATCCCCCAGCAGTGCAGGGGCACCCTCCACCAGGCCCCCACTCATGTCCCCTATCACCCCCACCCCCCGCCACCAGGGGCAACCTCCACCAGGCCCCCACTCATGTCTCCCACCACCCCCACCCCCCAGCATCCAGGGGCACCCTCCACCAGGCCCCCACCCATGTCTCCCACCACCCCCACCCCCAGCAGTGCAGGGGCAGCCTCCACCAGGCCCCCACTCATGTCCCCTATCACCCCCACCCCCCCGCCACCAGGGGCACCCTCCACCAGGCCCCCATCCATGTCTCCCACCACCCCCACCCCCCAGCAGTGCAGGGGCACCCTCCACCAGGCCCCCACCCATGTCCCCTATCACCCCCACCCCCCAGCAGTGCAGGGGCACCCTCCACCAGGCCCCCACTCATGTCCCCTATCACCCCCACCCCCCAGCCACCAGGGGCACCCTCCACCAGGCCCCCACCCATGTCTCACACCACCCCCACCCCCCAGCAGTGCAGGGGCAGCCTCCACCAGGCCCCCACCCATGTCTCCTACCACCCCCACCCCCCAGCGCTGTGGGGCACCTGCCAGCAGGCCCCCACCCATGTCCAACCCATGTCTCCCACCACCCCCACCCCCCAGCCACCAGGGGCATCCTCCACCAGGACACCAACTTCCCTGGCACTGAAGCTGGTGCCCCTCTGCCTCCTTGGCCGGGGGTTGCCACTGGTGCCAGATGTTGTAGTGCCCGACATGGCAACCCCAGAGGCAGGAGTGGGTGGGCAACTGGGTCCTGGGGCTGGGCTGTGGGGCAACGGAAAAGCAGTCGGGAGCCTTTGGTTCCAGCAGGGGTGGTCACAGCAACAGCACCCCTGGCTGATGTGCAGGCAGCAAATGGCAGGGCACGTGGGCAGCAGGCAGTCAGGCAGCAGCAGATGGCAGGTGGGAGCGTGCTCAGGGCTCTGGGGGGCAGTAATTTGGCCTCCTGGGCAGGAGTGTGGTCTTTCGTGTGTGAACGCGTGGACAGCTTGATACGTAGTGAGTGATTTTGCACGTGAAAATCCCACACGTCTGCGTGTAAATCGATGAAAGGCCCTTAGCGCGTAAACGCGTATGCGCGTCTATGAAGTCACGTGCACGCGTAGGAAAAAGTTGCGTGACACGTCTGAGTGTCAAAGCGTGTTATTGGTGGAAATAGCCCTACACACAGAAGTGTCAAAGCGTGTAATTGGTGCAAATGGACCTACACGCAGAAGTGTCAAAGTGTGTAATTGGTGCAAATGGACATACACGCAGAAGTGACAAAGCGTGTAATTGGTGCAAATGGACCTACACGCAGAAGTGACAAAGCGTGTGATTGGTGGGAATGGGCCTAGCACGTACACGCCGCGTAAGTGACGCTGTACGTGTGGGCCTGCATATAAGGTACGTGTAGAACACCAATTCCTTGTACTGCTTTTCGTGGAGAGCGAGTGGGTGAATTCTGTACTTCTTGTCGTTTCACACGCGATGTACTTCACGGCGTTTCAAGTTCGTACTCCCTGTTACCTCTGACAGCTTTTTCTATTTTTTCTCTTGTACTGGTTTACCTGGGCCTGTTCCCTCAAACAGTGTTCCCTTCTACTGTTGTCCTGTCTCCTCAGACAGCGTACATATCTTCTTTTGGCGGGGGTGTTGCCAACCAAACGCGCTCATTTTTCACGCTCTTTTACCTGGCAGACGGTGAGTCACGCACGTATCTAACATCTGTGCTTGCCCCGTGTGTAGCCTACCCCTTCAGAGGTCATTCTAGGCTGCGTGTGATACGCATACGTTCATTCTTGTGTTACTGGGTGCCACAGCGTAGTGCAGGTTTTTCTTTCTGCACACGTGGTCTAGGAGGGGTTGCGTGCACGTCATCTCCCTTTTTTGGGCCTCCTGTGCGTTGCGTGACCCGTCATCTTTCCCCAGGGGTTACATTCAGCCTTGCTAGAGCACTAGGGTACAATTACCATCTGGTACCCAACCCCTTTGATCCCCAATTGCCCAGGACAATAGTCTACATCCACTCCCATACGCACATTAACATCAGTGCCATGGCTGGGAGGCGAGGATTCCGTAAGGGTGGCAAAGGTGGAAGAGCCACAAGTGGTGGCCGTGGTGGATCCGGTAGGGGACGTGGTCGTAACTTGCAGGGTGAGCCTGTCCCCCCATGTGTGGAGGACCAGTCACGGGCACCCATAATCCCCCCCTCCACACCTCCCATTGAGGCTGATGTGGCTGACACCATCCATGCTCAGCCCTTGTTGGACCAGTCCATTGTGGCACCAGACCTGGCTGACTCCATGGCTGACTTCCAGGTCAGCAGGGCTACGACACATGCGCTGGTGCACGTTGATGCCATCATGCCACGTGGATCTGGGGCAGCAAGGTCATCTGCTGCACCAAGGAGGCAGGGCGGAGAGGCTGCAGGGGCAGCTGCGGCTCCATCCACCCCAGCCCTCACACACCCAGCCAGGACAGTGTAGGTCCTAGTCCATGCTGCTGACATTCCCCCTGACACCATCACACTAGAGCCAATGCCTGCACCAACTCCCATGCTGAGTGTGCAATCCCACACTCCTGATACAGAGTCCACCAGGGCTCCTGCCCCTAGTGTCCAGAGCGGCGCAGGACACTCAGGATCACCACCACCTTCCAAGCGGAAGAGGAAGAGTGCTCGTCCGGCACAGGCTGATGCCCCAGACACGGCTACACAGTCCGGCCCGTCCAGGAAGCCCAGCTTCACGGATGACGAACTGAATGCACTTGTCGAGTATGTGTCCGGACATGACAACGAGATGGTCATTGTTGCAGGATCCAAGACCACACCTGCACAACGCCAGGCACACTGGCAGACCGTTGTGGACATCGTAAGTGCCCTTGGAATCGTGAGGCGCACAGCCAATGATTGCTATAAGCGCTGGAATGACCTAAAGCGCAGGGCAAAGAGTAAGCTGGCCTCAAGTCATGCCGCAACTCTAGTGACTGGAGGTGGGTCTCCAGTAGTAGACATGGATCTCACTCCACATGAGTCAGTCGCTGGGACCTACGTCACGGAGGAACAGATCCAAGGCGTGGGAGATCTGGCTGATTACGAGGCATTGTCCGGTGAGTGCACATGCATGTGTGTGTCATCCATGTGCATGGTGTGTGTGTGAGGGCTTCTGTTTGTGTGCCAGGTGAGAGTGTGTGCGCCTGAGTCGTATGGGTCAGCCATGTGCTTCATGCAATACTTCCTGCGCAGCTGCATTTGGCCATAGCAGTATCCCTTCTGCCAACAGTAGACATCTAGCCCAACTACACGCCAGTTGCCCTTGAAGTGTCACCTTGCCACAACATAGTTGCTTATTTTTCACTGTTCATTCAGTCAGATTGTTTGCATTCCCCCACTTTTACTAGCCATGTCGCTGTCCACTAGTCACATGTCTGACATGGCTATGGTAAAGTGGAGTGACTTTGTTACCTGGATATCATTTGTACACACATGTCCCTGTGCAATTGGACCATTTCAGACTGGAAGCTCCAGGTGAAAAATCTGACCTGTTAGAATTAGAAAAGCAATTACATGCGGGAACTGGACTGAATGAATAGGTGCTGCCCTCCTCTCCATCTTCACTCAATAGCAATGGTACATGCCATCTGTGTGATGGCATGTGTGTTTCACCTGGCAATCACAGGCCAATGTGTGATGCCACTGTCAGGCAGCATGCAGAAAATGTGTTCATCTTCCATCTTGGTGTCATCAGTGTGTGCCATTTGCCTGCACTTCATACGCAGTGAGGGTGCATGCATGGGAGGGTTTTAGTCATGTGGGACATGTGTCAATCAAGTATTGGTTCTCTTGCTTCTCAGCCCTCATTGTGTGCCATGGTGCTAATGCCTGTTTCCATTTCTTTGTTTTCATGTCTTTGCAGGGGAAGACGCACCTGATACTGCTGGGGTTGTGGAGATGGTGCAGACCCAGGAGGGGTCCGAGGGCCGACCAACCACCAGTGAGGGACGTGGTGTGGTGGTGGGGGAGAACCCACAAGTGCTGCAGGTCGTGCTCTCAAGGGGTGTCTCTGGCTGCACCTCCCCCGAGCTGTACTCAGGTGTTGATTCGGATGAGACCTACGTGCCGTCGCAGGTGAGTGTTCCAGGGAGGGATTCTGTTCTGTCTCACCCACCTGCACCAGGGTCAGAACCCTCCATGGGGATGTCAGTGTTGGCAGCTACGCCTTTGGTGGTTACGGATGCAGGGTCACACTCCGCGACATCTGATCCTGTTCCTGGGCCAGCAGATCAGAGGGGGAATGCAGTCCTGCAGCCTCAGGCAGTGCCGGCACAGCAAGGCGCAGTTCGCCTTGCCCCAGACAGGTGTGGTGCCCGCCGACGTGGTGGCCGTACGCCACCTGGAAATACCACATGGGAGCAATCCATTTACGGTATGGCAACCCAACAGGCTGCATCATCCGAGATGATGGCTCAGGCCATGGATAGGGTGGCCACTTCCATTGTCCCCCCAGAAAGGCTGATGGAGCGACTAGAGCAGGCAACCGACTCCATCTGCCAGTCACACAGGGAGGACATGTTGTGGTCCAACAGGGACAGGCGGGCGGCACTGGCGACTCTGCAGGAGGCCATCTCCATTGAGTCCCAGGGCTACAGGGAAACTCTGAGGCAGGAGCTCCTTCACCTCAGGACGACTCTTGTTGAGCTTGAGGCTTCAACACACCAAAGGACAGAACAGCAGCTGGAGCGTCTCACCCGTACGCTCTCAGCTGAGATGCAGGCAACGAGGGCGGAGGTCCGGGCATCCCGTGAGTTGTTGCATGGGGACCTCCGCACACTCATCCTCCAGAACCAGACCTACCACACCCGCATGCTTGCAGCCATGGAGGAGCAGACTAGGGCCTTGCGTGGGCTGCCTCCCATAGTGCAACCACCTCCGGATGCAGCTGCACAGGGTGATAATAGCGACAGCAGTGATACTCCCACAATAGGGTAGCCGTGTGGGCCATGAGCCCATGGAGGTGTTTTATTTTCCCAGGATCCACGCAGGTGGGTTCTGGTGTGCATCCTGTCCTCGGACCTCCTGGGTGGCCTCCCCAACCCCCCCGGGCCCATCAATGGCCATTTTTGATTGTTTCTTATTTTTATTTTTATTTTTATTTTTATTTATTTTATTCCCTATTTTTTTGGGACGATTTGTTGGCTTCCGTGGTTCCTGTGGGCATACGCTGCATTGTGGCTGGGCACATGCAGGCTTGTAATGTATTTGGTTCAGATGCTTGGGTTTGAGTCACACACACCCCACTTGCTTCCCGTTTCCATGGGCTTGCAAAGGGTGTGCCCAAGTGACAGTGAATTACACAGTGACGTTGGACTCCCATGAGCTGTGTGGGCAGTCTGTAGTCAATACTGTGTATACATTCCTAGTGCATATTGCTGTTATGTTGTACACTGCATGTTGCATTGATGTGTAACTCATCTTCTGTGTCTACCTCCCAATTTGCAGGTCCCTTCCTCATGTCTACACAAGGACCTCTAGTCTGGAGATGGGGTCCATGTTGGCAGCAGTGCACCTACAACTCTACATGGCGCCAACACTGCACAGTTGGTAGTGGTGGGAGTGCAGGCATTTCCAGGTGGTGAGACTACTAATATGTAACATTTGTGATGTCATGTTAATGGTAGTACGTGCTCAAGTATGTTGTTGGTCCGGCATTGCTGTGAGCATTTCAGGTGTTGCAGGTTTCTAATAGGGACACTGTACATAGTGACACTAGTGTCATGTTGTGGGGATTACTTTGTTTACCTGCAAATAGCATGACATGGCACGGTGTGTCGTGTGGCGGTGCTGGGGTTGGGTTGGCTGACATGGCACTGTCCTCTTGTTGCATTTTGCAAGTGGGTATTCTTTTTAGCTGCTTGAATGTGTAACTCCACAAAACTGCATTGGTGGTGTCTGTGTGGGTAGGGATGCACACATTGTGACACTTCCAGGTGAACAATCTCAGGCTGATATGGTATTCACGGTTCATTCTCCAGACATTCAGGATCAGTGTCAGGTTGAGTCATCATTGATTGTCAGATGGAATGTGCCAGGGCAGTGTGCACTCCACAGGGGTGTGATTTCTATGTGAAGTAATTAGCCACTAGCTGTGTACGGGCTGCCTCCCCTGTGCCCTTTCCCCTCCCATGCGCAGCGGCTGTGCATGTGGTTGGGGATGTGGGGCCACCACCATGTCCACGGCCAGGCCCCGGCGTGTTGCAACGTTGTGCAGGACACATGCTGCCACTATGATCCTGCACACTACTGGGGGAGCGTATAACAGCTGGCCGCCAGAACGGTCAAGGGAGCGAAAGCGTGACTTTAGCACTCCGAATGTGCGCTCCACTATGCCCCGGGTCGTAATGTGGGCTGTGTTATATCTTACCTCGGGTGGCGTGGTGGGGTTCCGAATTGGCGTCATCATGTGGGGGCTGAGAGGGTAGGCACTGTCCCCTGTGGAGGTGGTGATTGGTATCATTGGTGAGGTTGTGACCTTGCTCAGTATCCAACATGCATGCATGTGCAGTGGCATACATACTCACCAAGCAGCCATGTATCGCCATGCCGCCCAGCTTCTAGGTCCCGGCTTAGGGTGGACATTCGGTAAATGAAGCTGTCGTGGGTGGACCCGGGATAGTTGGCATATACTGAGGTGATGATTCCCTTGGCATTACATGCTACCTGCACGTTGATGGAATGCCAGTGCTTGCGGTTCCTATAGATGTGCTCAGATGCCCTGGGGGGACGTAGAGCCAAATGGGTGCAGTCGATGGCACCTAGCACTTTGGGGAATCGTGCCACACCGTAAAAATCCAGGGCGGCAGCATGCCTTTCTGCAGGTGTTCTGGGCAGGTATATGTGCCTACGGACTGATGGGTGTGCAGTGATGATGTTCAAGACCTGGTGTAGGCAGCGTGACTGGGTGGCCTGTGACACCCCACCCGCTATGGCACTTGTCCGCTGAAATGATCCAGTGGCTAAGAAGTGCAGTACATTGAGGACCTTCTCCAGGGGGCTGAGTGCTTGGGAGCACAGGGTGGGTGATGTGAGGTCATCCTCCCACTCACTCACCAGGTCCAGTATTATGTGTGGTGGAAACCTGTACCTCCCATACACCTGGTCATCAGGCATCCCGAAAAGGCTGGTTCTGGGTGTGAATATTCTGGCCCTGACTATCCTCCTCCTCCTCCTTTGGTAGCCCACTGCCACTGCTGCTAGGAACGGTATGTTCATCCTGGCGTCTGAGCTTGTTATTGTTAAAGTGCGCAAATGTATGCTTTGCGCGTGTTCTAGGCGAGCGTGTGACCCGCGCACCCCTGGAATCCAGTTCCCAGTCCAATAGCGTGTGGAAATTCCCACGTACCACGGGATACAGGTGCGCTGACGTACTTGCGTGTGTAAGTGCCCGCGCACCCATGAAATACACGTACATAGGCCAATCGCGTGTACGCGCACTTTTGTCCAATTACACGCTGACGTGCAGTATTTCCACGTGTGCTCCGTCATTACGTGCTGAGTGGGGAACACCCGTGCGGGTCACGTCACAGACGCGCTTACGCGCTGAGGGACTCTGGTCCAATAGAATCGCGTATGCGTGCTGACGCGCTTACGCGCTAAGGGCCTTTCCTCGGATTTCACGCTGACGTGCAGGATTTTCACGTGCCAAATCACTCCGTATCAAGCTGGCCACGCGAAAACACACGGAAGACCACGCTCCTGCCCAGAAGGCCGAGTTACTGCCCCCCAGTGCCCCGAGCAGCCTCCCACGTGCCATATGCTGCTGCCTGCCTGCCTGCCTGCTGCCACCGTGCCCTGCCATTTGGTGCCTGCACATCAGCCATCTGCAGGGGTCCAGTTGCTGTGTCCACCCCTGCTGGAACTGAAGACTCCCGACTGGGATTACATCACTCCACAGCCCAGCCCCAGGACCCAGTTGCCCACCCACACCTGCCTCTGGGGTTGCCATGTCGGGCACTTCCACATCTGGCACCAGTGGCAACCCCAGGCCAGAGGGGCAGAGGGGCACCAGCTTCACTGCCACCGAAGTTGGTGTCCTGGTGGAGCATGTCCTGGGGCAGTATGATGCCCTCTTTGGATCGTCCCGCGCCAGCAAGGAAGGACGGGAGAGGATCTGGCCCGACTGTGTGGTTGCCATCAACGCGGAGGGGGTGGCAACCCGCAACGTCCTGAAGATCAAGAAGCGCTGGGAGGACTTGAGGTCCAGGACCCTTATGAAGGCCCGGCGCCTCGTGGAGGGGGGCCGGGGCCGCATGAGTTCCATCCAGATGAGGGTCCTGGAACGCGTACGCCCAGCGATCCACGCCCAGATCCTTGAGAGGGAGGCCCGTCTGGAGTTGAGCGGTAAGTGTCCAAGCATTACTGTGTGAGACAGGGCATGTTGCGGTGTGCTGGTTCTATGATACTTGCCTGTATGTGTGCCATAGGCCATGCATGCATGTATGTGTGCAGGGACATCATAGTAATGCATGTGCGACCAGTGATGTGTGACCCACATGGTTGTTGCATGTGTTCAAATGCCGCATGGGGAGCCCTATGCAGATTTTGAACATGAGAGCATGCCAGTCTCTGTACCTGGACATGGGTGGGGGTGAGGGATGGGTGCTGATGCCAGGTACATATATGGTAGCCATGTCTGTGTGCCTGACCTGCGTGTCTGTGACTTGTGCATGCCATGGATGCATGACACATGTGTGTGACAATGCACAGATTCAGTGAAGCAGCCAAATTACCCTTGTATCCGCTGTGTTTGGTGTGTTTGGGGCCAGATGGATGTGACTGAGGTGAAGTGTGTGCATGTGATAGGCATGAGCCATGATGCATGTGAGTTACATATCATTGAATGTTTCAAGAGTCCATTGGACATGCATGGAAATGTCCATGGCATGCACCATGCCTGTTACTGTGTGTGTTTTGCCTGGACTGACCCATGTGTTGTGGAGGGACATGATGGAAGTGTACTTTGACAGTGGTGCTCATCTGCTATTGCTTCCTGTCTAGGGGACCATTGTACAGTACCCTGATGCTTGTGTTCTTTGTCTCCCTCTACGCAGCGGCTAGTGAAGAAGAGGGCGGAGACGGCGCTGTGGAGCAAGGCGGCGGGGATGCCCCCACGGCTGCAGCAGAAGGGGTGGGTGAGCCCCCACAGGGGCCTGCTACAGTGGGAGACGGTGAGGAGCCATCCAGGTTGGTGGTTTGCACAGAGGAGGAGGAGGCCGCCACTGGGGCACACACGGGGCCTGGTGGGGTCATCCCTGCTGGTGCAAGTGGTGCAGTCCAGGGCCAGGGGCAGGAGGCAGCACAGGTCACCGTGGAGGGGCCTGTGCATGTCGCTGTCCTTGACCCTGTGAGTGCGCCACCATGCACCAGCAGGGATGCCCCGTCCCAGGCCCGTCCGCAGGTAGAGGGGATGTCCATGTCACCTGACTCCCCTCCACCTGCGGACGTGGGAACCCCTGGCCGTGTGGAGAAGGTCCTGATTGGGGTCGCGATGCGCACGGCTGTGATTCGTTATGCAGTGCATGCTTCCCGGGAGGAGCACGCACGTCATCACGAAGTGCACCGTGCCAACGTGGCCCATTGGGATCGGCCATGTTCGGGGGTTTGCTGCATGTGTTGGCCAATCTGGCGGCCCTCTCCTCCTCTGTGCAGGCTATACACCAGTTGTTCTCCTTGCCGTCTTCCGGCCCAGATGCCACCAGGGCCCCCTGTGGACCTGCCCCGACCAATGCAGCCAGCTCGGTGGGGATCCCATCCCTGCCACAGTTGGGAGTCGGAGGTCCAGCAGGGGTGGACAACACAGCAACTGGACCCCAGCAGATGGAAGATGTGACAGCATCATCGGACGGCGTCGGTGGTTTCCATCAGCCTGGATGCCGTTGTGCTGGCAGAGGCAGTGGCGTCGGAGGCAGCAGCAGGCTCGACGTGGGAGGCATCATGGCTCGGGGCCATCAAGATCAGAGGGGCAGGCATCGGCCGGAGGGCAGGGCAACCCTGGGATGGTGGTGTCTTCCGTGTGGGAGCAGTTGGTCCAGCGGATAGGTGCGGAGCGGCAGCGGGCGGAAGAGGAGCGGCTCACCATGGTCAGGGCGGAGTTCTCCATGCGTCGGGCGTTGAGGCGGGCTGAGTGCCTCGAGGAAGCTCGCAGGGAGTTTGAGCTGAACATGGGGTTATCCCTGCGAGACCTCGGGGCCAGGACAGAGTCCCGCCTCCAGGACATCGACATGGAGTTCGATGATGCCCTGGCCAGCAACATCACCGAGTGAGCCGCAGGACTTGCCCGCTGCCTTTGTATATAGTTATTTAGTTAGTTAGTGTTATGTTTCCTTTATTCATTTTTATTTTTTTGGACCGCTCGGACAATGGCCACTTTTTTGTAGATATTTTTTTCATTAGGTAGTAGTAGGTTTCATTTATGGTGTTGGGCTCATGGACCCTGGAATATTCGTGTATATAGTTTGCTTTTTGAAGAAACATTTTTTTTATTGATTATTGTGTTCACCATGAGGAAATGGTTTTTCATTATTTTCCTTCCACATGACATTGCTTTGGACAACATTTGTTTTTGGATTACTTTATTTTTTTTATTTTTACATTTGTTCTCGGACATGGACCATTTATTTTGTTATCCCCATTGTTGTATGTTTGATTTGTTTACTTATTTTTCATCTTTAATACATGTTTTTTTAACTTTCACTTGTGGTATTTTCTCATTGGTTTCATACATGTCATGATATGGGTTTTGACATTCACTTGCACCCGTTGTGTATGTGTGTGTGACGGACATGTGTTCATTTACATACTTGCCATTGGGGTTGTATCATGTAATTGCATTCACTATGTGGGTGGATGCAATCCTTGCCTGGGTGTTTGTGCTGGGTATGCTGCCCATTACTGCCATGATTGAGTATCGTCAGGACCTGGGGGCAGGGGGACATGTGTGGGTGCCTGGTGGAGGATGCCCCTGCACTGCTGGGGGGTGGGGGTGGTGGGAGACATGGGTGGGGGCCTGGTGGAGGGTGCCCCTGGTGGCGGGGGGGTGGGGGTGATAGGGGACATGAGTGGGGGCCTGGTGGGGGCTGCCCCTACACTGCTGGGGGGTGGGGGTGGTGGGAGACATGAGTGGGGGCCTGGTGGAGGCTGCCCCTGGATGGTGGGGGGTGGGGGTGGTGGGAGACATGAGTGGGGGCCTAGTGGAGGCTGCCCCAGGTGACTGGGGGGGTGGGGGTGGTGGGAGACATGGGTGGGGGCCTGGTGGAGGCTGCCCCTGCACTGCTGGGGGGTGGGGGTGGTGGGAGACATGGGTGGGGGCCTGGTGGAGGCTGCCCCTGCACTGCTGGGGGGTGGGGGTGGTGGGAGACATGAGTGGGGGCCTGGTGGAGGGTGCCCCTGGATGGTGGGGGGTGGGGGTGGTGGGAGACATGAGTGGGGGCCTGGTGGAGGCTGCCCCTGGATGGTGGGGGGTGGGGGTGGTGGGAGACATGAGTGGGGGCCTGGTGGAGGGTGCCCCTGGTGACTGGGGGGTGGGGGTGGTGGGAGACATGAGTGGGGGCCTGGTGGAGGCTGCCCCTGGATGGTGGGGGGTGGGGGTGGTGGGAGACATGAGTGGGGGCCTGGTGGAGGCTGCCCCTGGATGGTGGGGGGTGGGGGTGGTGGGAGACATGAGTGGGGGCCTGGTGGAGGGTGCCCCTGGTGACTGGGGGGGTGGGGGTGGTGGGAGACATGAGTGGGGGCCTGGTGGAGGGTGCCCCTGGTGGCGAGGGGGTGGGGGTGATAGGGGACATGAGTGGGGGCCTGGTGGGGGCTGCCCCTGCACTGCTGGGGGGTGGGTGTGGTGGGAGACATGGGTGGGGGCCTGGTGGAGGCTGCCCCTGCACTGCTGGGGGGTGGGGGTGGTGGGAGACATGAATGGGGGCCTGTTGGAGGGTGCCCATGGTGGCAGGGGGGTGGGGGTGTTGGGAGACATGAGTGGGGGCCTGGTGGAGGCTGCCCCTGGTGACTGGGGGGGTGGGGGTGGTGGGAGACATGAGTGGGGGCCTGGTGGAGGGTGCCCCTGGATGGTGGGGGGTGGGGGTGGTGGGAGACATGAGTGGGGGCCTGGTGGAGGCTGCCCCTGGATGGTGGGGGGTGGGGGTGGTGGGAGACATGAGTGGGGGCCTGGTGGAGGGTGCCCCTGGTGACTGGGGGGGTGGGGGTGGTGGGAGACATGAGTGGGGGCCTGGTCGAGGGTGCCCCTGGATGGTGGGGGGTGGGGGTGGTGGGAGACATGAGTGGGGGCCTGGTGGAGGGTGCCCCTGGTGACTGGGGGGGTGGGGGTGGTGGGAGACATGAGTGGGGGCCTGGTGGAGAGTGCCCCTGGTGGCGGGGGGGTGGGGGTGATAGGGGACATGAGTGGGGGCCTGGTGGGGGCTGCCCCTGCACTGCTGGGGGGTGGGGGTGGTGGGAGACATGGGTGGGGGCCTGGTGGAGGCTGCCCCTGCACTGCTGGGGGTGGGGGTGGTGGGAGACATGAGTGGGGGCCTGGTGGAGGGTGCCCATGGTGGCAGGGGGGTGGGGGTGGTGGGAGACATGAGTGGGGGCCTGGTGGGGGCTGCCCCTGCACTGCTGGGGGGTGGTGGTGGTGGGAGACATGGGTGGGGGCCTGGTGGAGGCTGCCCCTGCACTGCTGGGGGGTGGGGGTGGTGGGAGACATGAGTGGGGGCCTGGTGGAGGGTGCCCCTGGATGGTGGGGGGTGGGGGTGATAGGGGACATGAGTGGGGGCCTGGTGGGGGCTGCCCCTGCACTGCTGGGGGCTGGGGGTGGTGGGAGACATGGGTGGGGGCCTGGTGGAGGCTGCCCCTGCACTGCTGGGGGGTGGGGGTGGTGGGAGACATGAGTGGGGGCCTGGTGGATGGTGGCAGGGGGGTGGGGGTGGTGGGAGACATGAGTGGGGGCCTGGTGGAGGCTGCCCCTGGTGACTGGGGGGGTGGGGGTGGTGGGAGACATGAGTGGGGGCCTGCTGGAGGGTGCCCCTGGATGGTGGGGGGTGGGGGTGGTGGGAGACATGAGTGGGGGCCTGGTGGAGGGTGCCCCTGGATGGTGGGGGGTGGGGGTGGTGGGAGACATGAGTGGGGGCCTGGTGGAGGGTGCCCCTGGTGACTGGGGGGGGTGGGGGTGGTGGGAGACATGAGTGGGGGCCTGGTGGAGGGTGCCCCTGGTGGCGGGGGGTGGGGGTGATAGGGGACATGAGTGGGGGCCTGGTGGGGGCTGCCCCTGCACTGCTGGGGGGTGGGGGTGGTGGGAGACATGGGTGGGGGCCTGGTGGAGGCTGCCCCTGCACTGCTGGGGGGTGGGGGTGGTGGGAGACATGAGTGGGGGCCTGGTGGAGGGTGCCCATGGTGGCAGGGGGGTGGGGGTGGTTGGAGACATGAGTGGGGGCCTGGTGGAGGCTGCCCCTGGTGACTGGGGGGTGGGGGTGGTGGGAGACATGAGTGGGGGCCTGGTGGAGGGTGCCCCTGGATGGTGGGGGGTGGGGTGGTGTGAGACATGAGTGGGGGCCTGGTGGAGGCTGCCCCTGGATGGTGGGGGGTGGGGGTGGTAGGAGACATGAGTGGGGGCCTGGTGGAGGGTGCCCCTGGTGACTGGGGGGGTGGGGGTGGTGGGAGACATGAGTGGGGGCCTGGTGGAGGGTGCCCCTGGATGGTGGGGGGTGGGGGTGGTGGGAGACATGAGTGGGGGCCTGGTGGAGGGTGTCCCTGGTGACTGGGGGGGTGGGGGTGGTGGGAGACATGAGTGGGGGCCTGGTGGAGGGTGCCCCTGGTGGCGGGGGGGTGGGGGTGATAGGGGACATGAGTGGGGGCCTGGTGGGGGCTGCCCCTGCAGTGCTGGGGGGTGGGGGTGGTGGGAGACATGGGTGGGGGCCTGGTGGAGGCTGCCCCTGCACTGCTGGGGGGTGGGGGTGGTGGGAGACATGAGTGGGGGCCTGGTGGAGGGTGCCCATGGTGGCAGGGGGGTGGGGGTGGTGGGAGACATGAGTGGGGGCCTGGTGGGGCTGCCCCTGCACTGCTGGGGGGTGGGGGTGGTGGGAGACATGGGTGGGGGCCTGGTGGAGGCTGCCCCTGCACTGCTGGGGGGTGGGGGTGGTGGGAGACATGAGTGGGGGCCTGGTGGAGGGTGCCCCTGGATGGTGGGGGGTGGGGGTGGTGGGAGACATGAGTGGGGGCCTGGTGGAGGCTGCCCCTGGATGGTGGGGGGTGGGGGTGGTGGGCGACATCAGTGGGGGCCTGGTGAAGGGTGCCCCTGGTGACTGGGGGGGTGGAGGTGGTGGGAGACATGAGTGGGGGCCTGGTGGAGGTTGCCCCTGGATGGTGGGGGGTGGGGGTGGGGGGAGACATGAGTGGGGGCGTGGTGGAGGGTGCCCCTGGTGACTGGGGGGGTGGGGGTGGTGGGAGACATGAGTGGGGGCCTGGTGGAGGGTGCCCCTGGTGGCGGGGGGGTGGGGGTGATAGGGGACATGAGTGGGGGCCTGGTGGGGGCTGCCCCTGCACTGCTGGGGGGTGGGGGTGGTGGGAGACATGGGTGGGGGCCTGGTGGAGGCTGCCCCTGCACTGCTGGGGGTGGGGGTGGTGGGAGACATGAGTGGGGGCCTGGTGGAGGGTGCCCATGGTGGCAGGGGGGTGGGGGTGGTGGGAGACATGAGTGGGGGCCTGGTGGGGGCTGCCCCTGCACTGCTGGGGGTGGGGGTGGTGGGAGACATGGGTGGGGGCCTGGTGGAGGCTGCCCCTGCACTGCTGGGGGGTGGGGGTGGTAGGAGACATGAGTGGGGGCCTGGTGGAGGGTGCCCCTGGATGGTGGGGGGTGGGGGTGATAGGGGACATGAGTGGGGGCCTGTTCGGGGCTGCCCCTGCACTGCTGGGGGGTGGGGGTGGTGGGAGACATGGGTGGGGGCCTGGTGGAGGCTGCCCCTGCACTGCTGGGGGGTGGGGGTGGTGGGAGACATGAGTGGGGGCCTGGTGGAGGGTGCCCATGGTGGCAGGAGGGTGGGGGTGGTGGGAGACATGAGTGGGGGCCTGGTGGAGGCTGCCCCTGGTGACTGGGGGGGGGTGGTGGGAGACATGAGTGGGGGCCTGCTGGAGGGTGCCCCTGGATGGTGGGGGGTGGGGTGGTGGGATACATGAGTGGGGGCCTGGTGGAGGCTGCCCCTGGATGGTGGGGGGTGGGGGTGGTGGGAGACATGAGTGGGGGCCTGGTGGAGGGTGCCCCTGGTGACTGGGGGGGTGGGGGTGGTGGGAGACCTGAGTGGGGGCCTGGTGGAGGGAGCCCCTGGATGGTGGGGGGTGGGGGTGGTAGGAGACATGAGTGGGGGCCTGGTGGAGGGTGCCACTGGTGACTGGGGGGGTGGGGGTGGTGGGAGACATGAGTGGGGGCCTGGTGGAGGGTGCCCCTGGTGGCGTGGGGGTGATAGGGGACATGAGTGGGGGCCTGGTGGGGGCTGCCCCTGCACTTCTGGGGGGTGGGGTTGGTGGGAGACATGGGTGGGGGCCTGGTGGAGGCTGCCCCTGCACTGCTGGGGGGTGGGGGTGGTGGGAGACATGAGTGGGGGCCTGGTCGAGGGTGCCCATGGTGGCAGTCGGGTGGGGGTGGTGGGAGACATGAGTGGGGGCCTGGTGGAGGCTGCCCCTGGTGACTGGGGGGGTGGGGGTGGTGGGAGACATGAGTGGGGGCCTGGTGGAGGGTGCCCCTGGATGGTGGGGGGTGGGGTGGTGTGAGACATGAGTGGGGGCCTGGTGGAAGCTGCCCCTGGATGGTGGGGGGTGGGGGTGGTAGGAGACATGAGTGGGGGCCTGGTGGAGGGTGCCCCTGGTGACTGGGGGGGTGGGGGTGGTGGGAGACATGAGTGGGGGCCTGGTGGAGGGTGCCCCTGGTGACTGGGGGGGTGGGGGTGGTGGGAGACATGAGTGGGGGCCTGGTGGAGGGTGCCCCTGGTGGCGGGGGGGTGGGGGTGATAGGGGACATGAGTGGGGGCCTGGTGGGGGCTGCCCCTGCACTGCTGGGGGGTGGGGGTGGTGGGAGACATGGGTGGGGGCCTGGTGGAGACTGCCCCTGCACTGCTGGGGGGTGGGGGTGGTGGGAGACATGAGTGGGGGCCTGGTGGAGGGTGCCCATGGTGGCAGGGGGGTGGGGATGGTGGGAGACATGAGTGGGGGCCTGGTGGGGGCTGCCCCTGCACTGCTGGGGGGTGGGGGTGGTGGGAGACATGGGTGGGGGCCTGGTGGAGGCTGCCCCTGCACTGCTGGGGGGTGGGGGTGGTGGGAGACATGAGTGGGGGCCTGGTGGAGGGTGCCCCTGGATGGTGGGGGGTCGGGGTGATGGGCGACATGAGTGGGGGCCTGGTGGAGGCTGCCCCTGGATGGTGGGGGGTGGGGGTGGTGGGAGACATGAGTGGGGCCTGGTGGAGGGTGCCCCTGGTGACTGGGGGGGTGGAGGTGGTGGGAGACATGAGTGGGGGCCTGGTGGAGGGTGCCCCTGGATGGTGGGGGGTGGGGGTGGTGGGAGACATGAGTGGGGGCCTGGTGGAGGGTGCCCCTGGTGACTGGGGGGGTGGGGGTGGTGGGAGACATGAGTGGGGGCCTGGTGGACGGTGCCCCTGGTGGCAGGGGGGTGGGGGTGATAGGGGACATGAGTGGGGGCCTGGTGGAGGCTGCCCCTGCACTGCTGGGGGGTGGGGGTGGTGGGAGACGAGTGGGGGCCTGGTGGAGGGTGCCCCTGGATGGTGGGGGGTGGGGGTGGTGGGAGACATGAGCAGGTGTGCAGGGTAGTCCCCTGTTTTGTGGGCTGCCTGCAGGGGCCGTCGAGGGTGTACAGGGAACACCTGTGAGGACCCACCCAGCCTAATTGCGTGTGTAACTTCCCACGCAACCCTGTAATACACGTACCAAGCCAAATCGCGTGTGATAATTCCCGCGCACCCCTGAAATACACGTACCCTGCTGAAATCGCGTGTTAAACTTCCCGCGCACCCCTGAAATACACGCGCCTAGGCTATTCGCATGTGGAAATACCCGCGCACCCCTGAAATACACGTATCCTGCTGAAATCGCGTGTTAAACTTCCCGCGCACCCCTGAAATACACGCGCCCAGGCTATTCGCGTGTGGAACTTCCCGTGCACCCCTGAAATACACGCGCCCAGTCTATTCGCGTGTGGAACTTCCCGCGCACCCCTGAAATACACGCGCCCAGGCTATTCGCGTGTGGAACTTCCCGCGCACCCCTGAAATACACGTACCCTGCTGTAATCGCGTGTGGGACTTCCCGCGCACCCCTGAAATACACGCGCCCAGGCTATTCGCGTGTGGAACTTCCCGCGCACCCCTGAAATACACGTACCCTGCTGTAATCGCGTGTGGGACTTCCCGCGCACCCCTGAAATACACGCGCCCATGCTATTCGCGTGTGGAACTTCCCGCGCACCCCTGAAATACACGCGCCCAGGCTATTCGCGTGTGGACCTTCCCGCGCACCCCTGAAATACACGCGCCCAGGCTATTCGCGTGTGGAACTTCCCGTGCACCCCTGAAATACATGTACCCTGCTGTAATCACGTGTGGGACTTCCCGCGCACCCCTGAAATACACGTACCCTGATGGAATCGCGTGTGGAACTTCCCGCGCACCCCTGAAATACACCTACCCTGATGGAATCGCGTGTGGAACTTCCCGCGCACCCCTGAAATCCACGTACCCGGCCAAATTGCGTGTGAGACTTCCCGCGCACCCCGGTATACACGCACACGTATTTTTTGTCAGCGTGTCCGTGTTTGTGGGTACCCCTTTGCACGTCATTTGTCCTGGTGGGCCACAGTATAGGACATTCATCATGGCAGTATATGGGTGCTATTTGTTGGCGCACCTTTTGGCGCACATTTCTTACAGCCGCAGAGACGCTACCGCCTGCTTTCTTGTGGGGGTCGTGTTTGTGCCTGTGCGCTGGTTTGAGCGTGCGCTTTTTTGCCCTATTCTATTCCATGAATACGTGTTGTAGGCGAGCGTGTGGGCGTTCCGCGCACTTGTGCCCTGTACTTCCCCCGTGACGCCCACGTTTTTGCAAGTTGTTCCCCATTCCGAGTGTTACGCCCGTGTTCCGCCTACTTTTGTTGCGTGCGCCGCGCTATGTGCGAATTTCGCTGTGGCCTGTGCGATTTTCGCTGTGACCTGGCGCACGCTGTTAGATGGCCTGTGCGCCAACGTGCGCGGCGCACTTTTTATCGCACATCCGCTGGTTTTCTCGCGCACGGACTTCCAAGAATCGACGTGCGCTGCTTTTCGTGCGATTTTTGCACTTGCACTGCGATTTTCGCTATTCCACTGCGATTTGCACGTTTTTGCCCACTTGCGCCGCGCTAATTATTCCATGAATCGGCCTGTTCATTTATATGAGAGCATCATTATTCAAACAGTACACCCATTTCAAGCAATAATACGCCTTCAACCAAAAACAGCAAAATTACCTCCCTCTGAATTGGTAAAAGGCATTCGTGGAAAAGTAGTTTATTTACCATTAGATCTAAAAGAAAATGTGCATAATCTAGGAGTGCAACGTCCAATGCAGCAATCTTTAATTATCTTAGTAAATGGAGCACCTACAAAAGACAAAAAAAATGGCAACAGCTGGTAGATTTATATAAAGTTAGACAAGCCTTCCAATATCTTAAAGAGAATAATGAATATAACAAAGATATTAATATTGAAGAAAACTTAAAAGATACAACTGAAATAATTCAAGAAACACAAGAAGCTGGTCAATTTGAGCTACTAGATCCTGCTACAATATCAAATACTTTAGACCATAATACAATTCATCCTTTGCACTGTAATGACACGGTAGAAGATGTACTGGAAACGTACCAAATGCGTCAAACAAAAGGATCGCCAATCAGCATATGGGAAAAAAGTATAGAAGCACGTGCTTTTCCTCTACTCTTTCCTACTGGCAAAGGAGGAAGGTGTGATGATAGACCTATTCAAATATCAGCTTCAGAATACCGCTCATTACGGATGTATTCTGAAGATCCCAGATTTAGACAAAATGTGGAATACATATTCCACCAGTGAACTAGCAACTTTATGTTACGGAGTTGCACACATATTCAAATCAGGATCACACTTTCAAAATATGACAGCTACACAATTATTAGAGAAAGTGCAACAAAAGGATGAGGTTTTACAATCAAATATTACAAATCTATTAGCAAATATGCGTGGTACTAAAGAGTACTGGTTTCGACGTCATGGAGATGTACGTTGTACGATCAGAAACCTTGGCCCACCCACTTGGTTTGTTACATTAAGTTGTGCAGAATATGCATGGGAAGATTTACATGATTTCCTATGCATATCAAATAAAAACAAAACAAACATAGATATTCTAACACCTGGACAATTTTGTTCTTTGGATCCTGTTAATGTTTCAAGATATTTTCACCATCGCTTCATTGCTATGCTACATTTTATTTGTAATAAAACTGTTCCTCCCCTTGGAGAAGTGCAACACTTCTTTTGGAGAAAAGAATACCAAGCCAGAGGAGCACCACATATCCACATGCTTTTATGGATTAAAGATGCTCCTAAATTTGGTCAAGACAGTGATGCCACTGTTTTACAGTTTATTGAAAAATATGTCACTTGTGAAATTCCATCAGAAGCCACAAATAGTGATCTTCGTGCACAAATTTTACAATTTCAAAGACACAAATGTGGAAAATATTGTCGGCACAAATACAAAAACAAAGGCAAATACTACACCAAATGCCGATTTGGTTTCCCTAGACCAGTTACAAATACAGGTCAAGTAAACAACCTCATGTCTTCAGTTAGACATACTGTTAAAGGAAAGTCACCTAAAAATACATATTAGAAAAGAAGAAGAAAAATATGTCAATGATTATAATGCAATCATTGCCCACTTATGGAATGCAAACATAGATGTGCAGTACATTGCAGACAATTCTACTGCAGTTGCACGATATGTCACAGCATACTTAACTAAAGCAGAAAAGACAGAGCTCCAAGACCTCTGGAATGACCTGTCATCAGATAAAACAGTATCTCAGAAATTATACAGCTTGGGCATAAAAATGCTCACCCATAGAGAATGTGGATCTTATGAAGCAGCTGATCGTTTAACTGGTACTGCATTGTATGGTAAATCTGACAACAAAGTATGGCTAAGTCATGGTCCAGCTAAATCTAGAAAAAGAGTTCTAAAATCATATGAAGATATAGAAACAATAGCCAAACATGATCCCAACAGCCAACACATTTTAAAAAACAATTTATTGGACACATACTAGCCACACAGAAGTAATACTTTGGAAAACATGTGTCTATACCAAATAGCCCAAAACTACACATACAAAAATAATATGAAACCTGATGAAAAAAAAGGTAAATATAGAGTGACAGACTGTGAAGGCAGCTTAGTTAAACTCACTAAACCAAATTTAATTAATCATATCAAATTGTCATTGAAGACTCCTCAACATAAAGAAGTATATTACATGTCCCTGCTACAACTCTTCAAACCATGGAGAAAAGAAGAACAATTACTAGATAACTATGACTCATATGAGGATGCTTTCAAAGCAAATGAAAGCACTATAACTGATGTAAACTTTACACAGTACAAAACAATGTTGCACAATGAACAGCAACATGAAGAAGAACTCCAAGCCCAACTAGATGAGGATACTCCTGACAGTAGTCAACCTTCTATAACAGGAAGCCAAGAACCACTAAGAGAACCACTAATAACAAATGAGGCAGAATTAGCTATGATAGAAGTAGAAAACACCATGGGGCCGATTGATGGAACAAACGTGCGCCGAAAATCTACGCGCAAGCAGACGCAAGCAGGCGCAAGCGGAAAAAAACAGGCGCACGCGTGCGATTCATGGAAGTCCCTGCGCGTGTACACCCCGGGATGTGCGGCAAACCCGTGCATGGCACACAAGTCACTGCAACATCCCGAAAGGCGTGCGCGGCGCGCAGAGTGAAAGCGCACAACCTCGGCGCATACACCAGAAAGTGGGCGGGACACGGGGTGTAACGCGCGGAATGGGGAACAACGCGCGAAAATAAGGGCGTAACTGGGGATGTTCTGCAGGGAAGCAGACGGAACGCCCACACGCACTCGAACCACACGTATTCATGGAATCGAATAGGGCAAAGCCACGCACAGCCAAAGACACGCACAAGCCGAAACACGTCCGCCACACGAAGGCAGGCGGTAGCGTCCCTGCGCATTACAAAAGTGGCAACATACAGCAATTGGGCATGTGCGAGCGGGCTACGTGTATTTCAGGGGTTCGCGTGAACTTTTTCACGCGATCGGGCCTGGGGGAGCGGGCTATGTGTATTTCAGGGGTTCGCGTGAAGTTTCTCACGCGATCGGGCCTGGGGGAGCGGGCTACGTGTATTTCAGGGGTTCGCGTGAAGTTTCTCACGCGATCGGGCCTGGGGGAGCGGGTTACGTGTATTTCAGGGGTTCGCGTGAAGTTTCTCACGCGATCGGGCCAGGGGGAGCGGGCTACGTGTACATCAGGGGTTCGCGTGAACTTTTTCACGCGATCGGGCCTGGGGGAGCGGGCTACGTGTACTTCAGGGGTTCGCGTGAAGTTTTTCACGCGATCGGGCCTGGGGGAGTGGGCTACGTGTACTTCAGGGGTTCGCGTGAAGTTTTTCACGCGATCGGGCCTGGTGGAGCAGGCTACGTGTACATCAGGGGTTCGCGTGAAGTTTCTCACGCAATCGGGCCTGGGGGAGCGGGCTACGTGTATTTCAGGGGTTCGCGTGAAGTTTCTCACGCGATCGGGCCTGGGGGAGCGGGTTACGTGTATTTCAGGGGTTCGCGTGAAGTTTCTCACGCGATCGGGCCTGGGGGAGCGGGCTACGTGTATTTCAGGGGTTCGTGTGAAGTTTTTCACGCGATCGGGCCTGGGGGAGCGGGCTACGTGTATATCAGGGGTTCGCGTGAAGTTTCTCACGCGATCGGGCCTTGGGGAGCGGGCTATGTGTATTTCAGGGGTTCGCGTGAAGTTTCTCACGCGATCGGGCCTTGGGGAGCGGGTTACGTGTATTTCAGGGGTTCGCGTCAAGTTTTTCACGCGATCGGGGCTGGGGGAGTGGGGTACCACGCACCGTCTGCCTTGCGTGTAGAAGAAGGCGTAGCCAACAACCGCTGTGAAGTAATAGCGTGTGAACCCCAACGGATGGAAAACACACGCACCGCACGAAAAGCACGTACACAACAGTGTAAAGGCACGCGGGATCTCCAAGCCCTGCCAGGGCAACGCCCGTGCGCAAAACGTCACAGACGCGCTTACGCTGTAAGGGCCTTTGGTCCAATGAAATCGCGTACGCGTGCTGACGGGCTTACGCGCTAAGGGCCTTTCCTCGATTTTCATGCTGACGTGCAGGATTTTCACGTGCCAAATCACTCCGTATCAAGCTGGCCACGTGAAAACACACGGAAGACCATGCTCCTGCCCAGAAGGCCGAATTACTGCCCCCCAGTGCCCCAAGCAGCCTCCCACGTGCCATCTGCTGCTGCCTGCCTGCCTGCCTGCTGCCACCGTGCCCTGCCATTTGGTGCCTGCACATCAGCCATCTGCAGGGGTCCAGTTGCTGTGTCCACCCCTGCTGGAACAGAAGACTCCCGACTCAGATAACATCGCTCCACAGCCCAGCCCCAGGACCCAGTTGCCCACCCACTCCTGCCCCTGAGGTTGCCATGTCGGGCACATCCACATCTGGCACCAGTGGCAACCCCCGGCCAGAGGGGCAGAGGGACACCAGTTTCACTGCCACCGAAGTTGGTGTCCTGGTGGAGCAAGTCCTGGGGCAGTATGATGCCCTCTTCGGATCGTCCCGCGCCAACAAGGAAGGACGGGAGAGGATCTGGGCCGACTGTGTGGTTGCCATCAATGCGGAGGGGGTGGCAACCCGCACCATCCAGAAGGTCAAGAAGCGCTGGGAAGACATGAGGTCCAGGACCCTCATGAAGGCCCGGCGCCTCGTGAAGGGGGGCCTGGGCCGCATGAGTTCCATCCAGATGGGGGTCCTGGAACGCGTACACCCAGCGCTCCACGCCCAGGTCCTTGAGAGGGAGACCCGTCTGGAGTTGAGCGGTAAGTGGCCAAGCATTGCTGTGTGAGACAGGGCATGTTGCAGTGTGCTGGTTGTCTGATACTTGCCTGTATGTGTGACATAGGCCATGTACGCATGTATGTGTGCAGGGACATCATGGTAATGCATGTGCGACCAGTAATGTGTGAACCGCACAGTTGTTGCATGTGTTTAAATGCGACATGGGGAGCCCTATGCAGATTGTACACATGAGAGCATGGCAGTCTCTGTTCCTGGACATGGGTGGGGGTGAGGGATGGGTGCTGATGCCAGGTACATATATGGTGTCCATGTCTGTGTGCCTGACCTGCGTGTCTGTGACTTGTGGATGCCTGTGACATGTCTGTGACAATGTACAGATTCACTGATGCAGCCTAGTCATCCTTGTATCCACTGTGATTGGGGTGTACGGGGCCAGATGGATGTGACTGAGGTGAAGTGTGTGCATGTGATAGGCATGACCCATGATGCATGTGAGTTCCATTACATTGTATGTTTCGAGAATCCATTGGACATGTATGGAAATGTCCATGGCATGCACCATGACTGTCACTGTGTGTGTTTTGCCTGGACTGACACATGTGTTGTGGAGGGACATGATGGAAGTGTACTTTGACAGTGGCACTCATCTGCTATTGCTTCCTGTCTAGGGGACCATTGTACAGTACCCTGATGCTTGTGTTCTATGTCTCCCTCTACGCAGCGGCTAGTGAAGAAGAGGGTGGAGACGGCGCTGTGGAGCAAGGCGGCGGGGATGCCCCCACGGCTGCAGCGGAAGGGGTGGGTGAGCCCCCACAGGGGCCTGCTATGGCAGAAGACGGTGAGGTGCCAACCAGGTTGGTGGTTTCCACAGAGGAGGAGGAGGCCGCCACTGAGGCGCACATGGGGCCTGGTGGGGACATCCCTGCTGGTGCAAGTGGTGCAGTCCAGGGGCAGGGGCAGGAGGCAGCACAGGTCACCGTGGAGGGGCCTGTGCATGTCGCTGTCCCTGACCCTGTGGGTGCACCACCATGCACCAGCAGGGATGCCCCGTCCCAGGCCCGTTTGCAGATAGAGGGGATGTCCATGTCATCTGACTCCCCTCCACCTGCGGATGAGGGGACCCCTGGCCGTATGGAGAAGGTCCTGATTGGGGTCGCGATGCGCACGGCTGTGATTCGTGATGCCGTGCGTGCTTCCCAGGAGGAGCACGCACGTCATCACGAAGAGCACCGTGCCGACGTGGCCCAATTGGGATCGTCCATGTTCGGGGGTTTCCTGCATGTGTCGACCAATCTGGCGGCCCTCTCCTCCTCTGTGGAGACTATACGCCAGTCGTTCTCCTTGCCGTCTTCCGGCCCAGATGCCACCAGGGCCCCCTGTGGACCTGCCCTGACCAATGCAGCCAGCTCGGTGGGGATCCCATCCCTGCCACAGTCGGGAGTCAGAGGTCCAGCAGGGGTGGGCACCACAGCAACTGTACCCCAGCAGATGGAGGATGTGCCGGCATCATCAGGCAGGGCACGTGCACTACGGCGTTGGTGGATTCCATCAGCCTGGATGCCGTCGTGCTGGCAGAGGCAGTGGCGTCGGAGGCAGCAGCGGAGTCAACGTGGGAGGCATCATGGCTCGGGGCCATCAACATCGGAGGGGCAGGCATCGGCCGGAGGGCAGGAGGACCCAGGACGGGAAGTGTCTTCCGTGTGGCAGCGGTTGGGCCAGCATATAGGTGCGGAGCGGCGGCGGGCGGAAGTGGCGCGGCTCACAATGGTCAGGTCAGAGAACTCCATGCGGAGGGCCCTGAGGCGGGCCGAGTGCCTCGAGACAATCCGCAGGGGGTTGGAGGAGCAGATGGCGTCGTCCCTGCGGACCCTCGGGGCCATGGAACAGGACCGCCTCCGGGACATAGACGAGGAGTTTGATGATGCCCTGGTCCGGAACACCACGGAGTGAGCCGCTGGACTTGCCCGCCGCCTTTGTATATAGTTCTTTAGTTTTAGGTTTCATTTGTTTCTTCTTATGATTTGGAGTCGACGGACACAGCTCCACTTTTTGTATATAGTTGCATTTTAGTTAGGGTTTTTTGTAGGTTTCCTTTGTTCAGTTGGGCTCATGGACCCTTGGATGTTTTGTACATAGTTCTTCATTGGATTGATTTTATTTTTAATGTGACTTTGAACAACTTTTTTTTGGATTTGGATTTGTAGTTTTGATTTTTTTGGACGGACATGCAGCTTATCTTTTTTTCATTGCCATTGTAGTTTGTTTCATTTCATTTGCATTCAATTTTTTTTAATACAATTTTGTTTTCATACTTCACTGTGTGGTATCATCTCATTGGTTTCATGCATGTCATGTTGGGTGTTTTCCCATTCATTTGCAACCATTGTGTGTGACGGACATGGGTTAATTTGCTTTATGAACATTGGGGGTGTAACATGTAATTTCCATTTCCATGTGGGTGAATGGGTTACTTGGTAGGGCCTTTTGGCTGTGGAGGCTGACCATAACGCACATGATTGGGGATTGTGAGAACCTGGGTGCACGGGGACATGAGTGGGGGCCTGGTGGAGGCTGCCCCTGGTGACTGGGGGGGTGGGGGTGGTGGGAGACATGGGTGGGGGCCTGCTGGCAGGTGCCCCACAGTGCTGGGGGGTAGGGGGGTGGGGAACATGAGTTGGACATGGGTGGGGGCCTGCTGGCAGGTGCCCCACAGTGCTGGGGGGTGGGGGGGTGGGGAACATGAGTTGGACATGGGTGGGGGCCTGCTGGCAGGTGCCCCACAGTGCTGGGGGGTGGTGGGGGGTGGGGAACATGAGTGGGGGCCTGGTGGAGGGTGCCCCTGCACTGCTGGGGGGTGGGGGTGCTGGGAGACATGAGTGGGGGCCTGGTGGAGGGTGCCCCTCAGTGCTGGGGGGGTGGGGGGTGGGAGACATGAGTGGGGGCCTGGTGGTGGGTGCCCCTGCACTGCATGGGGGTGGGGGTGGTGGGAGACATGGGTGGGGGCCTCTGGAGGGTGCCCTTGGTGGATGGGGTTCAGGGGGACATGCGTTGGTGGGCAGTAGTGCAAGTTGACATGTGGGTTGGCTGGGGGGCATGGCCATGGTGGATGGGGTGCCTGCAGGACATGTGCACCGTAGGCCCCTGTGGTATGAGCCACCTGCAGGGGCCGTGGAGGGTGTAGAGGGAACACCTGGGAGGACCCACGCGTGCAATTCACGTGTGGTGCTCCCCGCGCACCCCTGAAATACACGTACCCTGCTCGCACGGGCCCAATCGCGTGTGGAAATTCCCGCGCACCCCTGAAATACACGTACGCTGCTGATATCGCGTGTGGAACTTCACGCACACCCCGAAATACACGTACCCTGATGGAATCGCGTGTGGAACTTCCCGCGCACCCCTGGTATACACGTACCCTGCTGATTTTGCATGTGAGACTTCCCCCGCACCCTGTAATACACGTACCCTGATGGAATCGCGTGTGGAACTTCCCACGCACCCCTGAGATCCGCGTACCCTGCTCGCACGGGCCCAATCGCGTGTGGAAATTCCCGCGCACCCCTGAAATACACGTACCCCGATGGAATCGCGTGTGGAACTTCCCGCGCACCCCTGGAATACACGTACCCTGCTGTAATCGCGTGTGTAACTTCCCCTGCACCCTGAAATACACGGACCCTGCTGATATCGCGTGTGGAACTTCCCACGCACCCCTGGAATACACGTACCCTGCTGATTTCGCGTGTGAGCCTTCCCCCGAACCCTGTAATACACGTACCCTGATGGAATCGCATGTGGAACTTCCTGCGCACCCTGAGATACGCGTACCTTGCTCGCACGGGCCCAATCGCGTGTGGAAATTCCCGCGCACCCCTGAAATACAGGTACCCTGATGGAATCGCGTGTGGAACTTCCCGTGCACCCCTGGAATACACGTACCCTGCTGTAATCGCGTGTGAGACTTCCCCTGCACCCTGAAATACACGTACCCTGCTGATATCGCGTGTGGAACTTCACGCGCAGCCCGAAATACACTTACCCTGATGGAATCGCGTGTGGAACTTCCCGCGCACCCCTGGTATACACGTACCCTGCTGATTTCACATGTGAGACTTCCCCCGCACCCTGTAATACACGTACCCTGATGGAATCGCATGTGGAACTTCCCGCGCACCCCTGAGATACGCGTACCTTGCTCGCACGGGCCCAATCGCGTGTGGAAATTCCTGCGCACCCCTGAAATACACGTACCCTGATGGAATCGCGTGTGGAACTTCCCGTGCACCCATGGAATACACATACCCTGCTGTAATCGCGTGTGTAACTTCCCCTGCACCCTGAAATACACGTACCCTGCTGATATCGCGTGTGGAACTTCACGCGCACCCCTGAAATACACGTACCCTGCGGAAATCGCGTGTGTAACTTCCCATGCACCCTGAAATACACGTACCCTGCTGATATCGCATGTGGAACTTCACGCGCACCCCATAATACACGTACCCTGATGGAATCGCGTGAGGTACTTCCCGTGCACCCCAGTGATACACGTAGCCCGCTTGCTGTGCTGGTACAGGGTTAGCGCAGCCCTTTGCGCTGGATTGGGTATATTGATGGCTTTTCCCTGCGCGAGAGGCGTTCCTGGGGGCGTAACTGGCGCTGCTGCAGGGTCGCTGCGCCACTGTGCGCCACGGCTGGTTTTGGTGGCTGGAATCCATGAATACGCTGTGCGCGGAATTGGATTTTAGCGCACGCGGCTGGTGCAGGGATTCGCACGCGCACACTGTGCGCCAGCCGCGTGCGCCACTTGTGCGCTGGATTCTATGAATTACCCCCCAAGTGTCAGTATGAAGATAAGGAAGACTTAACTATACTACAATCAAAACTAAACAATGAGCAAAGTAGCATTTTTCAAGAAGTAACAAAACAAATTGCACATGGTGTAAAACATGAAAATAAAGAATGTTCCTGCCATAATTATAAACCTATACTACTGTACGTCAGTGGTGAAGCTGGTTCTGGCAAAACATTCCTAATCAAAATCATTAGTAAGTTCCTTCAACAATTGACAAACAACAAACTGTCAGCTGTTGTCACTGCCCCCACAGGTTTAGCTGCCTACAACATAGGTGGTGTTACATTACACCGATTACTACTATTACCAGTAGAACACCAGAACAAATTAGACTATTACAAACTTTCTGCAGAAGCTGCAATGGAATTACGCAGAGTATTGAAACAAATGAAAATGCTACTAATAGATGAAGTGAGCATGGTGTCCAACCTGATGTTAGCTTTGATTCACCTCAGATTACAAGAAGTACTCAACACAGACTATGAAGAGCTCTTTGCAGGAAAACACATTATTGTTTTTGGAGATCTGCTTCAATTAACACCAGTAAAAGGTGAACCTATTTTTAAAACATTAGGGCACAAACTCTGCCGTAAAACTGTTGGCAGCATTGGAAATGTCAAACTTTGGCAACATTTCCAATACAGAGAATTAACAGAAAACATGCGCCAATCTGCAGATCTAACTTATGCCAACATTTTAAAAAGTTTGAGAGTTGGTATACTTTCTAAAGAAGCAGAAGCAACATCGAAAACCTGTCACATTAATGCACTTTATGGCGATAATGCATGTGCTACAGATGTTATGGAACAATTAGCCCACAAAAATGTCAATTTTATGGCGTTAATGCCAACTCTTGCAAGCTGTTTCAAATTCAATGAAATCATGCTAAGTAAAGAAATGCAACCAATAATGGAAATTAGCGCCACAGACAAACTAGATGTACATGGTATGACACTACCCATGTGTGACCAAGCCACAACAAGACTAAATAATTTAGAAAAATCAATCTCAAACAAAGCAGGCTTAGAAAAGATTTTAAAATTATCCTTAAATTGCAGAGTAATGCTTAAACGTAACCTTGACGTGGACCAAGGACTAGTTAATGGAGCACTGGGTACAGTTGTTGGCTTTCAAACATACCCACGTGACAACAAAATTCAGTTTGTCAATATACTTTTTGACAAACTTTCAGAAGTAAAACGGATAGGACGCTTAACAGCTAGATTCCTTCTCTTCAAAGATATGTATGTACGCAGAGATCAATTTTCTCTAACTCTTGCATACGCAGTCACAATTCATAAATCACAAGGTCTTACCCTAGACAAAGCAATGATAGATATTGGTAACACAGTCTTTAAAGAAGGCATGAGCTACGTAGCATGATCACGCTTACGTACACTTGACGGTCTATTTCTAATCAACTTTGATGCAAGTAAAGTAAACGCTGATATTCCTTGCATTTTAGAATATAATAGACTTCGCTCACTATACACTCCCCATCTAAACACATATTCTGTTCCACAAAAACTAAAACGTTGTAAAAGAAGACTAAATAAAACAGAAATGCAACAGGATGTCACTGCAAATCCTCCAAAGAGAGTAAAAGAAACTAATACTTCATCAAGTACCACAAACAAAAAAGAATCAATTAGAGAAAGTAAACCAGGTACTTCTTTAAAGAAGGAAGACAAACTCCAAAAAAATCAGTTAGATACAGAACTACCAGGACCATTTAAATTCTCAAATATAGTTGGTGTAAGTTGCTATGCAAATGTAGCAATGAATATTCTATTTCAATTACCACCAATTGTTGACAACATTTACTCACAATGTACAGACCCATTGTGTTTGCAAATGTTAGTACTTCACAGAAATGCAGCAAACAATCCTGACAACACATATAGGGCCTCATTACGACCCTGGCGGTAAGGGGTTAGCGCCATCGTTAGCTGCGCCGACCCCTTACCGCCAATCACGAGTTCCCTTTCCGCCATGGCGGATTTTACACCTGCTTCTAGCGGGTGTAAAAATCCATGGCGGTAAGGGAACTTGGTGTTAATTACGCCACCGTAATTTACGGTGGCGTAATTAACGCCTTCCCCACTCCCATTATGCCCTATGGGGCAAAAATGGGAATAGGGAAGGGTAAATGGGGATTGGGGATTTACCGCCCCGCCAAGGTCGGAATGGGGCGGTAAATCCCCTTACCGCCATGGTGTTAACGTAGTTAGCACCATGGCGGTAAAGTCACGGCCCTGGCGGTAACTTTCCGCCAGGGTCGTAATGAGGCCCATAGTGTTTTTGGAATAAGACGACAATTGGACTACTGTGCTGGAATGGTGAAATTCACTATAAACTCACAGGAAGATCCACAAGAATTTCTAATGTACTTACTACAAGTACTGGAAAACAAAAACATAGCTATAAATGAAATCTTTCAGATTTCATACATGTGGAAACATACATGCACTCTCTGCAACAATGTGACACAAGAAGAAATCCCCAATGAACGCTTCATATATATATCAATACCAAATTGTGAATCCATTCCATTTCAGCAATGCAATGCAAACCATGGTAGATTATGCTCTACCTGCAATTCAGATAATCGCTCCACGTTAGTAATACAAACACATAGTAAATACGTAATACTAATGCTTCTACGTTACAATGCAGATGGTACCAAAAACAACTGCAAGCTGACTGGATTCACACATGGTCAAATATATCACTTGGTAAGAAAACCATCACAACAATAGGTATAATCTACCACGCAGGAGCCACAACCAATTCAGGGCACTACACTGCATACATAAAAAAGAAATGTGGATGGTTTGAATGTAATGATAGTACCATTACTCTAAAGCTGAGATTACCAGCAAATCTTACAAACGCTTATTTGATCTTCTTAAAACCAAAATTTGATAAATAAACTGTATTTAAACCTTTAAGTAAATTTGTGTTACAAAAATATAAACTGTTAGAATACTCCAAAAGCTATCTAACTGCTCCAAGATTCTACAACAACTAATCAGATGAATGAATACCACTAAATTAGACAAGAAAATACACAGTTAGAATACGCCAATTGGTATCTAACTGTCCCAAAATTATAAATTTGTGTTAAAATAATATAAACTGTTAGACTACTCCAAAAGCTATCTAACAGCTCAAAGATTCTACAACAACTAATCAGATAAATGAACAGTTAGAATACGCCAATTGGTATCTAACTGTCTCAAAATTTAACAATATCCAAATAGGTAAATCAAAACCACTAAAATATATTAAAAAAATAGACAGTTAGAATATGCCAATTGGTATCTAACTGCTCCAAAATTTTATAATATCAAAACAAATGAAGAATCTGTTACTGCTCCAAAAAAAATACAACAAAGCAAAGTATAAAGCATTAGCCAGAAACAACAAGTGAACACTGAAAACAAACAAACAAATAAACTGTAGCATAACAGAAAAAGGTTTTTTTTAATCCAACATGGATTTTTTTTTTCTCCCACAGACCCAATGATTTTAGCAACAAATACAGAAACTGAGCAAATTGCACAGTACTCTGATTTGTACTCTACTAAATATGAGGGTCGAAAAAAAAATAAAAGTATATTGCTTATACAATGTAATAAGTCATTACAAAATACTAGTACTAACATGCTATTTTCTTTTATCACAGAAATGAAGAAGAAAAACATGGACTCCCATTACTAGATCAAACAGTAAGTATACAATAATAAGGACAACCATAGCAGCATATCACATCCATAGTTTCTAATACCTTTGTTCCTTATACATTTGTTTTTCACCCAAGGTTATAAGCAAATATGAATGTGATATGCTGTGGTGGTTGTTGCCAGGGCATACAATCTTGGGTGCATGGCCAAATGGCCATGCACCCAAGACTCTATGCCCTGGCAATAACCACCGCAGCATATCACATCCATAGAGTCAAACATTTCAACTATGATCTATGGGAAACTTTTAATGTCCGCGAACAATGTGAGTGTTCTTAGAACACTTTGAACTTGCCAGCGAACAATACGGACACCGTTTTCAGGACACCCCCTACGAACATTCCAGGACATCGGGAGTGTTCTTAGAAGCGTCTTCAGAACACCACCATCTTGTTTATTTTCGAACATTTCAGGACACCGCGAGTGTTCTTAGGACACATTCAACTTGACAAAGAACAATACGGACAGCGTCCTCAGGACACCCCCTACGAACACTCCCCGACACCGCGAGTGTTCTTAGAAGCCTCTTCAGAACACCACCATCTTGTTTATTTGCGAACATTTCAGTACACCACGAGTGTTCTTAGGACACATTCAACTTGACAGAGAACAATACGGACAGCCTCCTCAGGACACCCCCTACGAACACTCCCCGGACACCGCGAGTGTTCTTAGAAGCGTCTTCAGAACACCCCCATTTTGTTTATTTGCGAACATTTCAGGACACTGCAAGTGTTCTTAGGACACATTCAACTTGACAGAGAACAATACGGACAGCGTCCTCAGGACACCCCCTACGAACACTCCCCGGGCACCGCGAGTGTTCTTAGAAGCGTCTTCAGAACACCCCCATTTTGTTTATTTGCGAACATTTCAGGACACCGCGAGTGTTCTTAGAACACATTCAACTTGACAGAGAACAATACGGACAGCGTCCTCAGAACAACCCCTACAAACATTTCAGGACACCGGGAGTGTTCTCAAAAACGTCTTCAGAACACCCCCATTTTGTTTATTTGCGAACATTTCAGGACACCGCGCGTGTTCTTAGAACACATTCAACTTGACAGAGAAAAATACGGACAGCATCCTCAGGACACCACCTACAAACACTCCCCGGACACCGCAAGTGTTCTTAGAACAGTTTCACTTTGCTTGCGAACAAAACGGACACATATTGACTCCTTAGAACACCCCCTAGTTAGTTTATTTAGAACATTTCAGAACACCCGTGATGGCCGCAAACAAATCGAACACAAAAAGAACGTCAAACACATAAAAAACACAACTTTCATCCTATCTCATACACTCCCACCCTCCCCAAACACTCCTACACACCAACACACTCTACAAAATACACATTTTGAACAAAGTTTCACCGCGCTGTCCGGGGACGTCCGCAAATCCAATATGGCGGGCGCTATTGAAAAATCTGACACGCTTCACACTCCACGCCGTCCAATCAGCGAACACTTTGCATGTCCGCGAACATCACGCAAGATGATTGGCCAATCAGGACACTTTCCGCGGAGCGAACAGGGAAGTGTATCTGCAAACCGAACAAAGATATCACTAATTTTTTTTACCTACTTTTTGGTCATTTTAAGAAAAACTACTGGACGGATTTTCACCAAATTTGCAAAAGCACGCTTTCGGGACCAAGCCGCTGCTCCTGGTCCAAATTTGGTGGAAATCCGTCCAGCGGTTTGGGCTGTATGCGCGAGCAAACATTTTTTCCCATTCACTCTATGGAGAGTGAGTATAATGTATACAAATATGAGCATATAGAGGGAAGGTAGAGTAATAAAAATAAAACTATGAGAAAGTGCTGATAACCATAATGATTATCTTCATGTACAGAAAGGATTGCTCTCTTTCAAGCCTGTATCTTCCGCTATGTACATGTTTCATATGATGTGACAGGACCCTAAGTCTACAAATATAGTACCTTTTCAATTTTTACTTCCTGACTGTTACTGAAGAAAACTATGTGGCTTCGATATGTCAGTAAAAGGATAAAAAGGGAGAGCCAGCCATGTGATGTCATCAGTTATGTCATCAATGACATTTGTGATGTCATCTTTGATGTCCTGGGTGTTAGTGTTAGCAGTGCACGGTGGCGCGAGTTATGGTTGCTTATGTTACCATAACTGGCGAATTTCAGGAGTTTTTCGGTTTTACTTTGAGCCATAACGTCTCTTTAAAAAAGTTTTTTCACTGAATTTCATAGGTTTTTAATAGCGCAACTTAACCATAACGTCCCTTTAACAAAGTTTTTTTAATATCACGCAAACAATATACAAACATGGGGTGCAAAAACCTTCTTCTACAGATGGCTTTGCACAGAATGTTGCAAAGTAAGAATGTATGCTCGTTCATGCTCGTTTATGCTGGTGGAGCAGGCTACGTGTACATCAGGGGTTCGCGTGAAGTTTCTCACGCGATTAGGCCTGGGGGAGCGGGCTAAGTGTATTTCAGGGGTTCGCGTGAAGTTTCTCACGCGATCGGGCCTGGGGGAGCGGGTTACGTGTATTTCAGGGGTTCGCGTGAAGTTTCTCACGCGATCGGGCCTGGGGGAGCGGGCTACGTGTATTTCAGGGGTTCGTGTGAAGTTTTTCACGCAATCGGGCCTGGGGGAGCGGGCTACGTGTATATCAGGGGTTCGCGTGAAGTTTCTCACGCGATCGGGCCTTGGGGAGCTGGCTATGTGTATTTCAGGGGTTCGCGTGAAGTTTCTCACGCGATCGGGCCTTGGGGAGCGGGTTACGTGTATTTCAGGGGTTCGCGTGAAGTTTTTCACGCGATCGGGGCTGGGGGAGTGGGGTACCACGCACCGTCTGCCTTGTGTGTAGAAGAACGCGTAGCCAACACCCACTGTGAAGTAATAGCGTGTGAACCCCAACGGATGGAAAACACACGCACCGCACGAAAAGCACGTACACAACAGTGTAAAGGCACGCGGGATCTCCAAGCCCTGCCAGGGCAACGCCCGTGCGCAAAACGTCACAGACGCGCTTACGCTGTAAGGGCCTTTGGTCCAATGAAATCGCGTACGCGTGCTGACGGGCTTACGCGCTAAGGGCCTTTCCTCGATTTTCATGCTGACGTGCAGGATTTTCACGTGCCAAATCACTCTGTATCAAGCTGGCCACGCGAAAACACACGGAAGACCACGCTCCTGCCCAGAAGGCCGAATTACTGCCCCCCAGTGCCCCGAGCAGCCTCCCACGTGCCATCTGCTGCTGCCTGCCTGCCTGCCTGCTGCCACCGTGCCCTGCCATTTGGTGCCTGCACATCAGCCATCTGCAGGGGTCCAGTTGCTGTGTCCACCCCTGCTGGAACAGAAGACTCCCGACTCAGATAACATCGCTCCACAGCCCAGCCCCAGGACCCAGTTGCCCACCCACTCCTGCCCCTGAGGTTGCCATGTCGGGCACATCCACATCTGGCACCAGTGGCAACCCCCGGCCAGAGGGGCAGAGGGGCACCAGTTTCACTGCCACCGAAGTTGGTGTCCTGGTGGAGCAAGTCCTGGGGCAGTATGATGCCCTCTTCGGATCGTCCCGCGCCAACAAGGAAGGACGGGAGAGGATCTGGGCCGACTGTGTGGTTGCCATCAATGCGGAGGGGGTGGCAACCCGCACCATCCAGAAGGTCAAGAAGCGCTGGGAAGACATGAGGTCCAGGACCCTCATGAAGGCCCGGCGCCTCGTGAAGGGGGGCCTGGGCCGCATGAGTTCCATCCAGATGGGGGTCCTGGAACGCGTACACCCAGCGCTCCACGCCCAGGTCCTTGAGAGGGAGACCCGTCTGGAGTTGAGCGGTAAGTGGCCAAGCATTGCTGTGTGAGACAGGGCATGTTGCAGTGTGCTGGTTGTCTGATACTTGCCTGTATGTGTGACATAGGCCATGTACGCATGTATGTGTGCAGGGACATCATGGTAATGCATGTGCGACCAGTAATGTGTGAACCGCACGGTTGTTGCATGTGTTTAAATGCGACATGGGGAGCCCTATGCAGATTGTACACATGAGAGCATGGCAGTCTCTGTTCCTGGACATGGGTGGGGGTGAGGGATGGGTGCTGATGCCAGGTACATATATGGTGTCCATGTCTGTGTGCCTGACCTGCGTGTCTGTGACTTGTGGATGCCTGTGACATGTCTGTGACAATGTACAGATTCACTGATGCAGCCTAGTCATCCTTGTATCCACTGTGATTGGGGTGTACGGGGCCAGATGGATGTGACTGAGGTGAAGTGTGTGCATGTGATAGGCATGACCCATGATGCATGTGAGTTCCATTACATTGTATGTTTCGAGAATCCATTAGACATGTATGGAAATGTCCATGGCATGCACCATGACTGTCACTGTGTGTGTTTTGCCTGGATTGACACATGTGTTGTGGAGGGACATGATGGAAGTGTACTTTGACAGTGGCACTCATCTGCTATTGCTTCCTGTCTAGGGGACCATTGTACAGTACCCTGATGCTTGTGTTCTATGTCTCCCTCTACGCAGCGGCTAGTGAAGAAGAGGGTGGAGACGGCGCTGTGGAGCAAGGCGGCGGGGATGCCCCCACGGCTGCAGCGGAAGGGGTGGGTGAGCCCCCACAGGGGCCTGCTACGGCAGAAGACGGTGAGGTGCCAACCAGGTTGGTGGTTTCCACAGAGGAGGAGGAGGCCGCCACTGAGGCGCACATGGGGCCTGGTGGGGGCATCCCTGCTGGTGCAAGTGGTGCAGTCCAGGGGCAGGAGGCAGCACAGGTCACCGTGGAGGGGCCTGTGCATGTTGCTGTCCCTGACCCTGTGGGTGCACCACCATGCACCAGCAGGGATGCCCCGTCCCAGGCCCGTTTGCAGATAGAGGGGATGTCCATGTCATCTGACTCCCCTCCACCTGCGGATGAGGGGACCCCTGGCCGTATGGAGAAGGTCCTGATTGGGGTCGCGATGGGCACGGCTGTGATTCGTGATGCCGTGCGTGCTTCCCAGGAGGAGCACGCACGTCATCACGAAGAGCACCGTGCCGACGTGGCCCAATTGGGATCGTCCATGTTCGGGGGTTTCCTGCATGTGTCGACCAATCTGGCGGCCCTCTCCTCCTCTGTGGAGACTATACGCCAGTCGTTCTCCTTGCCGTCTTCCGGCCCAGATGCCACCAGGGCCCCCTGTGGACCTGCCCTGACCAATGCAGCCAGCTCGGTGGGGATCCCATCCCTGCCACAGTCGGGAGTCAGAGGTCCAGCAGGGGTGGACACCACAGCAACTGTACCCCAGCAGACGGAGGATGTGCCGGCATCATCAGGCAGGGCACGTGCACTACGGCGTTGGTGGATTCCATCAGCCTGGATGCCGTCGTGCTGGCAGAGGCAGTGGCGTCGGAGGCAGCAGCGGAGTCAACGTGGGAGGCATCATGGCTCGGGGCCATCAACATCGGAGGGGCAGGCATCGGCCGGAGGGCAGGAGGACCCAGGACGGGAAGTGTCTTCCGTGTGGCAGCGGTTGGGCCAGCATATAGGTGCGGAGCGGCGGCGGGCGGAAGTGGCGCGGCTCACAATGGTCAGGTCAGAGAACTCCATGCGGAGGGCCCTGAGGCGGGCCGAGTGCCTCGAGACAATCCGCAGGGGGTTGGAGGAGCAGATGGCGTCGTCCCTGCGGACCCTCGGGGCCATGGAACAGGACCGCCTCCGGGACATAGACGAGGAGTTTGATGATGCCCTGGTCCGGAACACCACGGAGTGAGCCGCTGGACTTGCCCGCCGCCTTTGTATATAGTTCTTTAGTTTTAGGTTTCATTTGTTTCTTCTTATGATTTGGAGTCGACGGACACAGCTCCACTTTTTGTATATAGTTGCATTTTAGTTAGGGTTTTTTGTAGGTTTCCTTTGTTCAGTTGGGCTCATGGACCCTTGGATGTTTTGTACATAGTTCTTCATTGGATTGATTTTATTGTTAATGTGACTTTGAACAACTTTTTTTTGGATTTGGATTTGTAGTTTTGATTTTTTTGGACGGACATGCAGCTTATCTTTTTTTCATTGCCATTGTAGTTTGTTTCATTTCATTTGCATTCAATTTTTTTTAATACAATTTTGTTTTCATACTTCACTGTGTGGTATCATCTCATTGGTTTCATGCATGTCATGTTGGGTGTTTTCCCATTCATTTGCAACCATTGTGTGTGACGGACATGGGTTAATTTGCTTTATGAACATTGGGGGTGTAACATGTAATTTCCATTTCCATGTGGGTGAATGGGTTACTTGGTAGGGCCTTTTGGCTGTGGAGGCTGACCATAACGCACATGATTGGGGATTGTGAGAACCTGGGTGCACGGGGACATGAGTGGGGGCCTGGTGGAGGCTGCCCCTGGTGACTGGGGGGGTGGGGGTGGTGGGAGACATGGGTGGGGGCCTGCTGGCAGGTGCCCCACAGTGCTGGGGGGTAGGGGGGTGGGGAACATGAGTTGGACATGGGTGGGGGCCTGCTGGCAGGTGCCCCACAGTGCTGGGGGGTGGGGGGGTGGGGAACATGAGTTGGACATGGGTGGGGGCCTGCTGGCAGGTGCCCCACAGTGCTGGGGGGTGGTGGGGGGTGGGGAACATGAGTGGGGGCCTGGTGGAGGGTGCCCCTGCACTGCTGGGGGGTGGGGGTGCTGGGAGACATGAGTGGGGGCCTGGTGGAGGCTGCCCCTCAGTGCTGGGGGGGTGGGGGGTGGGAGACATGAGTGGGGGCCTGGTGGTGGGTGCCCCTGCACTGCATGGGGGTGGGGGTGGTGGGAGACATGGGTGGGGGCCTGTGGAGGGTGCCCTTGGTGGATGGGGTTCAGGGGGACATGCGTTGGTGGGCAGTAGTGCAAGTTGACATGTGGGTTGGCTGGGGGGCATGGCCATGGTGGATGGGGTGCCTGCAGGACATGTGCACCGTAGGCCCCTGTGGTATGAGCCACCTGCAGGGGCCGTGGAGGGTGTAGAGGGAACACCTGGGAGGACCCACGCGTGCAATTCACGTGTGGTGCTCCCCGCGCACCCCTGAAATACACGTACCCTGCTCGCACGGGCCCAATCGCGTGTGGAAATTCCCGCGCACCCCTGAAATACACGTACGCTGCTGATATCGCGTGTGGAACTTCACGCACACCCCGAAATACACGTACCCTGATGGAATCGCGTGTGGAACTTCCCGCGCACCCCTGGTATACACGTACCCTGCTGATTTTGCATGTGAGACTTCCCCCGCACCCTGTAATACACGTACCCTGATGGAATCGCGTGTGGAACTTCCCACGCACCCCTGAGATCCGCGTACCCTGCTCGCACGGGCCCAATCGCGTGTGGAAATTCCCGCGCACCCCTGAAATACACGTACCCCGATGGAATCGCGTGTGGAACTTCCCGCGCACCCCTGGAATACACGTACCCTGCTGTAATCGCGTGTGTAACTTCCCCTGCACCCTGAAATACACGGACCCTGCTGATATCGCGTGTGGAACTTCCCACGCACCCCTGGAATACACGTACCCTGCTGATTTTGCGTGTGAGCCTTCCCCCGAACCCTGTAATACACGTACCCTGATGGAATCGCATGTGGAACTTCCTGCGCACCCTGAGATACGCGTACCTTGCTCGCACGGGCCCAATCGCGTGTGGAAATTCCCGCGCACCCCTGAAATACAGGTACCCTGATGGAATCGCGTGTGGAACTTCCCGTGCACCCCTGGAATACACGTACCCTGCTGTAATCGCGTGTGAGACTTCCCCTGCACCCTGAAATACACGTACCCTGCTGATATCGCGTGTGGAACTTCACGCGCAGCCCGAAATACACTTACCCTGATGGAATCGCGTGTGGAACTTCCCGCGCACCCCTGGTATACACGTACCCTGCTGATTTCACATGTGAGACTTCCCCCGCACCCTGTAATACACGTACCCTGATGGAATCGCATGTGGAACTTCCCGCGCACCCCTGAGATACGCGTACCTTGCTCGCACGGGCCCAATCGCGTGTGGAAATTCCTGCGCACCCCTGAAATACACGTACCCTGATGGAATCGCGTGTGGAACTTCCCGTGCACCCATGGAATACACGTACCCTGCTGTAATCGCGTGTGTAACTTCCCCTGCACCCTGAAATACACGTACCCTGCTGATATCGCGTGTGGAACTTCACGCGCACCCCTGAAATACACGTACCCTGCGGAAATCGCGTGTGTAACTTCCCATGCACCCTGAAATACACGTACCCTGCTGATATCGCATGTGGAACTTCACGCGCACCCCATAATACACGTACCCTGATGGAATTGCGTGAGGTACTTCCCGTGCACCCCAGTGATACACGTAGCCCGCTTGCTGTGCTGGTACAGGGTTAGCGCAGCCCTTTGCGCTGGATTGGGTATATTGATGGCTTTTCCCTGCGCGAGAGGCGTTCCTGGGGGCGTAACTGGCGCTGCTGCAGGGTCGCTGCGCCACTGTGCGCCACGGCTGGTTTTGGTGGCTGGAATCCATGAATACGCTGTGCGCGGAATTGGATTTTAGCGCACGCGGCTGGTGCAGGGATTCGCACGCGCACACTGTGCGCCAGCCGCGTGCGCCACTTGTGCGCTGGATTCTATGAATTACCCCCCAAGTGTCAGTATGAAGATAAGGAAGACTTAACTATACTACAATCAAAACTAAACAATGAGCAAAGTAGCATTTTTCAAGAAGTAACAAAACAAATTGCACATGGTGTAAAACATGAAAATAAAGAATGTTCCTGCCATAATTAAAAACCTATACTACTGTACGTCAGTGGTGAAGCTGGTTCTGGCAAAACATTCCTAATCAAAATCATTAGTAAGTTCCTTCAACAATTGACAAACAACAAACTGTCAGCTGTTGTCACTGCCCCCACAGGTTTAGCTGCCTACAACATAGGTGGTGTTACATTACACCGATTACTACTATTACCAGTAGAACACCAGAACAAATTAGACTATTACAAACTTTCTGCAGAAGCTGCAATGGAATTACGCAGAGTATTGAAACAAATGAAAATGCTACTAATAGATGAAGTGAGCATGGTGTCCAACCTGATGTTAGCTTTGATTCACCTCAGATTACAAGAAGTACTCAACACAGACTATGAAGAGCTCTTTGCAGGAAAACACATTATTGTTTTTGGAGATCTGCTTCAATTAACACCAGTAAAAGGTGAACCTATTTTTAAAACATTAGGGCACAAACTCTGCCGTAAAACTGTTGGCAGCATTGGAAATGTCAAACTTTGGCAACATTTCCAATACAGAGAATTAACAGAAAACATGCGCCAATCTGCAGATCTAACTTATGCCAACATTTTAAAAAGTTTGAGAGTTGGTATACTTTCTAAAGAAGCAGAAGCAACATCGAAAACCTGTCACATTAATGCACTTTATGGCGATAATGCATGTGCTACAGATGTTATGGAACAATTAGCCCACAAAAATGTCAATTTTATGGCGTTAATGCCAACTCTTGCAAGCTGTTTCAAATTCAATGAAATCATGCTAAGTAAAGAAATGCAACCAATAATGGAAATTAGCGCCACAGACAAACTAGATGTACATGGTATGACACTACCCATGTGTGACCAAGCCACAACAAGACTAAATAATTTAGAAAAATCAATCTCAAACAAAGCAGGCTTAGAAAAGATTTTAAAATTATCCTTAAATTGCAGAGTAATGCTTAAACGTAACCTTGACGTGGACCAAGGACTAGTTAATGGAGCACTGGGTACAGTTGTTGGCTTTCAAACATACCCACGTGACAACAAAATTCAGTTTGTCAATATACTTTTTGACAAACTTTCAGAAGTAAAACGGATAGGACGCTTAACAGCTAGATTCCTTCTCTTCAAAGATATGTATGTACGCAGAGATCAATTTTCTCTAACTCTTGCATACGCAGTCACAATTCATAAATCACAAGGTCTTACCCTAGACAAAGCAATGATAGATATTGGTAACACAGTCTTTAAAGAAGGCATGAGCTACGTAGCATGATCACGCTTACGTACACTTGACGGTCTATTTCTAATCAACTTTGATGCAAGTAAAGTAAACGCTGATATTCCTTGCATTTTAGAATATAATAGACTTCGCTCACTATACACTCCCCATCTAAACACATATTCTGTTCCACAAAAACTAAAACGTTGTAAAAGAAGACTAAATAAAACAGAAATGCAACAGGATGTCACTGCAAATCCTCCAAAGAGAGTAAAAGAAACTAATACTTCATCAAGTACCACAAACAAAAAAGAATCAATTAGAGAAAGTAAACCAGGTACTTCTTTAAAGAAGGAAGACAAACTCCAAAAAAATCAGTTAGATACAGAACTACCAGGACCATTTAAATTCTCAAATATAGTTGGTGTAAGTTGCTATGCAAATGTAGCAATGAATATTCTATTTCAATTACCACCAATTGTTGACAACATTTACTCACAATGTACAGACCCATTGTGTTTGCAAATGTTAGTACTTCACAGAAATGCAGCAAACAATCCTGACAACACATATAGTGTTTTTGGAATAAGACAACAATTGGACTACTGTGCTGGAATGGTGAAATTCACTATAAACTCACAGGAAGATCCACAAGAATTTCTAATGTACTTACTACAAGTACTGGAAAACAAAAACATACCTATAAATGAAATCTTTCAGATTTCATACATGTGGAAACATACATGCACTCTCTGCAACAATGTGACACAAGAAGAAATCCCCAATGATCGCTTCATATATATATCAATACCAAATTGTGAATCCATTCCATTTCAGCAATGCAATGCAAACCATGGTAGATTATTCTCTACCTGCAATTCAGATAATCGCTCCACGTTAGTAATACAAACACATAGTAAATACGTAATACTAATGCTTCTACGTTACAATGCAGATGGTACCAAAAACAACTGCAAGCTGACTGGATTCACACATGGTCAAATATATCACTTGGTAAGAAAACCATCACAACAATAGGTATAATCTACCACGCAGGAGCCACAACCAATTCAGGGCACTACACTGCATACATAAAAAAGAAATGTGGATGGTTTGAATGTAATGATAGTACCATTACTCTAAAGGAGAGATTACCAGCAAATCTTACAAACGCTTATTTGATCTTCTTAAAACCAAAATTTGATAAATAAACTGTATTTAAACCTTTAAGTAAATTTGTGTTACAAAAATATAAACTGTTAGAATACTCCAAAAGCTATCTAACTGCTCCAAGATTCTACAACAACTAATCAGATGAATGAATACCACTAAATTAGACCAGAAAATACACAGTTAGAATGAGCCAATTGGTATCTAACTGTCCCAAAATTATAAATTTGTGTTAAAATAATATAAACTGTTAGACTACTCCAAAAGCTATCTAACAGCTCAAAGATTCTACAACAACTAATCAGATAAATGAACAGTTAGAATACGCCAATTGGTATCTAACTGTCTCAAAATTTAACAATATCCAAATAGGTAAATCAAAACCACTAAAATATATTAAAAAAATAGACAGTTAGAATATGCCTCCAAAATTTTATAATATCAAAACAAATGAAGAATCTGTTACTGCTCCAAAAAAAATACAACAAAGCAAAGTATAAAGCATTAGCCAGAAACAACAAGTGAACACTGAAAACAAACAAACAAATAAACTGTAGCATAACAGAAAAAGGTTTTTTTTTAATCCAACATGGATTCTTTTTTTCTCCCACAGACCCAATGATTTTAGCAACAAATACAGAAACTGAGCAAATTGCACAGTACTCTGATTTGTACTCTACTAAATATGAGGGTCGAAAAAAAAATAAAAGTATATTGCTTATACAATGTAATAAGTCATTACAAAATACTAGTACTAACATGCTATTTTCTTTTATCACAGAAATGAAGAAGAAAAACATGGACTCCCATTAACAGTAAGTATACAATAATAAGGACAACCATAGCAGCATATCACATCCATAGTTTCTAATACCTTTGTTCCTTATACATTTGTTTTTCACCCAAGGTTATAAGCAAATATGAATGTGATATGCTGTGGTGGTTGTTGCCAGGGCATACAATCTTGGGTGCATGGCCAAATGGCCATGCACCCAAGACTCTATGCCCTGGCAATAACCACCGCAGCATATCACATCCATAGAGTCAAACATTTCAACTATGATCTATGGGAAACTTTTAATGTCCGCGAACAATGTGAGTGTTCTTAGAACACTTTGAACTTGCCAGCGATCAATACGGACACCGTTTTCAGGACACCCCCTACGAACATTCCAGGACATCGGGAGTGTTCTTAGAAGCGTCTTCAGAACACCACCATCTTGTTTATTTTCGAACATTTCAGGACACCGCGAGTGTTCTTAGGACACATTCAACTTGACAAAGAACAATACGGACAGCGTCCTCAGGACACCCCCTACGAACACTCCCCGACACCGCGAGTGTTCTTAGAAGCCTCTTCAGAACACCACCATCTTGTTTATTTGCAAACATTTCAGTACACCACGAGTGTTCTTAGGACACATTCAACTTGACAGAGAACAATACGGACAGCCTCCTCAGGACACCCCCTACGAACACTCCCCGGACACCGCGAGTGTTCTTAGAAGCGTCTTCAGAACACCCCCATTTTGTTTATTTGCGAACATTTCAGGACACCGCAAGTGTTCTTAGGACACATTCAACTTGACAGAGAACAATACGGACAGCGTCCTCAGGACACCCCCTACGAACACTCCCCGGGCACCGCGAGTGTTCTTAGAAGCGTCTTCAGAACACCCCCATTTTGTTTATTTGCGAACATTTCAGGACACCACGAGTGTTCTTAGAACACATTCAACTTGACAGAGAACAATACGGACAGCGTCCTCAGAACAACCCCTACAAACATTTCAGGACACCGGGAGTGTTCTCAAAAACGTCTTCAGAACACCCCCATTTTGTTTATTTGCGAACATTTCAGGACACCGCGCGTGTTCTTAGAACACATTCAACTTGACAGAGAAAAATACGGACAGCATCCTCAGGACACCACCTACAAACACTCCCCGGACACCGCAAGTGTTCTTAGAACAGTTTCACTTTGCTTGCGAACAAAACGGACACATATTGACTCCTTAGAACACCCCCTAGTTAGTTTATTTAGAACATTTCAGAACACCTGTGATGGCCGCAAACAAATCGAACACAAAAAGAACGTCAAACACATAAAAAAAACAACTTTCATCCTATCTCATACACTCCCACCCTCCCCAAACACTCCTACACACCAACACACTCTACAAAATACACATTTTGAACAAAGTTTCACCGCGCTGTCCGGGGACGTCCGCGAATCCAATATGGCGGGCGCTATTGAAAAATCTGACACGCTTCACACTCCACGCCGTCCAATCAGCGAACACTTTGCATGTCCGCGAACATCACGCAAGACGATTGGCCAATCAGGACACTTTCCGCGGAGCGAACAGGGAAGTGTATCTGCAAACCGAACAAAGATATCACTAATTTTTTTTACCTACTTTTTGGTCATTTTAAGAAAAACTACTGGACGGATTTTCACCAAATTTGCAAAAGCACGCTTTCGGGACCAAGCCGCTGCTCCTGGTCCAAATTTGGTGGAAATCCGTCCAGCGGTTTGGGCTGTATGCGCGAGCACACATTTTTTCCCATTCACTCTATGGAGAGTGAGTATAATGTATACAAATATGAGCATATAGAGGGAAGGTAGAGTAATAAAAATAAAACTATGAGAAAGTGCTGATAACCATAATGATTATCTTCATGCACAGAAAGGATTGCTCTCTTTCAAGCCTGTATCTTCCGCTATGTACATGTTTCATATGATGTGACAGGACCCTAAGTCTACAAATATAGTACCTTTTCAATTTTTACTTCCTGACTGTTACTGAAGAAAACTATGTGGCTTCGATATGTCAGTAAAAGGATAAAAAGGGAGAGCCAGCCATGTGATGTCATCAGTTATGTCATCAATGACATTTGTGATGTCATCTTTGATGTCCTGGGTGTTAGTGTTAGCAGTGCACGGTGGCGCGAGTTATGGTTGCTTATGTTACCATAACTGGCGAATTTCAGGAGTTTTTCGGTTTTACTTTGAGCCATAACGTCTCTTTAAAAAAGTTTTTTCACTGAATTTCATAGGTTTTTAATAGCGCAACTTAACCATAACGTCCCTTTAACAAAGTTTTTTTAATATCACGCAAACAATATACAAACATGGGGTGCAAAAACCTTCTTCTACAGATGGCTTTACACAGAATGTTGCAAAGTAAGAATTTATGCTCGTTCACATTGAAGGTCAGCTGCTTCCATTTTTTTCTCGGGCCCCGGAGAGGCTCACAAAGCGGACTATAAGGTTGTATTGAGTTTTGACCTTGACAGACAGAGATTGTGATGAAAGACTTCTCTTGAAGGAGTGTTGCTAAAACGTAAGAGAAGATAAAGATGAAATTTCTGAAACGAAACCACTTTTACATATTATATCACTATACGAAAGATCGTTGGCACACGCAGAGTCGTATTTTGGGACTGCACCACTCGAAGACAATGGAAATTGCAATTGTACTGTAAGTAACCCTTTAGATTACTTTATACCAAATATAATTACAATAGCGTAGCATTAAAGACCGCTCAAGTTGAACTTGTTCGTTGAAAGTGGCATAATGTTTTCTACCGTGCACTATCACCGCCAAATTGATCCCCTGTCGTTTAGAGGGCTCTGAAAAAGGCAGACGACACAGGGTGGGTTAATAGAAATAATTTAACCGGTCTATAGGCGGTCAAGCGCTCTACTCGCTGTGCCACTTCACTGTAGCCTGTCAAGTGGCACAGCGAGTACAGCGCTCGCTTTGACATCCGTGCACAGCTTGCTAACGCAAGTTTGAATCCCGGCAAGGCGAAACTCAGCCTTTCATCCTTCCGTGATCGATAAATGAGCACCACACACCGTGGTTAATAATAAGCACCGCTTACATACCTCACGGTTCTTAGCGCTATATGAATGGGAAAATATTATTATTTTATTATTAACATACTCTGTTGCACTATCTTAGATAGCAAATAGTTTCACGCCCTAATAAATAAAATGATGATTTTTAATGAAGATCGGCTGGTGAGACTAATTTATGTTTTTTAAAACAGGTACGTGGCCCCATTTTGTCTATGTCACGATTTACAGACTCCAGCGGATGGGGTCTTCAACTGCCAGGTGCAAGTCCAAATATGCAACTTCATGACCCTCACCATTTTATGGGACAATCGCCAAGGACCAATATGCCCTTACGCAGTACTAGCGGCTACAAACAACATACCAACCAATAGGGTGGTCTAATGGCTCGTTGTTGGAGCAACCTTCCGATTATCAGAGCGACCATTTACTGCGTTTATCATAAATCAACAGCCTATCTACCGCAAAGGAACAACGCGTGGCTCCAAATAAACTTTTGCTGATCGACAGCAGAGACAATAGCAAATCGCTGAATATTCACTAAACATTTCATGTGAAATAAATGTACTTTACCAAATGTACAATCCTGCTGTTTACTTTTAAACCACAGTTTCATATTCCGAATTGTGGCGCACTGAGTTGTAAGCTGATCTAACACTCTCTGTACCGCAAAGGAACATCGCGTGTCTCAACGTGAACTTTTGCGGATCGACAACAAAGACAAATGCAAATTGCTGAATATTCTCTAAACATTTGATGTCAAATAAATGTACTTTACAACATTTACAATCTTGCTCTTTGCTTTTAAATCACAGTTTCATATTCCGAATTGTGGCGCGCTGTGTTGTGACATAATGTGTGTTGTCTTCCGGGTTCTGTGTAAAGTCGCGTAGTACTGGAGACGACTGGGCGCGTTTCATTACGCACCCTGTAACGTCACGGAGAAAGGCGGGGAATATGAATGCTTTGATAATATCAGGCTTAGGGGCGGGATATATGATTTAGTGTCGCAAAAGCAAGTCAGCCAGGTCAATAGCGCCAGTCATAGGATTATCACATCATGTCGGCGCACACCAGCCGGATTTATCGTTTCTTTAGTGGACAAAAAGTCGGTTGACACCCTTAGGAAATTGTACTATTAGCGAACAAAAGGAGTGCTCTTAAAACACTTTCACCCTGACAACGAACAATACAAACAACGTTCTCAGAACACCCCCATTTTGTGTAATTGCAACCATTTCGGGACACTGCGAGTGTTCTTAGAACACATTCAACTAGACAGATTACAATACGGACAGCGTCCTGAGGACACCCCCAGTTTGTGTATTTACGAACAATTAAGTACACCGCGAGTGTTCATAGCTCATTTTTACCTTCCTTGCGAACAAAAATGACACATACTCCGTCCTCTAAACACCCCACCATTTAGTTTATTTACAAAATGTCAGAGCAGCCGTGTTCTCCGCGGACAAATCAAACGCAACAAAAAGGTCTAGCACATAAAAAACAAAACATTGGACCTATCTCATACTCCCCCACCCTCCCCAAACACTCTTACACACCAACACACGGCACTAAATACAATTTTTTATCCACGTTTCACTGCGCTGTACGCGGTCAACTGCGAATACAAGATGGCGGGCGCCACAGAAAATCTGACGCGCTCCACGCCCCTCGCCGTCCAATCAGCGAACACATCGCATGTCCGCGGACATGACGCAAGCCCATGGGCCAATCGGGGTGCTGTCCGCGGAGCGAACAGGGAAGTCCGTCCGCGAAGCGAACGCAGATATCACTAATTTTTTTGCCTTACATTTTGGTCATTTTTAAGAAAACTACTGGACAGATTTACACCAAATTTACAAAAGCACGCTTTTGGGACCAGGCCGCCGCTCCTGCCACAAATTTGGTGTAAATCCGTCCAGCGGTTCGGGCTGTAGCCGTGCGCAAAGTGTTTTCCCATTCAGTCTATGGGAAAAAAAAAAGTTTTGGGACCCCCCCTATAACTTTTCCCCCCCTGGACGAATCCTCACCAAACTTTGCAAAGAAATTTAGAGTGACCCAACTACTTTTTTTGCAAAGTTTGGTGAGGATCCGTCCAGGGAGAGCGAAGTTATAAGCCGCCCAAAAAGTGCTCTTCCTATGGAAACACAACTTAACCATAACTACATGGCCACTACTGTGGCCATGTAATATAACCTCGATTGCAGAGACAAGTAATGAAACTAACAGTATCTCAACACTCTCTGTAGACTTATGTGCTTTATAAACCACATACGGACATACACAGCTACTCTTGCTTCATCATTGACGGCAACACCATTCCCACTGCCAAAAGTGTAAAAACTCTGGGTTTCTATCTCGACACTAACACCAAATTCGCCAAACAAATTAATATGACTGCCTCAGCCTCTGCTTACACTGGGAAACTAATCAGAGCCTGCAGACCTTTGATATCCCCCAACAATTGCCTTACTCTAGCCAGAGCACTTATACAATCCAAACTGGATTATTGCAACAGCCTGTATGTAGGTGCCAATAAAACGGTTGTCAATAAACTGCAAGTTCTACAAAACAATGCACTCCGTGCCGCCCTTAATATTCCCAGAAGAGAACATATCTCAGCCACAAGAATCTCATGCAAATGGCTCTCCATCCAACAAAAAATAGACCTAAAAACTATCTGCCTCACCTACAAAGCTCTTAACCACCTGGCCCCACCTTATTTAACCGATACATTCACCTTAAAACAGAATATTAGAGCCACCAGATCCTCTAATACACTACAACTGACAGTGCCCAAATACTCCCTAAAAAGAGCCGGTGGTTCCAGCTTCCCAGTTCCAGCCTCACAATTATGGAACACTATTCCATTGGACATCAAATCTACCCCTATATTTCAACCTTTCAGAACTAAGATCATCACCTGGTTACTCAACAAATAACTAACACTGTATGTATGTATGTATCCGCTACGATGTTACTAATTCCACTATAACTGCTTTCATAACTGCTTTTGTAACTATACTTATACTGCACAAATGTACAAATGTTCTTACCTATGCCTGTAACCTGTTGCTTAAGCGCCCATATACCTCTGGATCAGGAGCGCTATACAAATAAATAAAAAAACAAACAAACAAACAAACACAAGTCACATTATATACTATTCTGGAATCCAGGCAATTATTGCCATCTTCAAAACGAAGCTTATTGTATAGTGACATACTTTACTTTGTTTAAACTTATCACTGTTGCATTATTTTGTGTTCCTCTCCTGCAGCCAGAATTATAGTGGGTTTCACAAGGCATGGCCATCCACATTCTTGGCACCATGTAGGGCTTGCACGGAAAAAGAAGCAAACCATCCTTGACAGTAACGTGGTTAAGTTTATATATATATTTTTCTGTGTTTCTTCAAAAGAGCATTGGTTTTTTTAGACGATAGGATGCTAGACTGAAATAAAGGGAGAACCCGAGACCTGACTAATGCTCGGTCAATATTTTAACTTTTTTTTAACATTATCATGACCTCAAATGGTCTGCGAAGTGCCTACAATTAAAGAAATGATGGCTGCAATGAACTGCAGGTAAGTCCATACTTAGTTCCTTTATTCAGATGTTACATAATTCCTTTAAGATATAGCACAGGAACCCACTGGCTCCTAACACCCAGGCTACATCCTCCCAAATCACAGAGGTGGAACACTAGGGACAAAGCCAGTGGGGCGAAGTGGGCGGGAGCGGTTGGGAGCGCTGCTCCTCTACTTCTGTTAATTAAGGTTTACTGTTCTAAAACTTTTATTTTTAAAAAGAAACCGTTCTGGAATGGTTTCGTTTTCAAATAAAAGTGTAGGAAGAAGTTGAAACTTGCACCTACAGTGCACTGCACTGAACGTTCCCCTCAACGTTTGGGTTGGGGGTGGCGATGGAGTTTGTGGAGAGCGGTACAGGCCAATAGGGAACATAGTTCTAATGCTTCTTTTCGTACACTTCGACCACTGGACACAGCATTCTCACACTCATACATACACATTCTGAAATTAACTCTGACTTAATATATTCCAAACCTGCATGCTTCCATCCATAAACCAAAGCAGATCCCAACAACACACCTCCCTTCCTTACTGAAAATACACACTCACAGACACACACTCACAGACACACACACAAACATATACAGCTGCACACAGAAGTCGCACCCTAATCCGAGCTTCCCATTCATTACACATAGCAATAGAATTTATGAATAAGAGTTGACCAACAACATCCCTCCAAAGGCACCAAAGGTCAAGGGCACCAAAGGTCAAGTACAGGGCATACACCCTAAACCAAACACAAAGGTAGGAAGATGCACCCAAGCATCTAGACACGCCTCACATGCCCCGTAATGTGAAAACTAGAAGCAGGATCCAAATTGACCACTCATCATCACTCACTCACTAAACTTTATTACTGCCAATCCATCACCATATTTCATACACTTGACCGACTTCCACATGGGCCATAATGAGAGCATTACACTCTCTAACCTTTAGCACCCGCATGGTGGATACTTAACTACATCCAATCCCTTCCATATGTATGACCTACCTCCACACTAAGGACCTTGCCCTCTGTAAAATGTAGCCCACATAGGACGCTTATAACAACATTCATTCCATTGCATACACGTGGCAAACCTCCATATGTAGCCACAGTAAGAGCAACATGCTCTACAACCTCTAGCACCCCAAACGTTATACAATAACAATCCAATCCACACATCTGGCATGTTCATCGTGATGTCCCAATTAGCCACAATCCAATCCAAAACACAATTAACCTGACATACTTAAAAACCATTGCAACATTCACATCCATGTCCCTATAACAAGCGACATAACATGGCACCCAGTCACTTAATAACAAGTGCACTATATAACAACAAGTGCACTCACAATGCATTTAGGAGAATTAACACTTACACATCAAATGTCAGTACACCTATACATTTTGACACACATAAATGTGCCGATAATAACATCTTCCCACACATCCAAAACACCTGACATTCATTTAAAAAACAACTATTTAAAATCTTGTATACATTTGTTAATTGTGTTCCTACCAGTACGTGTTCCCTGCTGCAGGTGGAACACTAGCCCTGCAAAGCCTCCACATGTATTAATGAATTCCTACAGTTAACAATTGGGCCTCATTCCGACCCTGGCGTTAACCAAGGCGCTATTAGTGCCTTGGTTGACGCCGGTATTTTTCCAACTCCGCCATGGTGAATGCGTAATTACCGCCCCATTCCAAGGTTGGCGGGGGCGGTAATTCCCCATTCACCATGGGCCCTTCCCCATTCCTATTTTTGGCCCATAGGGCTCAATGGGAATGGGGAAGGCGCTAATTACGGCACTGTAAATTACGGTGCCGTAATTAGCTCCTAGGTCCCTTTGCGGGTTGGTTTTTTAACGCCTGCAAAAAGCAGGCGTTAAGTACCAACCCGCAAAGGGAACTCGGAATAGGGCGGTAAGTGTTTAACGGCACCGGTCTCGTTACCGGTGACCGTTAACCCTTACTGCCCTACTCGGAATGACCCCCAATGTGATGATGTCACTGTAATATCATCCACTCACAATATCCAAACATACACACTACATCTAAAAGTTCATAAATAGACCTATTTTAAGAGTCCTTGTTGCATATTCAACTTAAGCCCTGCAAATCCTCAAAATAATGTACTCAAAAAGTGTTATGTCTCAGTACCACACCCATGCATCATCACAGCAATATGTTTAACCACTACAGAATTTGACATTTAATCAGTCCTACTCTCACCAGCCCGTGCTCCAGTAGTCGGGTCTAGTCCTTTCCCAGCCAGTTTGTGATCCTGCTCCACCCGATCCACATTGGCACACTTCCATTCCTGCTCCATGCCATCTCATACCTGTAGGCACTCACTCTCCACGGATGCTCCCTCGTGCAGTACTCCCATGCGAAACCCTATCCTTTATCCCTTTTTTGGACCTCAGATAACTCCACCGTGATGTTGTCACCATCACATATGACGTTCCACTCCATGCCGCTAGGTTCTTTACTAGCAAGCTCTGTGCACATATGTCCCTCATTGCGCATTCACCTATCCTTTGCTGACATCACCAGTCCTGCTTTGGTGATCCTCAGAGATGGAACTTCCTACTCCCTGTTCGCCCTCACGCTCTCTAAACCATCTCCGAGAATTCTCGAGAACCTCCCCCTCACTTTACTACACTCCTCCACCATGCACCTCATTCCACTTGGAGGGGCAAGTCGGGCATGTGGCTTTCTGTTCTCCTTTGCCACTTCTCTTTGCAGGTTAACGTTCCCCCTTCTCAGACACACAATCTGGCCACAACACCTCAAGGGATTGCCATTATCCTTACAGCCTACCAAGGATCTGGTGGATTCCCAAGGTGCTCCACACATATTGTTTGACCAGTCCCAACTGCTAGAGAACCACGACCAGTAGGCTACATTCTGATATATAGGGACTTCTGTGGAAATTCATCATCCAATCCAACAAGGTCTATAGTATCCTGCAGCCTCCCTGGGTGGTGGGACCTTCTTGGGGCCAGGGGGTCCTTCACTGGCTGCTCCCTCCATCACAGCTTTCATACTTCAAATCCTTTGTCCGTCAGCAGGCATGAGTCCATCTCCTTGAGTTCAGGAAAGACCAGTTCGTCAGCATCGTTATGAAGGATGATCCTAGACACTGCAGGCAACACCATACTTAATTTCTTCATTCAGATGTTACATAAATCCTTTAAGAAATAGGCGAGGAAACCACTGGCTTCCACCACCCAGGTTACATCTTTTCAACTCCCAGTAGTGTAACACCAGGGATATAACATGCACTCACTCACACATACACATTCTGACAGTAAGTATAGAGGCTGCATGTTTTCAAGTAATCTGCGTCTATTGAAAATATGTGATAATTGCACAAAGACATGCCCTGCACATAAAAGTGCTCCTTAGTTGTATCCAAAATCCTTATAATCGGCATTGCAGCAGCATCCGCAGAAACAGCGATGAATAATCATTATTTTCTTTCATGATAACCAATGACACCAGGGAACAAAGGCACCTTGTTATCAGCCGCATTCACTACCTGAGGACGGGATTATACCAAACGTAAAAAAAGAAGCACATGCTTGAAACTCAGACGAACTTTGGCCCTTCCCCTGTTGTGTGATATAGAGTTTCTGTGAAGAAGGATTTTAATCACAGACATAACTGATTAGCAAAAGAAACTGGAATGCCTACACATCTAATTGATGCTGTGGTTCGAAGGTCATTTATGGGCGTTTGTTTTTCACATGTACATTTGGAAATTAGTTGCGGAAACGTTAAGCAAAAAAAAAAACATAAAGTAAAGTGTACCTTCTTTGTAACAGAATCTCAAAGACAACAGTGCGTGAAATCCAAACAACAAAGAATTTGAGTAGGTTAAATATGTCACCCCATTTGCGTCACCTTTTTGAAATGAAATGATTACAGTCGTCGATTGTGAATGCGCGTTATTTTAATTGCCTCATAGTGTGCAATCGGTTTGAACACCGAGAATAAACGTAATTCTGATTGAACAAAGAATATAAAGTCAGCATTTGGCCAAAGTCAAGTCCCGATAATAAATTAAAATTGCTCTTTTATGCAGAGATGTCTTCATTTTGGGAGAAAAAAAACAACCGATATTGCCTATTGTAGTAAGAACAGTTAATCATTGCACTGATAGCTACAGTATCTACAAGGGTGTGATATTTTGAGATGTCATACAATGATGATCCATTTACAGAAAAGACTGCTGTTGTTTTCTTTGTTTCTTTGCAACCTTTGCCCAGTAGTTTATGCATACCCAACCGTAGACGTATTTGCAGTTTAAGAGAATCTGCAAGAACAATGAATTTGCAGGACATGAAATGATATTCAAAGCCATGAAAGTGTTAGTATCATATCGATAATTCATTTTATCTGCATTCATCTCTATTAATAAATCTGTATGTCAAGTCAGTGTGGCAAATGGAAGAGATGCGGGTAAGAATCATGGCTGTGTTTATACAACCCATTACGCAGATGTATTTGTTATGTTATGTTATTTGGCCTTTAGATAGTGCTCTATATATCATTGATATGACCTCAAAGCGCTGGTATGTTGAACGTCCTCGGGGACCTTAGTCCAGGTCAGTAGAGCGAGTAGAGAGAGTTAGTGTCGTCGGGTGCACCAGCTATGTGTGCAGCTGGAGTAGTTGCCTGATGGTAGCTGTATCCTAGCAATAGGTGTGGTGGTGGAAATATCAGTTGAATGTGTGCAGTCTGGTGGGCGGACACCCAGACTGAGTTCTGGCTGTGTTAGGCCTGTAGGACGCCTATGTGAGCAGCTAGGCTGGTTTGTCATGGGATATAGCTGTGTTTTATTAGAGTGATCAGGTGTTTGTCGGGTAGTGTTTGTATGTGAGCAACTAGGCCAAATTTATCGAGGGGTATAGCTGTACTCTAATTGGGTGATGGTGTACAGTAGAGAGTAAGCGTAGTGATATGATATGATGGTTCATGCATAAAGCGCCTAAGCATAATGCGCATTGAAGCGGTAGGTGAGGTACGGACAGTGGGGACATGCCAGGAACGGTACATGAGGGGACTGGAGGGGCTGGGCAGGCGGTCACTTTGTGGGACACGAGAGGGCATGGGTGTACAGTGATATCATAAGGGACCAGGAGGATTGGGGTATTGCATTACCGTGGGCAGGCAGGGCTGTGAACATAGTTGTGGCATATTGTTCCAGCCGATTGGGGCAGCAACGGGATGGTCTGGGCAGCAGTGGAACGTGGGGGCCTAGGGTAGTGGGTGCACAGTGACATCGAGGGGAAGAGAGGGGCTGGGTAAACAACAACATCACGGGACCAGGGGGGCACTATGCATTGACACCACGGGGGCTGGAGTGGTAGGCCCAATATGGACATTGCAGAGACTAGTGGGCTGGGCATACAGTAACAGGGTCCAGAGTGTTACGGGGCGGGGGCCTGAGGGGCGGTGTACACAGTGACAACACGGGAGCTTGAGGGTTGGATACTCAGGGACATCACAGAGAATAGAGGGCTGGCCTTACAGTGACAGGGCATGGGACCAGAGGGATACATAGCGACTGGAAGGATGGGTTTACAATGACAGGATGGGGGGCAGGAAGGTAGGGTACAAGCGACACACTGGTGCCTCGGTGGCATACAATGAAATCACTGGGACTCAAAGCGGTGGGATATTACAGAGGGATATATAGCGATATTACGTGAAGAGGAGGGCAGGGGAACATAGCGAGACACAGGGCACACAGCGGCGGAGGGATTGGTTTACGGCGACAGGACGGGGGGGTCAAAGGGATACATAGCGACAGGAAAGATGGGTTTACAGTGACAGGACGGAGTGGACTAGCAGGCAGGGTACAAGCGACACATGGGGACTTGAGGCGGTGAGATACTACAGAAGGCTATATAGCGATATCACGGGAACAGGAGGGCAGTGGAACACAGCGACACACAGCGCACATCGGCTAAGGGCTGGGCTTACAGCGATAGGATGGGGGGTCTAGACTAGAGGGGATGGCAATACAGAGGGATACATGGGGAACAGGAAGGTAGGGTACACAGCAACACGCAGGCACAGTGGGGCACACATCAAGATTATGGGGACTAGAGGGGCGGGGGATGCAGATGGATATATAGCGGTATTACGGGAACAGGACGGCAGGGGCACACAGCGACAAAGCGGCACACAGTTGTACACAGAGACAGAGTGCTGGGCTTACAGTGACAGGACCGAGGGGCTAGTGGGATACATAATGACGTGGGGAAAGGAGGCAGGGAACACAAGGACACATGGGCGCATCACAGGGACTAGAGGGGAGGGCAATACAGAGGGCTACATAAAGACATCACGGAGAAGGTACCAGAAGGTACACAGCGATCTCACCAGGATCCTGTGTGATATCATGGGGATCGTGGGCTGGGGCAAAGATCAGCCACGTGGGCCCAATCGCCCGGGTGAACACAACTTGGGCGGAGTGATGATCCAAAAGTGATTCATTATTTTGTATTCAGGGATAGGATTGTCTATGGCTGTGTCTATGGCTGAATCAGTGGTCGTGATCAATGATGACATGGTTAGGTCACATTGTATTAAATCTTTCGGTGTCTTGGAAATTCAATCACTTCTTAAGGTTGAGGTTGGTGTTATGGAAAGAGCCATGTTTTTAGTACTTTGCGCAATGTCATATAGTCTTGGGTGTGTTGAATATGTGGAGGAAGTAAGTTCCACAGAGTCGGGCCAAGTCAGCGAAAGCGGAAACCTTTGATCCTGTCAGAGTGGTGGTAGGGATCACTAAAAGAGGGCAGCGCTTGATCTTAGGAAGCAGGTGGAAGGTAAGGTTTTATCTTTTTTTGCAGCTGGCCGGACTTGTGCACTGCATGGTGATTGATGCACAGTGTCTTGAAGGTGGCTCTTCGTCCGACTGGGAGTCAATGGAGGGTTCAGAGAGCAGGAGAGGTGTGGTCTCTTAGGCCCAGGGCGAGGAGCAGCTTAGAAGCAGCGTTTTGCGCTCTTTGGAGTTTGTTTAAGTGGTATGCTGGGACTCCTAGATATAGGAAGTTGGCATAGTCCAGGCTCGATATTACAATCGACATAACAGCAGCAAGTCTGTTCGGGAAGGAGATGTAGGGGAAGATGTGTCTGAGAAATTTGAGGTGGTAGTGGCAGCATTTAGACACATTGTTGATCCGTCGAGAGAGGATTAAGCCAGAGTCCATAGTGTAGCCTAGGCTTTTTACTGTGTCGGAGGGGGTGGGGTGTTGGCCAAGTGAAGGGGGCTAAGGGAGAGGATGAGGTAGAAGTGCAGTGTCGCTTCACACCATGATTTTGGTTTTGTGGGGTTTAGGAGGAGGTGGTTTATTGTCATCCATCAGTCGATATCTAGTAGACAGGTTTGAGGTCACACTGGGGGTTGGAGTCTGAATTGTGGATTTTAAGGATGATTTGGGTATCGTCAGTGTAGTTGTAGTATGAGATGTTGTGCGGGTGGATGATTCCAGGAAGGGTGGACATATAGAGGTTGAATAGTAGGGCAGATAGACATGCGCCTTGCGGTACTCCAGTATTAACTGAGTGAGCAGCTGAGATAAAAGGGGAGAGGAGGATTATTTGTTTCCTGCTGCTGAGAAAGGAGGCAATCCACTTGAGAGCGGTTCCACAGATGCCAAAGGAGTGGAGACGGTCAAGGAGGATTGAGTGGTTATTGTGTCAAAGGCTGCAGATAGGTCAAGGAGAATTAGTACAGCGCATCCCCCGTCTTCGTGACCTTAAGATCATCCCAGATTGAAATCAGCGTGGTTTTGGTTCCATGCCGTGGTCTGAAGCCTGATTGTGCAGGGTTGAGGAGGTTGTTGGATTCAATACAGGTGTTTAGCTGGGGTATGCTGTTTGGTCAATGAGTTTTGCGAAGGAATATGGTGTTCAAGATGGCTCTGTAGTTTTTCAGGTTGAGGGGGATGAGGGATGAATTTTGAAGGCATCGGGAAAGACGCCGGAGCTGAGAGAATCATTCAGTATGGTTCTTGCGTGTTCTCCTGTGCAGGTGGACGAGAATATTTCTTTAAGGACAGAGGTGGGGCAGGGGTCAAGGGGGGAGCCAGACGGTTTTCTAGCAGATAGTAGGTCAAGAAACACATCTCTGGAGATGGGTCTGAACGAGTTGAAGGTAGTTGGATCGGGGATTGGGGCGGAGGGTCTGTGGGGGTTGTAGGGTTGCTTGGTCATTGGGGGAAAGGAGGGACAGTTTGTTGTTAAGGGCGGTTGTCCTGTCAAGATCGGTGGTGTAGAAGTGTAGCGAGACTGAGTGACAGAGCGATTGTGATGGGGCAGATTGGGTAGAGGAGCAGGTGGGTTTGATGAATTCAGAAATTATTCTTTGGAGTTCTTTGCTTCTGTTTCCACAGATGAGAATTTGTTTTTTGTAATAGTTCTTTTTGGCATTCTGGATTTTAGCTTTGTAGTTACGATGGTGCAAGGCGAAAGTGGATCTGCTGAGTTCAGTTTTTGATGCTCGCCATTTGCGTTCCATCAATTTAATTTGTTTTTTGGCATTCCTCAGTTCGGGGATTGAACCATTTGGGAAATGGTCCATTGTGTGAGGAAGCGGGGCATGAGGGCTGAGAGGAATTAGTGATTCATTGAGTCAAGCGCCAAAGGAATCGATGGGTAAGGATCTGTCTGGGGGGGGGCGTTGTAGTGGGTCTAAGAAGTAGGGCCTTGGCAAGGTCAGGAAGGATCTTTACTTTGTTCCAGTATTTGAGGTCTTTGGGTGGAGGCCAGGGGTGTCTAGGGGGAGGGACGGGGCTGAGGGGTGAGGATGGAGAAAGGGATGACAAAGTGGTAGCACCAGATAAGGGGTATGGGGGAATAGATGAATCAAGTCGTGGGAGCTGAAGATTGCATCTAGGGTGCGCCCCCTAGAGTGGGTTGGACTTTTCATACAAAGGAAGAGGTTGAGCGCATACAGACTGTCGACCAGTGAGTGGGTCATGGGGTGGCTGGGAATGTCTAACCAGATATTGAAGTCCCCTAGGAGAGTCAGGGAGGGGCGGTTTACTTGAATGGTGGCTACAGCATCACAGAGGTTGTTTGAGAAATGTCTATCATAACCAGGTGGTCTGTAGATGAGGAGGAAACTGTGGGAGAAAGTCAGGGGTAGCGATAGTTTAACTAGAAGGGATTCACATGATGGAATGCATGTCCGAGATTCAGCGAGTGAGACAGACAAATGAGATTTGAAGAGGACAGCCACACTGCCTCCTCTGGAAGGTTTGTTGTGCGGGATGAGCGAGTAACCGGCGGAGGGGGGGGGCTTCATGTGCAATCAGGGCAAAGTCATTGGAGAACCAGTTTTCAGTGATAAAGACTAGGTCTGTTTTGTCAGAGGAGAGGAGGTCAAAGATGCTGTGTCTGTTTTTCGCTACAGAGCGGGCATTAAAAAGGATGCATTTGACTTTGGAGTGGGGTGTGGTCATGTAGGAGGAAATTGGGGTGTGAAGAGGAGGGGCGAGGGGAGAGGAAGGGCATTTCTGGGGCACGTTAAGGGATAGGGACTCAGAGGTATGGGTGGGGGAGAGGGAGGGAGGGATGTTCGTTGAAGGGTGGAAGGATGGAGTGGAAGTAGATTAATGTTTGGGATGTTTGGAGCTCCAGCGGCCTCCTCTGGCTTGGGAGTTTAAAAGGGGCTGAGGGGTCTTGGCATGGGGTATTAGGAAGTTCTCAATAGCAGTCAGAGGGAAGGAGGGGGGCTATGCGTTTGGGTGAGAAGGGTGATAGGCTTCTCCGGAAGGAGGTGGTTGGGGCCAGAGTGCACCTCTGATTTTTGAGTTGGATGCAGTGTGGTGGTAGGAGAGTGGGCTAGTGGGATTATACTGCAGTGATGTGGGCAGGAGGGTTTCTAGGGATGTGCTCAGGGGAGGAATGATGGGGGGCTCGAGAAGGTGGGTGCTAGAGCATGGGTGGCATGCCCTGGGAGTGTGTGAGCAGGGAAGGGAGGGGGCGGGGGATTCTATGGATCGTGACGGGTGTGAGGGGCATTCTTGTGAGTCGGGGCTCCATCTGGTGATGGGAGGCTATGGATGGATTGATGAGTTAGTGTGGCATATAGGCCCCGGATCTAAGCGTTATAGACTGTCAGGATACAATACAGTAATCACATTCGCATACTATCTAGAAGTGATATAGGCTAACAGGATCAGTTTCTAAGCATTTAAACTGGCATGATAATATCTAGAAGTGATATAGGCTAACATGAACAGTTTCTTAGCATTTAGACTGGCAGGATAAAACAGAGTAATCACATGGGCATGCTATCAAGAATTGATATAGGTTAGCAGGAATAGTTTCTCAGTGTTTAGAGTGGCAGGATACTATCCAGAAGTGATATAGGTTAGCAGGACCAGTTTCTAAGCATTTAGACTGGCAGGATACTATAGACAAGTGATATAGGCTAAAAGGAACAGTTTTTAAGGCTTTAGACTGGCAGGATACTATATAGAAGTGATATAGGCTAACATGAACAGTTTCTTAGCGTTTAGACTGGCAGGATACAACACAGCAATCTCTTTGGCGCACTATCAAGATGTGGGATAAACTAGTAAGAACAAATCTTTTAGCGTTTTAGATTGGCATAATAAGACACAGTAGTAGCTGAAGTGAAACAGTTCTAAGTATGTGTAGGAAGCAACACAGTAATCTCTTGAACTCACTATCAAGAAGCGAGACAGTCTTAAGAGGGCAGAGTCTTAAGAGGGCAGCATACAACTCTGTGATCTCTTTGGCATACTATCTTGATGGGAGAAATATGAAACAGAAGCAATTCTAAGCATTTTAGACTGGAAGAATGTAACAGAGTAGCAGCTAAGGTGCAACACAGTAGTAACTAAGATACAACAATCTTCAGTGAGTAAGACAGGCAGAGAAACAACACAGAAGTCTCTATGGTGTACTATCAAGATGTGGGACAGTCTGATAGGGACAATTTCTTAAGTGTTTTAGAATGGCATAATACAATACAGTAGTAGCTAAGGTGCAACACAGTAGTAGTTAAGGTGCAACAATCTGAAGTGAGTGAGACATGCAGTCAACACAGTAGTCTCTTTGAGACACTATCACGCACTATAGGCTAGTAGGAAACATTTTTGCTTGCATTTTTGATTAGCAGAATACAGTACAGTAGTAGCCTGGGTGCAATAGTTGTAAGTGTGTGTGGCAGACAGGAAACAATGCGGTAATCTCTTGGGGTCACTGTCTAGATAAAACGCAGGCTAAGAGGGCAGAGTACAACATAGTAAACTTAGCGTGCACAATCTAGATGCGAGGCAGGTTAAGAGGGCAGAGTACAACACAGTAAACTGAGCGCACTATCTTGATGTGAGACAGGTTAAGAGGGCAGAGTACAACACATTTAATCATTATATAATAATCTTACTACTGGGAGACCATGTGGGGTGGGTTGATAGCTCGTCTCATGAACACATGAGGGCCTACATTTTGGGTGACCATTATTAAAAGGGTGCAAATATATGTTCAT